>NC_037331.1:55868471-56171666 GCF_002263795.3 Bos taurus
GGGAAATTCTACGGACAGAATCTAGAGGGCTACAGTCCATGGGTCAGACATGACTGAGTGACTTGAGTACACAACACACCCAGGAAGGGAGGAAGTGATTTCCACAGAGACAGGAGAAACAAAGCGATGGGATCTGACTGGGCAGGACCTATCCAATTGCCTTCCCCACGTCTATTTAGTCCCCACCTCTCTCAGCAGACACAGGATCTTATGTAATAAAAAAAAATGTGAATGCTAGATTCACATGGATATGCCACTCCCTGGCTTGTGACTTTGGCAAGTAATTTAACCTGTTTGGGTCTGTTCCCTTGCCTGTAAAAGCTATCTATACGTCTACCACATAGAATTATTAGAGGTATAAGCATGTTTTGTGAAGCATATACAGTGCTTGGGCTGTTACAACAGCTCAAAACAACAACAACAAAACAGTATGATTCTATTATTTCAGCATTTCTTATTTCAGAAAACAGAGACACCAGGAAAGAACTCCCTATAAACTCATGTGTATCCTTACCTATTCGTCTCTCTTAAATCAGACAGGCCCTCCTCCCCAGTTCAAGACTAATCATTATTCTTTCAACGCCTCATACCACAAATCTTTCATTTTATTTTCAAAGGCTCCTTTCTCCATTGATTCCTTTTCCCATAAACTGTCTCTAGCATTTAAAACAGCAAACCCTCCTACAATCCAGTAATCAGCTCTCTTCTTCCCATCACAGCCATGTTTTTTAAGTCAAGACACACTATCTCCACTTTTTCACCTCCCATTCACTTTTCAATCCACTTCAGTCTGGTTTTTCTCCCATCATTCTACTGAAGCTGGTCTTATAAAGGTCACTGTGGTGTTGGGAGAAGACTCTTGAGAGTCCCTTGGACTGCAAGGAGATCCAACCAGTCCATCCTAAAGGAGATCAGTCCTGGGTGTTCATTGGAAGGACTGATGCTGAAGCTGAGACTCCAATACTTTGGCCATCTGATGCAAAGAGCTGACTCATTGGAAAAGACCCTGATGCTGGGAAATATTGAGGACAGAAGAAGGGGACAACAGAGGATGAGATGGTTGGATGGCATCACCGACTCAATGGACATGAGTTTGAGTGAACTTCAGGAGATGGTGATGGACAGGGAGGCCTTGTGTGCTGCGGTTCATGGGGTCGCAAAGAGTCAGACACGACTGAGTGACTGAACTGAACTGAATGACCTCCTAAGTGATAAATCTCATTGACACTTTCCATTCCCTCTCTGGACCTACCCGCAGTGTTTGGCCCTCAAAGACAGCACAGTGCAGTGCGTCCAGACTCCAGCTTTGCTACTTCCTGTTTTTTAACTATTCCTCTGGTCCCCATTTTTCCTTAAAAAGATAATTGTACTGTTTAAGACCTATACTGGGACCAAAACAACAAAACTGTATGTCAAAGTACCAACATATCAAATGTTTACCAATTTAATACACGAACTTCAAAATGGGTTTTGGATGAAAAGAAATGGCGTGGCAAAACAACCACACCCCAAATGGACCATTCTCTATAGCAACTGAACAAGATCCAACAAGGAAGCAGAGTCCCTCAAAGAAAGCTGGGTTTCAATATAAGAAAAGAGACAAGATCACTGAGCAAGGCTCTGAGATATGCAGGTAGACTGAAGCTGAGCTGCAGGAATAGGGAACCAATCAAAGGGCAAAGAAGGAACAGAAATTCTGAGATGAAGAAGAGAGGGTGGGAAAGGCCTGGGAGGGAGATCACCAGAGGACAGAATATGAGTCAAATGCAGGGCTTTCCTTTCCATTGATAGAAGAGGGGGTTGGGGGGCAGAGGGAGGAGACAAGAGGCCTGTTAAAACTGGTTCACATTGAGATTTCACATGTATCTTTCTCAGGAGAGTCAGTACTTTCTACCATGACCAGCCTGGGATGAGGGACCTGTCAACAGGGTCTGTGGGATCCTACCGGCCTTAAAATCTGTTACCCAGAGAGGACCCAAAAAGACAGAAAATCTGAAATCAGTTATAATCCAGAAAATCTACGACATGCCACTATTTTATCTTTTGGAGGCTACAGGATCTAAATACAGGAATAGTTTATTTCTAAATTCCACTCAAGAAAATCACTTATTTGGGGATTTTTACCACACTGATTGTAAGACCAACAAGATGCTTAGTATGTATGTATGTCTGTTCGAGTCAGGGTTTTTTTTTTTTCCCCTCATTTTGTTTTTTAAATAACATCCTGAGTAAACATAAAGTATTATCTGAGTTAACATAAATTATTATTATAAAGCAATTAGTATTAACATTAACCAAAAATTTAGATCACAGAGGACCTGTATACTAATTTATACCCTAGGTTTTACTTTTTTTAATGTAAATTAAAATGAAGAGAGTAGTTCTTAAGCAGACTACATAAGAATCACTGGAACACTTGAAAATTGGATCTGAGTGGGGCTTTAGTATTTTAAGTTCCCATTCTAAAATTTCATACACGTTACACTGAATGACTCTTTACTAATATTCTTGAAAGAAATTCCCTATTAACATTTATCGAAGAAACTTATCCTTAACCATGCACTATAAGCCCTAAAGGTTTCTAAATCAATTTATTTGCCAGGTAGGCTAAAGCAGGTTAGAGGTCTACAGAAAGGATTCAAGCATCAGAAAATGACATGCTGGGTTTTGTTATTTCGGCTTTCAGCACCTAGCTTTCCCAAGAAGCTCACAAAGGTCTCTGCTTAAAGGTACTAAAGGATAGGCAATAATTTACTATTTACAAAAATAATTCATTATTCATACAATACTAAGTATCTATGTGCTAATGATAAGCACCAGGTCTTGAATGATGGCAAGTACGCCAAAGTGAAGTACATTTCTATCACTATGAATCTTTTTTATCTTTTTCAACATCAACAAAAGGAAAAAAAAAACCTTTATAACATCAGAATTAATTTTTCTTTTGTTTAAAAAGAAAATTTTTTCATTTTTGTTGTTAAAAACCTGCTCAGTCTTAAAATGAGTAAATGATTTAGCTCAAAGGTGAAGTTCAATCAGCAAAATCACCCAACTGACAAGTCTGGCTTAAAACAATCTAATTTCAAAAGAATTAATTATTAAAGCATTAAGAAGCCTACCTCCACCGCCCTCAGGATGTCTCTGAACACTGACCGCTGCTTTCTCTTGTCTACCTTGGCCCGGTGCTTATTTCCATCTGTAGCCAAAGTCCTAAGCATCTGAGTTAAAGACTCCATGTCTTCATAAAAAAAGTCCTGGTCAGAAAAATACTTTATTAACAGGCAAAAATTTAATCCAGAAATACTGTCTACAAGATGATACACTACTACCAAATAATGAACATTCCTCTTCTAAGTATATCCAGATACACTCAACCAACACTTACTGTGTTCCAACTGTATTCAAGACGTTACTGGGACTTCCAAGTTCAGTGACAGTCAGATACACATAAATCAATATAGTTTCTACCCTCTGGTTCCCCAGACCCCAAGGCATGTATTCCCAGAACTCCAAATTTCTTTATACCAAAAGAGCAAAGCTATTAGTAATGCTTTTTAAAGCTCCTAATTTCTAATTTACTGGCCACATTTCAAATAAGCAACCAAGTATTTATATCAGGTGCACAACTCAAGTGATTAAATTATTTCAGAAAGAAAAATATTTTAATCCCTTTTGGAGGGAAGCCACAAAATATATTACTATTTGCTATGATCTTAAGTTGACTATAGGCTTCTTTATTACAGTTTAAATGGCTATACTTTTAAGAAGTCTATTTTGGGTGTTTTTCATCTCTAATTAAATTTTACAACCACATTAAAAACTAAGCAATGATTCAGAATTATTTAGTTGACCAAAACTAAAGCAGACAGAAGGTGAGACATCTCCAGCTCTAGTTAGTAACCTTCTTTGCATTAGTGGTAACAATCATTTAACTTATTCTATTAAAACAAGAAAACTCTTATTTCGGGCATTCTTCACATAGTACTGTATATATTTATTAATTGTTCCATGTCAAAAGGTACAGATGTAATTTCTGTTAATGCCTAAAATGAAAAATATTATTACACTCATGGAAAATAAGCTTGAAATCAACACAGATATTCTTTTAAGTACACAAGTATTTTCTTATTATCAGTATTTTAGAGATTGTATATTCTTAACTGTTCTAATGAATGTTTTCTTTCATCTTCTAATTCAACTTCCTATGGCTGAATTAGCTGGAAATGACACCTGTTAACAAAACTTTCATCTAGAAAAATGGTTACCAAAACTGAAAAGTTATTATTAAAACAGTTCAATGTTATGTTGATGTCTGTATTTATATTTCACTAAATTTGATTCCATCATAACAAAGTAAGAATTGTTTTACTTGTAGAAATAAGTACATTTTAGGGACTAACAGTTTCCTACTTATTTCACTGGCTATTAGTTCTTTTGTACTATTCTCAAAAAAAAAAAAAAAAAAAAAAGTATGGAAGATTTAAACATATATATGGGAGAATACACCAAAAATTAACCAGACTATGCATTACTGTAATTTGTTCTAAGAACTGGGAATCACTGCCAGTGGTTCTCAAGAATCTTATCTCCCAGCAGACATTTTTTTAATCAGAGGAATCTGATATAAAAAGGGGATAGTTAATACCATCCACATCTCATAAGTTTATGGAAAGGCCTAAGTAACATATATTTATATATTCTAAAAATACATAAAACACAGTACATAAATATCCATTATGCTATAGTTCTTTTATGATACAGCCTGTTTCAGTATAACAATTTAAATGCTTCAAACAGGTCTAAAGATAATTATTTCATTCCAAAATAACAGCTGTGATAAGTTAAATGGTTTCAAAAGTTGAGTGGAATTAAAATGAAATGAAACCACAGAAAACTTTGAGTTCAAGTACACAAGATGAGATGCTGATGGTCACAAAAATCATGCCCTACACTAGTATTTTCTATATAGTAGTCCCCGGAGCACTGATTGTAAACCAAATGAAATAAGCTGTACTAAGTGTTAAGAAATAAACATAGGGAAGCCTAACATTAAAACAGAGTTTGATCCCGCCCCACTTCACTGCAAAGCGCTGATTACTATTTCCAGAATGGTTTTATCTGACTACTCAACTACAAAGACTTTTATTCTTTCACTCCCGCTAATTGAGGCAGAATGTCTTTGTCAGGGTATGGAGACATTTTTACATGAGCCGGTTATCCTATAAAAATCAAGAAGTGAAAAGCATGTGATTTAAGGTCTGGGAAATGTGTTTTGAGTCCCCAGATTTTATTTCCACTGTGTCTCTGTCCTGAAGCACTGCCCCTGCCAGCTTAGGTGGAAGATGGAATAGGGAGAATTAGGGACGGTCTGAGAATACTGTATTTTGGTACAATTTCCTGAATTAGTTTATCACGTGGCCCTAAGACCTATAATTTAACCCACTAAATAGTCCTTCTCTTAGTTTAAGTTGCACTAGAGAGCGCCAAAAAGGCTACTACTAGAGTCGGACACGACTGAAGCGACTTAGCAGCAGCAGCAGCAGCAGCAGCAGACTACTAGCAAGGGGGAGGTGATATGCAATTCAGCTAACAGTGCAGGAATAGCTACCACTTACACTGTACTTGGCACATGTTCCAACAACTCATGGAATGGCTACCCACTCCAGGATTCTTGCCAGGAAAATCCCAAGAACAGAGGAGCCTGGCGGGCTCCATGCAGTCCCATGCATACAGTCCAAGCTGTGGGACGTGACTGAGTGACACTTCCATGCACACTGTACTTGGCACCTGTTCCAACAACTTGTGAGGTATTAACTATTACCACCTCCACTTTAAAGGTAAGAATAGGACTTCCAAGGTGGTCCCGTGGGTAAGAATTCGCCTGCCAATGTAGGGGGGTGGCTTCAATCTCTTGTCAGTGAAGAGCCCACATGCTGCAGGGCAACTAGCTGGTGCACCACAACTGAGCCTGCGCCCCCTGCAGCCCACCTGCCACAACTAGAGAAGCCTGCCCACTGCAACGACGAGCCTACCAACCAAAACTAAGACCCAAGACAGCCAAATAAATAAATGAATATTTTTTAAAAGAAACAAACACAAAACTTACTTAACAAAAATAGCAAACAAAACACTTAAGTTCTGTTTTATAACACAGTTCATTTTTGTCTTTGACAAGGATTTGGTCAAATTAAACATGTTTGAGTGACTGCTCTTGACTATCACATATAATTTATTAAGTCAGAGAAGGTAAGATATGCAGGTGGCAATACTATTTACATTTATGCAAATTTAAACAAATTCAACATATATAATTTAAACTGCATCATTAGTTCACTTTTAGGATGCATTTCAAAGGAAAAAGAAAAGAAATGACCATTTCTAGTCAGTAGAGGAATACAAGGTTAGAAACTAGGACATCTGGCTTCTGTGCCTTGAGATTAAGAAGTTATTAACTAGTTCAATAAAATTAAATTGATTGCTAAACTTGAGTCCAATTTCTCACATATGGAGACTCATTCGCTACTGACAGTGTGAATAACTTACTTTTCATTCATACCAGCTATCTTTCAAAATAAGGAGAGTGGGTGGGGGGCAGCCAAACACAGGCCAAGAATGGAATGTGAAAAACCAAGGCAACTCAAAACATGTATTAATCTTATTTAGAATTATCCACTGTTAACTAACTTCTTTAATTGCAGAAAAGCATCATTCCAGAAAATTATCTTTCTCCTTAAATTGAAAAGCAGCTAGGAAGTAACCCAAGATTCACAATAGAGGTCACAAACCAGGGTGACCAACTGTTCCATATAGCTAGCCTAAGATAAAGGGCTTCAGGACATAGGACTTTTCAGTGCTAAACTTGGAATACCACCAGGATGGTGGATCATCTCTCGGTCACCTACCACAAACTCAAATACCTCCAAAAGCAAAATTATGGTATTTAAAAAAAAAGAAAAGAAAAAAAGCAACCATGAGTGGCCAGCGGTAGAGAACTACAAAGCACATGTCCCAGGCTAAAGGGACGTGTTTATTTTCATCTTTGGCTTAGAAAGGACCTCCCTGGTGGCTCAGACAGTAAAGAATCTGCCTGCAATGTGGGAGACCAAGATTCCATCCCTGAGTAAGGAAGGTCCCCTGGAGAAGGAAATGGCAACCCTTGCCTGGAGAATCCCATGGACAGAGGAGCCTGGCAAGCTACATTCCATAGCATCACAAAGAGTCGAATAGGACTGAACAAATAACACACTTGGCTTAGAAAAGTTAAACATGATGGTAACTAAACTCATCTGACTTAATCCCAAATCTACATTGACATCGTATTTCATCCATTTGTCTGACATTTATTATAAGTGCCTGAATTACCTTAATGTGTCTCAGGTCTGAGAAATCCAAGCAGATCCAAAAGATTAAACAGGACGACTCTCCATGAGTAATAACAGTGTACTTAAACTTCAGTTCTGTAGGCAGCAATGATTAAGTATAATGAACTACACTCAAATACTGCTCTACCAACCAACCACTATTGGTTTATGCTCTTATTAAGTATTACATCATCACTGCCAAGAAGCGGGACAACCAATCATTAGGTTCTCAAGTGGGCCATGCTCTTGAGTTACCATCCAATTCTTAATTGTGAGGGTAATGACAGAATAATGGTTCTTGTGGCATTTTCACCCATCAGATACTTACACTCTCCATTCCTCTGGCCAATTCAAACAGAAGTGCCAAAGATTCACCAGCAGCTATTCTCATGTTTACATCATCAGAAGAAAGGAGACTTGGAAGTTTATGGAAATGCCTGGAGAACAGCCAGTCATTACTATGTGAACACAACCAATTATATCAATAACTCTTGTTTTTATAAAATAAGAACAAAAAATACATACACCTCAAGCTTTTTCTTCACTTCATTGATTGGGCATATGGTCAGTAACAATGTCCACGCGAGAAGCGAGCTGATATGAAGTGCTGTATTAGGGGTGCTACAGATAACATTAGTGTCTTTCTCTTTGAGATAGGACTTGGTGAAGATATTTTCCAAACACTGCAGAGTTGAATACAGCTCCTAATGCATAAGAGCAGGAAATAAGAGTACCATCTTAAATGAGAAATGTGCAAATAACTGGATTCAAAAGGCTCTCTACTTACAGTAATGTCATCTGTGGCAATAAAACAGCAAACACCAAAGCAAGTTGCACACTAAAAAAAGCAAAAAATAAATCAGACATTAATTTTTGCCATTTTCTTATTAATTTTACATATTCCTGCTTTTATAAATTCAACGTGAAAAACTTATCAGCTACATGACTATGTTAGGTCCCAAGTATAGTATAAAAAGAAGGAAAAAACAGGGTTAAGAGTTAAGGGAAGTGGGCTTCAGCTAAAACCCAGTAAGGTCTGCTAGTAAACTTAAGAGTTCAACTTTAGCAAAGTTACTCCATTTCTCTTGGGTCTTCCTTCTTTAATCCAGCAGATCATTTCAAGCCAACTCCAAAGATGCTTACTCTTTAGAAGAAAAGTTAAGATAAACCTAGACAACATATTAAAAAGCAGAGGCATCACTTTGCCGACAAAAGTCTGTATTGTCAAAGCTATGGTTTTTCCAGCAGTTATACACAGATTTGAGAGCACAGAAGAACTGATGCCTTCAAACTGGAGAAGACTCTTGAGAGTCCCTTGGACTGCAAGGAGATCAAATCAGTGAATCCTAAAGGAAATCAACCCTGAGTATTCATTGGAAGGACTGACGCTGAAGTTGAAGCTCCAATACTTTGGCCACCTGATGCAAAGAGCCAACTCATTGGAAAAGACCCTGATACTAGGAAGGATTGAAGGCAAAAGGAGAAGAGGGTGGTAGAGGATGAAATGGTTAGATAAGATCACTGACTCAATGGACATCAATCTAAGCAAACTCTGGGAGATGGTGAAGGGAAACCTGGCGTGCTGCGGTCCATGGGGTCACAAAGAGCTGGAAACAACTGAGCGAGTGATGTCTTGTTCACAACAAGACATCCAAGATTTCCAAGGTAAAATCTACCTAATAAAACAGACTCAGTATATTTATATATAATCTACTTCTAACATTATAGGAGCCATTAATTCTCAGAACACTTGTGCTAATTATTTAAAAGCAGAATTTGAAATTTATAAGGCTTTATTACTCTTCAATTCCCTTTTCTCCATACGTTATCACTAAAATGCCCTCATGTTGTTCCAAGTACCACTAAGGTGTAAGTCTTTAAAGGCATCATTCATATGCCTCCAGTTTCAGCGAGTTCTGTTTCAGTACTATGAGGACACTTGTAATATTAATCTGTTTGTTGCCACTCTTTTATTCTCATTAAGTTATTGTAAAAATTAGACACTGTTAAAATTCGAAAGTAGCTGAAGCATTATTTTCAGTAAAAGAAAATTTCAATATGTAATCCTCTCCTAAGTAAGCAGCAGAAGCCAGGACACATCTCCTAAGAGAAAAAAAGTAGGACTGCCTTCATTTAATAAAGATTCCTTCTACTAATATGCAGAAGAATGCCAGAATTTTGCTTTTTTTATATTCACAGCAAGAGTGAGAAGGATGAAGACAGTGCCTTGGATGACCACAACAATTCACACACAACCAAAACTAAGTGATCGCCCCAAATACCTAATCAACAGTGTTTTCTGTCAAACATTTCAAATGCCCCTAATACTCCTGAGCAGTTTTAAAGCTGCAAGAAACTAGCCGAAAAGGAACAACAGAAAGGTAAAGAGATTACTAACTACTGGGGGGCAGAGATTCCTATAAAGTTACCAAACTCCGACTCCTTTTCCTCTAGACTCCTCCCAGCATCTATACATACAGTTGGTAAAGCAAGGAACTCTCAGCAGAAGTGACCTGCCTCTGTCCTCCAGCTTTCCTTGTCTCACTACCACGGCTGCCACTTGAGAAGAACCTAAATGCAGGGCAGAGCTGCAAGATGGACATGCCGAGGGACCTTGCTGACCTGACTGGGCACTGATATGTACAAAAAATAAACTTTTATTAAGCCACTAAGACGTCAGGGTTTACCTGATAGAAACAGTAATGTCATTTACCTTGCGTGCATGGGTGCTAAGTTGCTTCAGTTGTGTCTGACTCTTTGCGATCCTGTGGGGTGTAGCCCACCAGGCTCCTCTGTCCATGGGAGTCTCTAGGCAAGGATACTGGAGTGGGTTGCCATGCCCTCCTCCAGGGGTTCTTCCCAACCCAGGAAAGTACCCAAGTCTCCTGCAGCTCCTGCATTGCAGGTGCATTCTTTACCACTGAGCCACCAGGAGAGCCCATCATTTACCTTAAGTAACATTAAAGAGGAGGCTAATAATTAGTATTAAAAAGTTTTAAACAAACTGGTTCTCTTGCTAGAAAAACAGCTTAAGACTCAAATTCACTAACAATAAATTCTTATGACCTATTAAGGCCCGTAAGATTCTTAACATCCATTAAGATTCAAATCCACTTCCTAAATCCACTAAGACTGCCTCATATTTTTGTAATAAAGCAAAAGATGTTTTGTGTGATCATTTAAATTGCTTATTTAGCATAACAGAAACGAACAACCAACTCCTCCACCAAAATTCACAATCTTACGTATGTAAGTGGTAAATATCAATTAGAAAATGAAAGCTTTTCCAAACCCCCCAAATCAGATGAATATTTCAAAAGTCAGCTTTCCCTACATCAACCATATCCAACCATGTAACTACAGCACTCAGCTCTTTCATAAGGACTGCTCTATAAGGGATGTTCTATTGAGCAACAGAAAATTTAAGAAAAGAACTGTCATATTGAGTCTGCTCACTAAAAAACAAATGAGAATAAAATGATAATAAAAACCTTCTATATTTTTGAAGATGCTATTTTCCTAGATTATCACAAGGTCTGAGTATCATGCCTAGATAGATCTATAGTTTAAAAATTCTGTACTTACAGTTTGCCTGGCCTGGATACTAGCTGTTCCATCACAAATTATTTTCTTCAGGATTGGTCCAAGAGTCTTTAAAACCTCTTCACTTTCAATTCCAGGGCCCAACTGAATACAAAGAACAGATGCTAATGCTGCAGCTGCACGCTGCTCATCACCTTTACCTATAAAAGAAGTCATCAGCAATTATGACATTTTCAGTAGACTTCTTAAGGCAGCAATTTCCCAAATTTGTTCTATTTCAAAATAGCATCTACCAATTATGAAACTCAAAGTATGCTCAAGGCTTTGGCATGACCTATAAATCTAGTGAGGTTAAAGAGCTCAAGCTCTGGAAGCAGGCCACACTTGAATCCTAGATCTATCACATACTAGCCAAATGACCTTCAACCATTACTCTTATTCTCAAAACAGTTCCTCATCTGTAAAATGGAAATTAACACCTATTTTAAAGAAGAGTACTGTAACAGGTCAGCAACATAATGCATTTCAAGCTAATCTGACTTTCTAAGTCCTTCATGAACTCACAGAATAGTGCACAAATAGCCCTTGAAATAACTTGTCAAGCATTTCAGATGTACACAGCCCATGAGGTAAACTAAATCTTCAGGACTTTCCTCCACCAATATTGTTTTAAATAAGCAAGGGCTTAAAAACAGGTATTCTTGGGAATTCCCTGGTGGTACAGTGGTTAGGACTCCACATTCTCAGTGTAGAGGGCTTTTTTCGTTCGATCTTTCGTCAGGGAACTAAAGTCCCACAAGGTGCATGGCACAGCCAACTATAAATAACAGAGTCTTTAAAACTATACAAATACATTAATATAAGTGATTGAGTGAGTGAATGAAGTCACTCATTTGTGTCTGACTCTTTGCAACCCAAAAGAGTGTACCTGCCAGGCTCCTCCATCCATAGGATTTCCTAGGCAAGAACACTGAAGTGGGTTGCCATTTCCTTCTCCAGGGGATCTTCCTGACCAGGGATCAAACCTGGGTCTCCTGCACGGCAGGCAGATTCTTTACTGTCTGAGCCACCAGGGAAGCATGTTAATATAAAGGTAAGTGTAAATTAACTCTCTTGAGAACTGTATACACCAAAGGGTTTGCATAAATTTTGAATTTAAATTATTTGATAAATGTCTATGCAGGTTGTAAAGAAATTTTAATAGGTCTAGTCCAACTACCTTATAGGATACAGTTTCAATATAAATACTTTTAACAAAGCCATTGTAGTATCTCGAAGAAGTTGGCTCTGCTATCGACTATACCAATAACAAGTTATATAACTTTAGACCAGTCTCGCTTTTCCTAGGCCTTTCATTTCTCTGCACAGTGAGTGGTAGATTAGACCAAAGGTTTCCAAACACCCATTCTTGACAAAGCTTTCACCTGAGGGAAAATGAGAATAAAGACAAATGTTCTTACTTGGCAAAATAATTAAGCTGGTATCCCCAAACCTTTTGAATTCTGGCATTTTCTAAAATTGAAAGTCTCTGATAATACTAGACTTAATCTTTAAGGTCTCTCTTTATTCTCAAAAGTTCTTTCATCATAGAGATCCTAATATGAATTCTAGAATCTCTATGACAAAGTTCAAGAATTCAAATATTCCAAGGGATATTCTGAAATGATGTAACTGAAAGTATGATCAATGTTTTAAATAAGAAAATGAGGTAGATAATTATGATACTGTTTTAATTTTAGAAAAATGAAGTAGGATGGCTTTTTAAATAATACTTTTTGTTGACATTTGACACAGTTTTCAAGCCTTTGTTATGTACAAGAGAATGGCAAACACCTCTTTTAATACAACTGAAGTTGACAACCCACCCCAATCTTTCCTAATTTCAAATGCTTACTACATTTTTACATTTTGAAACTAGTTTCAAAAGCTAACAAGTTTGATTTTGATTACTAACAAGACTGATATATTCCCTGTCAGGTACAAGGTTACAAGAGGGAGCCAGACTTTTAGTGCTATTAACAAATGTTACTGCACAGAAGGCAGCAAATTCCTTTTAGGTTCTGTGACTGTGTAAAGTAAGGACATTACCTTTTTTCAGGCAGCGCTCAATGCTATCAGTTAAAGTCATTCTTCTTTCCAGAATAAATTCATAGAGCATCTTTGAAGCCAGTGCATTTTTAATACCTTCAAGGGCTGCCTGCCTTGTTTTCGCACTATTTAAAAGAAAATATAAGAGAAAGAAGATACAGCTGGAGTGTACCATCAGTCAATGAGACTTGTAAAAGCCTAATTTCCTCTAAATTTTTTCTATTTATAGACTTTTTAACATATAATTTTCATGTTCACACCACTTTTCAAATAATAATTTAATTTTCATCTACAACTCACCCTACTACATATCATAGCATTTTTCTGCTTATTCATTTAATAACCACAACATTAAATGGCCACATAGAACTTCATAGTTTCAGTGTATAAGGCATGTTCTTCTACATTACATATTCAAGTAAACACGTATTTTTTTTTTTAACAGTACAAAAGTCCAGAGATCCTGTTTGCATCTTCTGGGGTTTTTAATTCCATTTGTTTCAATTTCCTTCCAGAGTTACTGTTAAGTAAGAAAACAATCTGGCTTTAGTATTTCTCAATAGCTATCCCTTCTAGTTGAAGATTAACTTTTAATTCAACAAATACACTTCAATTATCAAACACAGATATGTGCTCTTATTCTAGAACAACAACTAATCTATTAATCTAAATTCTAGTGGCATGTTCCTATCTACATTAAAAGCCCAAAAGCCCAAAAAACAAAATACCCAAAGTAAACAAATCAAGTTTTAGGAAAACATAATGCTCAAAGAAATAACTGCACATATTTTATATAAAAGGTGGCTGATCAAAATCACCCAGAATGAAAACAGCTTCCAGTAATTCCCACCTCTTATCCAGGGTCAGGTCAATGAATCCCTTCAACTTATACTCTAAGTCTTCTTGAGTTCCTTCCTCATCAAGGACTTCTGGCCCTAAGGAATAATAAAACCAACCACTGTACTTTAAACAGAAAAAAGCAGATAGGGAAAAGTAATAGAACATTTAGCTACAAGAATTCCTCGACCTAAAACATCCTTTTATCTAACGTCGCAAATCTAAACTGAAAACTCATACCATCTTCAGCAAAACTGGAAGGATCGCTGTAACCACTGCAATGGCTCATTGTTTCAATCGATGCATCCTCATCACTAAAAGGTTGAACATTTCGATGCTGGCCACCTAGTAGGTAAAAGAGAGTGGAGGTAAATGATTTTGTTGTCATATATGCAAATACTTAACTTGGGAATTTTAAAACTTACTTAAAAACAAGCCAGCAATAAAAACCCAAACTTACTAAGAGATAATTTTTTTTTAACAAAAGAACACACTTAAATATTCCTAATATAAGTCAATTCACCTACTATGTATTATTTCAGAGCACCAACTATTTACAATATACATCAACTGCAGAAATATATCAATCATCTAGTATGTGACCATTTTTGGTAAAAAAAAGAAAACAAAAAACAGTATTACGGATAAAAAAACTACTTCCCAATTACTTCAAATCATGAAGACGATAAAAATAGATCAACATAAAAATAAGACAAATGTATTTTCCAATGAGAATAACATTAACTGGTGAATGGGTTAGTTTTTAGGTTACACATGTCTTAATACAAAGTGAAATTTGAGTTGTGGGATGGTAGTTTTAAGTAAGACAATTTGAATTGAGAGGATCAAAAAAGTTTAAGATAGAAGTTTTAGATGCTGACAAGTGGATCCAACATGGCACAGAAAATAATGACAGCAACTGGATGAAGTGACTGATAGATAAAGAACTACAGTGTTGGTAAGATGTGTAAGAAAATACTAAGAGCTCTGATGGACTATCTACATGATATCCAGTGCAGTGAACTACAGGATTTTTGTTCCCAAGTCATGGAAGACAGAAGAGCTGAGAAGTCTTGCGAACTAGCATACAAATAACTTAAGAGGCAGGACTATGAAATGGTCCTCAAGCACTGCACAGAGGCCCTCCATACCAGCACTCTATGGTGGACTTCACAGGGCCAAGTCCACTGGAGAAAGCATCTGTTCAAGAGTCCTCTTAACAGAGTTGTCTCATGTTTGCAAGTAAAGAATTATAGGCAAGATGCAAGCTGATAAATTGTAAGCATGGTGTGCTTAAAATTGGGAATCTGCTTTGAAGACTTTGAGCAATGTTCAAGACTTGACTTTTTTCACATGCCAATTTCAGAAATGACTACAGTATTTTAAAAACCTACTTTACTGTAGTGACTAGTGACTAAGCTGGATGATGACTTTCCTACTATGATGGATGCCCACGTTAACATTTGTTCCTAGTCACTCCCTTGGGAAGATTGATAGTGCTCTTTCAAAGTTTGTGTATTTTTGGTCAATTAAGAGTCGAATTTTAAGACCTTAAAAAGACGTTTCGGTATTTGATATAGCATAAAAAGCCTGTTAGACAAATCACGTTCAAAAGAAATGTTCTAATATACCCAAAAGTTTTAAAATATCAGTGCTATTATTAAAAAATTAAAATCTTTTTTTAAACCAGAATCTTCCTCTCAATTTCATTAATCTAAGGAATAAATCTATATTCCTAGTCACTGTCATTTCTAATTATTTTTGTTTTGTGGGAATTTCATATTAATAGAAAGATTATTCAGTCATCAATTACACTGAGCACTGAGTTAAAAGAAGTCCCCAATTCCACCCTAAAAGTGACCATGAGTCACCTGATTTAACTCTGAGTTCCAATCAAAGATTGCATTAAATATCTCTTAGGTCTCTATGTTCAAGAAATCTGTATCATTTAATACACCTTAAGAAAGGCTTCGGAGAAGGCAATGGCACCCCACTCCAGTACTCTTGCCTGAAAAATCCATGGATGGAGGAGCCTAGTAGGCTGCAGTCCATGGGGTCGCTAAGAGTAGGATAGGACTGAGCTACTTCACTTTCACTTTTTACTTTCATGCATTGGAGAAGGAAATGGCAACCCACTCCAGTGTTCTTGCCTAGAGAATCCCAGGGACGGGGGAGCCTGGTGGGCCGCTGTCTATGGGGTCGCACAGAGTCGGACATGACTGAAGCGACTTGGCAGCAGCAGCAGCAGCAGCAAGAAAGGCTTCTCAAAAATTCTGAGTATAATTAAGCCTGTTGCTGTCTTTTTTATAGCTTTAAAAAATCAAAACAGAGATAAGGCTTTAGCAGATTTTTAAATCAACACAGGAAGCAAGTAGCCTTCAAATCTGCTTGCTTTCCAAAAGAGAATAAAGTGTGCCAATCAAAGAAGTGAAGTATAAAGAATAAGCAATGAACCCAAGACACCAAAACTTCCTAATCATAGTGCTTAGGAAAAAATAAACAAATAAACAAAGACCTATGACATCATATTCTATTTTTGGATCTGTCTTCATGTGTTTTCATGATCTGAAGTCATGGCAATAGTTGAGTCATCTGCTTAACTTCCACTAATATTTATCCACAAATCATCTTTTATTTTTCACATTCAGTCTATTTTTAAACTGTCAAAAAGAGTTTCCTATCCAGGTGTTATTCAGCTCCCTTCTCTAAGTTTCAATGATTTCCCAAAGTTCAAGGGGAAAGAGATTATTAAAAAAAAAAAAAAAAAACCAAGGGGGAAAAAACCCTGTATGAGTATCTAATATATAGGTCACACTCACCCACCTTGTGTTCCTAATTACCATTAATGAGGTGGCCTTTTAGACACATTAAGTCCTTACTTCTTAAAGGGCTTTCTTACTAACAAGGTTTTGTTCTTTCCTAAAAATGCTCTCTTCAAAATAAGTGCTATGAAAAACACACACACTTGAACAACAGGTCAATTTTATTAGCTTCCTGGACCCCCTCCACTAACTTAAAAAGTATTTAAATGGGAAACCCAAGACGATAGACAGAAGTTGGTTATTTCTTGGTTGTACCTGTGAAGATTTCATATGAATCCCATTTCTTCTACAGATGATATTTAAAAATACCAGTAAGGTAAGAGACTTTTAAGTACAAGTTTGTGAAAATTTTCCATCTCTTCTACTCAACTATTATTTATTTGAGTAAGTAATATTCAGGTGGAACCAACTTAACCTTTTCAAAAAGTAAATCTCACCCCCAAGCCCCAATCAGAGGCAAGCACAGCTAACAAGTTCTAGTGTAAATGTCCAAAGATAGTCAAAGCATGTATAGTTTTATAAACTATCAAAGAATTGTTTTCCTGCTGCTGAAAAGTCACAAATGAGAATTTCGAAGTAAAATTTGAAAGGCAACCCCCCACTGCCTTCTGAGATTATTCTCTAAGTACCAGGAAGGAAGGAGGCTGGACAGGAAGCTTCAGAAGGCAATACATGTTCCTTAGCGAATCAAGGAGGCCATTACCATTTTCAAAATGACTTTAGCTTGCTCCATCTCTGTGTTTGTTTCAACAAAAGGTAAACTTGAAGAATTAAAATTAATACGGACTTTCTAGACAGAATTTAAATGTTTACTTCTGACGAGAAAACGAAGCAGAAAGGTAAAGAGGTATCAATTCACACAGCAACTAGATGTATTTTATATTTTGATCAAGAATGAACTTCATGAGCACCGAAAGCAAGCATTCAATCAAAATAAAGATATAAAAAGGGGGGGCTGCATCTATAATAATTCATTTCTACTGTCAATGATTAAATATTTAATACATGATAGCAAGCTTTCGTCTTGCTTTTTAAATTATCAGTTGCCAATTCTTTAAAAAAAGACTGGCCTATTTATTTGCTAAAGAACAAAGGCATATCATTCTGAGGGTTAAAGTAGCAACAGTATTCACAAATATATATGGCTAATAGATTCGATGTGATAACATCTGAGGTAATTTTAATTTCAAAGTTTCAATAAAGCAATTATTAAGTGAGATGATTTTACCGGGTTTAACACTAGCTTTCAGTATGGTGTGTCTCGTTGGAGTTTTTGCTTGAAGTCATTTTTTCTTAGCCGTATAGTTAGGACTAAAAAATCATTAATTCAGTTAAGCACCTACCCATCCAGGAAAAGTTTCGACTTTGCAAAGAGGAATCAAAAAAAAAAAAACTAACTAAACTTTTGGCTAACTGCAATCTGAGCTCCTCACCACTCCCGCCTATTCCGGGCTCCCAGCGGAGAACCTACAAAATACTGCACAAAGGAGCACGCAGTTTCTGCCCCCGGGAGTAGGAGCTGGCTTCGACGGGTCGCCCGAGAGCTGGGGGCTCGGGATTTGTGCGGGTGCCAGATAGAGGTAGGAGCAGAGTCTACGCTGGGACAGTGGATCCCAGCCTCTGGCGCCTCGGCCGGGCCAGGTGCACACGTGGGATGCACAGAAAGGCAGCCGAATGGGATGCCACATGGGCTCCTCTGCGTCACCCCGGCTCCACCGCGCAAGGCCCAGGCCGCGTGACGCAAGAGCCGGTCCAAACCCGCCGGACGTTTGGCATTCCCGAGAACTCCATGTTGGAGCCGAGTGGTCAAAGGTGACCAGTGACAGCATGGACACAACTCCAAGCTCGGCACCACCCTCTGTCAAAGAGAGCTCTAGAGAGCCAGTACCAGTCTCTGAAAACACTTCCTCTCCCGCCCAGCTCCCAGTCACCCCCAACCCCGACCCATTCTCAGGCGCAAGAACCCATCTGCCCCTCTCCCTGCCCCGCTGCCGGTGCCCAAGAGTTCGGTTCGCACGCCAGATCCAAATCGCGCGAGGTTCGGCTCCCAGGGCACGCTGGGAAGCGTAGTCCGCCGGCCACGCCAGGCGCCCCGCCAACGCATACGTCTAGAGGCATAGAACTACAACTCCCAGGTGCCCAAGGCAAAGCGACTCGCCAACCCGGCCGGTATCTGGGATGCCGGCGGCGGGGATACTTTCTTACCTGCTGTCGCCGCCGTCGCTGCAGCTGCCCCTGAGCCGCCGCCACCACTGCCACCGCGGTGGGAAGTGTTCCGCTTCTTATTCTTCGGCATCGTGGGACGCCCGGTGCCGCCTAAACTCTAGCTTAGCGAGGATCAGCCGATGGAGCTGCACTTTTTACTCGTGCGTCTGTGCGACGGGCGGCTGAGAGGCGAGTCCTCGGCTAACAACAGAGGCGAGAAGCGGCGCGGGTAAGAGTGGGCGATGGCGGCAGCAGAAATCCCCGTGAAGAGCTGTGATCGGAAACGATACATGTTTCTCTCTAGCGCGGGAGCTAAGGCGGGGCGGGCGAGGCCACGACGCCTTAAGTAGTAGGACCGCCGCCTGTCGTCACCATCAGTGGGCGGGACTCGAACTCTCACTAGCCAATCCCCATATGTCTCCCCACCAAAGGCCGACTTCGGGCGGGCGAACGATGCTCACCACAGATCCCATGCCGCAAGTCTTCCAGCGGCGCCCGGGGAGCCGGTCTTCGTTGTGTGCTGAATTATGGGATATGTAGTCGGCCCTGTGGAGCCGCCTCCCAGCTCCTCCCAACTGGCTTTTCTGCGCACATGCTTCCTTTCTCGTGACCCTTCCTCTGCCTGCTGGCGGCCCAGCGTTGGAATTGACGGAGGTGGCCGCCGGCGGTGAGCAATGCCGCGGGTATGCCACATGACGACAGCCAGCTTCCAAGTGGGAGCTACGCAATCCGCGTCACTGGTCTGACTCGAGACTCGCATTCTTCTCTAACATTTCCCTTGCTTGCGGCCTCTGCCCTGGCACAGAATCCCCTCTTTGGGAACATTTCCGTGGTTTTAGTAGTTGAATTAGTTTAGCGATCATCAGTATCTATAACTGAATTGTGGTTCAGGGCTATGTGCCTCTCCTCACCTTCAAAAAGATGTGCTTTAATCTGCTGGGGCTTCCCAGATGGCTCAGCGGGTAAGGAATCCGCCTGCAACGCAGAAGACAGAGACTTGGGTTTGATCCCTAGGTGGGGAAGATCCCCTGGAGAAAGAAATGGTGACCAACTCCAGTATTCTTGCCTGGAAAATCCGATCGAGAGAGGACCCTGGCAGGTTACAGGCCATGGGATCACAAAGAGTCGACACCACCGAGCACAAGGCACATTGACAATCTTAGTCGTGTAGTTCTTGTATTTCTCCTATTCTAGACTAGAAAGATCTGGCGACTCAGATTTCTGTGAAAGACTGTGTCCTTTGACAATTCTTCCTGCCAGTTAGGAGGTCAGTCTGGGATAAGTATTGGGTTTGGGGAATTTAACAGCTGGTAAAACAAACATGAGCTATAAATACCAATAATCTCAGCGTTTTTTTGTTTTATTTTCCAAGGTGAGTCTAAGATCTGTCTTCCTTGTTACATTTGTTACATATTTAGAACCTGTTATTGAGTTCATATAATATACTTATGACAGACTGAACTCACTGACTCACTTCAATGTAGGTGACTCATCCCCCACTCCACCTCTCTCCTGAGCTGCTTCTCTTATTTTCTTTTCAATGGCATGTAGCGCATTTGCACCTGAATGTTCCATATGCACTCAATCCAGTTTCTCGAATACTGCATTTCCCTCTCCCTGTCTTCCTTTCATGTGTTCACAGTTAATGCTCTCCTCCAATATGCCCAAATTGAAACCTGGTTTCCCTAAAACAATCAGTTTTTCCATAAAACTCCTGAATTCGTAAGCTCTTCTCCAATCACACATGACCTCAGTTGGTGCCTGGGTATTTTAAAGGATCTGATGGCATTAGGGGGAACCTGGTGGGCAGCTGTCTGTGGGGTCGCACAGAGTCGGACACGACTGAAGCGACTTAGCAGCAGCAGCAGCATGGCATTATGCTATCTCATGCATGATAATGTTGCCAAATTTATTGATATCTCCCCTATTTTACTAATTGACATGATTTAGTAGTTGCTCAAAAACGTTTTTGGTTCCCATAACCAATATATTAAATGCCAGTCCTCTTCCCCTGGTCTGGACTCCCTCTGCAGCCCATATTTCACTGCTTCCTGGTACATGCCCTGTACTTCAACCACACTGCCCTGCTCCTCATTTCCAGTACACAGCTCTATTCTCCTACCTCCATTTGATCATTCATTGTCCAGTGTTCTTGTAATGCTCTTCCTCCCACCTTCACCTTAGAATGTTATTCATCTTTCAAGATTTAGTTCAAATTCTATTTCCTTCTGTTAGAGAAAGACAAATACATGATACCACTTCTATGTGAAATCTAAAATACAATACAAATGAACCTATTTACAAACCAGAAACAGACTCACAGACTTAGAAAACAAATTTACGGTTAGCAAAGGGGAAAGGAAGACGGATAAATTAGGAGTTTGGGATTAACATATAGACACTATTAGATATAAAATAGTCAATAAGGACTGATTGTATAGCACAGGGAACTCTACTCAATATTCTATAATAACTCTATTCAGTACTCTGAAAAAGAATAGATATATGCATATATATAACTGAATCACTTCACTATACACCTTAAACTAACAACATTGTAAATCAACTATACTCCAATACAAAATAAAATTTTTCACCTTGCTTATAATTTCCTTGTTGTGCAGAAGCTTTTAAGTTTAATTAGGTCCCATTTGTTTATTTTTGCTTTTATTTCCAGTATTCTGGGAGGTGGGTCATAGAGGATCCTGCTGTGATGTATGTCGGAGAGTGTTTTGCCTATGTTCTCCTCTAGGAGTTTTATAGTTTCTGGTCTTACGTTGAAATCTTTAATCCATTTTGAGTTTATTTTTGTGTATGGTGTTAGAAAGTGTTCTAGTTTCATTCTTTTACAAGTGGTTGACCAGTTTTCCCAGCACCACTTGTTAAAGAGATTCTCTTTAATCCATTGTATATTCTTGCCTCCTTTGTCAAAGATAAGGTGTCCATAGGTGCATGGATTTATCTCTGGGCTTTCTATTTTGTTCCATTTATCTATATTTCTGTCTTTGTGCCAGTACCATACTGTCTTGATAACTGTGGCTTTGTAGTAGAGCCTGAAGTCAGGCAGGTTGATTCCTCCAGTTCCATTCTTTCTCAAGATAGCTTTGGCTCTTCGAGGTTTTTTGTATTTCCATACAAATTGTGAAATTATTTGTTCTAGCTCTGTGAAGAATACCGTTGGTAGCTTGATAGGGATTGCATTGAATCTATAAATTGCTTTGGGTAGTATACTCATTTTCACTATATTGATTCTTCCAATCCATGAACATGGTATATTTCTCCATCTATTAGTATCCTCTTTAATTTCTTTCACCAGTGTTTTATAGTTTTCTATATATAGGTCTTTAGTTTCTTTAGGTAGATATATTCCTAAGTATTTTATTCTTTTCATTGCAATGGTGAATGGAATTGTTTCCTTAATTTCTCTTTCTATTTTCTCATTATTAGTGTATAGGAATGCAAGGGATTTCTGTGTTGATTTTATATCCTGCAACTTTACTATATTCATTGATTAGTTCTAGTAATTTTCTGGTGGAGTCTTTAGGGTTTTCTATGTAGAGGATCATGTCATCTGCAAACAGTGAGAGTTTTACTTCTTCTTTTCCAATTTGGATTCCTTTTATTTCTTTTTCTGCTCTAATTGCTGTGGCCAAAACTTCCAAAACTATGTTGAATAGTAATGGTGAAAGTGGGCACCCTTGTCTTGTTCCTGACTTTAGGGGAAATGCTTTCAATTTTTCACCATTGAGGGTAATGTTTGCTGTGGGTTTGTCATATATAGCTTTTATTATGTTGAGGTATGTTCCTTCTATTCCTGCTTTCTGGAGAGTTTTTATCATAAATGGGTGTTGAATTTTGTCAAAGGCTTTCTCTGTATCTTTTGAGATAATCATATGGTTTTTATTTTTCAATTTATTAATGTGTATTACATTGATTGATTTGCAGATATTGAAGAATCCTTGCATCCCTGGGATAAAGCCCACTTGGTCATGGTGTATGATCTTTTTAATGTGTTGTTGGATTCTGATTGCTAGAATTTTGTTAAGGATTTTTGCATCTATGTTCATCAGTCATATTGGCCTGTAGTTTTCTTTTTTTGTGGGATATTTGTCAGGTTTTGGTATTAGGGTGATGGTGGCCTCATAGAATGAGTTTGGAAGTTTACCTTCCTCTGCAATTTTCTGGAAGAGTTTGAGCAGGATAGGTGTTAGCTCTTCTCTAAATTTTTGGTAGAATTCAGCTGTGAAGCCGTCTGGACCTGAGCTTTTGTTTGCTGGAAGATTTCTGATTATAAGCAAGGTGAAAAGACAGCCTTCAGAATGGGAGAAAATAATAGCAAATGAAGCAACTGACAAACAACTAATCTCAAAAATATACAAGCAACTCCTACAGCTCAACTCCAGAAAAATAAATGACCCAATCAAAAAATGGGCCAAAGAACTAAATAGACATTTCTCCAAAGAAGACATACAGATGGCTAACAAACACATGAAAAGATGCTCAACATCACTCATTATCAGAGAAATGCAGATCAAAACCACTATGAGGTACCATTTCACGCCAGTCAGAATGGCTGCGATCCAAAAGTCTACAAGCAATAAATGCTGGAGAGGGTGTGGAGAAAAGGGAACCCTCTTACACTGTTGGTGGGAATGCAAACTAGTACAGCCACTATGGAGAAGAGTGTGGAGATTCCTTAAAAAACTGGAAATAGAACTGCCATATGACCCAGCAATCCCACTGCTGGGCATACACACTGAGGAAACCAGAATTGAAAGAGACACGTGTACCACAATGTTCATTGCAGCACTGTTTATAATAGCCAGGACATGGAAGCAACCTAGATGTCCATCAGCAGATGAATGGATAAGAAAGCAGTGGTACATATACACAATGGAGTATTACTCAGCCATTAAAAAGAATACATTTGAATCAGTTCTAATGAGGTGGATGAAACTGGAGCCTATTATACAGAGTGAAGTAAGCCAGAAATAAAAACACCAATACAGTATACTAAGGCAATGGCAACCCACTCCAGTACTCTTGCCTGGAAAATCCCATGGACAGAGAAGACTGGTAGGCTGCAGTCCATGGGGTCGCTAAGAGTCAGGCACGACTAAGTGACTTCATTTTCACTTTTCACTTTCATGCATTGGAGAAGGAAATGACAACCCACTCCAGTATTCTTGCCTGGAGAATCCCAGGGACAGAGGAGCCTAGTGGGCTGCCATCTATGGGGTCGCACAGAGTCGGACACGACTGAAGCGACTTAGCAGCAGCAGCAGCAATGCATATATATGGAATTTAGAAAAATGGTAACAATAACCCTGTGTACGAGACAGCAAAAGAGACACTGATGTATAGATCAGTCTTATGGACTCTGTGGGAGAGGGAGAGGGTGGGGAGATTTGGGAGAATGGCACTGAAACATGTATAATATCATGTATGAAACGAGTCGCCAGTCCAGGTTCGATGCATGATACTGGATGCTTGGGGCTGGTGCACTAGGATGACCCAGAGGGAGGGTATGGGGAGGGAGGAGGGAGGAGAGTTCAGGATGGGGAACACAGGTATACCTGTGGTGGATTCATTTCGATATTTGGCAAAACTAATACAATATTGTAATGTTTAAAAATAAAATAAAATTTAAAAAAAAAAAAAGAAAGAAAGATGGTAAAAATAACCCTGTATACAAGATAGCAAAAGAGACACTGGTGTGTAGAACAGTCTTTTGGACTCTATGGGAGAGGGAGAGGGTGGGATGATTTGGAAGAATGGCACTGAAACATGTATAATATCATATATGAAACGAGTCGCCAGTCCAGGTTCGATGCATGATACTGGATGCTTGGGGCTGGTGCACTGGGATGACCCAGAGGGATGGTATGGGGAGGGAGAAGGGAGGAGGGTTCAGGATGGGGAACACATGTATACCTGTGGCGGATTCATTTTGATATATGGCAAAACCAATACAATATTGTAAAGTTAAAAAATAAAATTAAAAAGAACCTAAAAAAATAAATAAAAAATAATTTTTTTTTTTTTTAAAGAATGGATAACAAGAAGATCTGGCTGTATAGCACAGGGAACTATATTCAATATCCTGTGATAAATCATAATGGAAAAGAATATGAAAAAGTATATATATGTAAAACTGAATCACTTTGCTCTACAGCAGACATTAATGCAATATTATAAATCAACTATACTTCAATAATATTTAAAAAAGAAAAAAATTCTACTTCCTTCATGAAGCCTCCAACCAGAAATGTTTCTTTTTCCTCACAACTCTTAAAACTCTTTAAAACTGTAATGCACCTATGGCACTTATTACATCCCCACAGGCCACACATCCTATTCAAAGGGCAACATTTCAGGGTTGCTTTTACCTTGTTTAATCCTAAAGCAGCAAGTAAACCTGATAAGGATGCAAGTTGGCGGACACAGCTCCTACTGATGACTGTGCATCTGAAGCCCAGTGGCGCTGGCCCACATTGAGTGAGATGACCCCAGACTGGAGGATCATAGAACTATACCTTCCATAACCCCAGGCTCTTCATCCTTCAGAAACAACTCATTCTATTCATAAAGCAATGATTTTGCTACTCTTTGAGCCAGATCACCCAGGTTTCATGTCCCAGTTCCAAGCCTTGAAGCTTGCGCTTTGCCTGCATTTGGGGCAC
This sequence comes from Bos taurus, assembly GCF_002263795.3. Classification (NCBI taxonomy): domain Eukaryota; kingdom Metazoa; phylum Chordata; class Mammalia; order Artiodactyla; family Bovidae; genus Bos; species Bos taurus. The sequence goes on from NC_037331.1 coordinate 55,894,011, forward strand.
ACCCCTTTCATCTGCATCCATTCACATCCACTTAGAGGCTTTTCTTGGGCAAGCCTAGTCATGGCCTACCACATCATATACATACTTGTTTTACATTTATTTGTAAACACATCTGTCATCTCATGAAATTAACTCCCTAAAAATGAGAACCTTGTTTTCATCATCTCTGTCTCTCATGCCATCTTTGTAATTACAGATAGTATGTGTTAAATGAATGTTTGAGAAATACCTGTTGACTAGATTTTTCTGGGTCAAGAAACGGCAGAAACATTACATACATGGAACGTCACTTTCAGTATAATGAACCCTATGAGGTATTTTTGATAAAATGATCTTACTATCTTTTTACATCCACAGTTAGTTCCAAATCAGTAAGTACCTGAAAAATGTACCCATAGACCTTATAGAACTGTGGTCCTTAACTCAATGTATTGGTTTTGCAACATATTTGAAGAAATTATAAGACTCCAAACCATATCAAGTAAGTCGCAAAATAAATACAAATACCAGGAAGAAAGGGGAACAGAACAAAAAGGCTTTCTCCCAGCCAGACTCTGCCTCTGCAGGGACTTCAGCCTGTATCTTGACAATTACACTTTAGTAAAATATGACTCCAAGTCACACGGGAGTCTAGAAGACAAGATTTTTAGTTAAGCTCGTTGATAATCAAATCTGAGGTTTTGTTGATGAGAATGAAGATCACGGATATAAGAGGAAATATCCTAATAAATAAATATTACCTATTTGTTACCAACTTGACCTTATGTATTTCTTCTTGAAATCAGAGGAAGATGAATCTTCCTAAAAAACACAACCTACCCAGTTTAACATTTCTCCTAACAGTTGTCACCATTATATTGCAAAAATAAATTTTACATTAATCTGAAAGTGTGGTCACACTTGAGATGGCTTCTAACTTCTCATATTGGGCTTCCCTGGTGGCTCAGAGGGTAAAGCATCTGTCCGCAATGCGGGAGACCCGGGTTCGAGAAGGAAATGGCAATCCACTCCAGCACTCTTGCCTGGAAAATCGCATGGACGGAGGAGCCTGATAGGCTACAGTCCATGGGGTCACAAAGAGTCGGAGACGACTGAGCGACTTTACTTTACTTACTAACTTCTCATGGGGTCTATACATTGAGGATTTGGAAGGAACATAAATAAGACTTGGTATTCAACTCTTGGTAGGAAAGACAAACATGGAAGGATTTCTTTGACTGACTAGTCCTGGCTTTCTTGGAATTCTTTGCATAGCTTTAAGCAGAAAAAAATGCCTCCCAGATTCTCCAGCTAAGACTTGTCATCATCTGGTTCCTGCCTGTTTCTCCCAACCCACCTGTCCTCCCCTAATAACACAGACCTTTCCCTCCTGCCATATGGAACGCCTCATAGGTCTGTGAGGTCACCATGCTAACACAGGTCTGGTACTGGTCTACCTCTCTGTCTCGTCTCCTGAGCCTCTTCTCTCCCATGCCACTTCGGACACACCTCAAGTGTCTTCTTTGCCAACTGAAAACAGAGTTCACCGCCCCCCACCCCTTAAGAGTTGTAACAGGCTTCCCTGGTGGCTCAGACAGTAAAGAATCTGCCTGCAATGCAGGAGACCCAGTTTGATCCCTGGGCTGGGAAGATCCCCTAGAGAAGGGAATGGCTACCTGCTCCAGTATTCCTGCCTAGAGAATTCCATGGACAGAGGAGCCTGGTGAGCTATAGTCCATGGGGTCGCAAAGAGTCAGACACAACTGAGCAACTAACTTTAAGACTTGTAGCAGCTTCTCCCTCTGCCTGATATGATTATCTCATATATAATCTCATAGCTTCCTACAGTTGCCATTTAAACCTCAGCTTAAATTGATGCCTCCCTGACTATGCCTGCCTCTCTCCACATGAGAATGGAGAGGGACCCAAACCAACCCAACCCACCACCACCAACACCACCCCCTGCCTGGCCTGCATTCTTCTCCTAAAGCACATCTCCACTACCTATTATTTTTCTAGTTCAATTACCATCATCCTTCTGCTCTACCAGAATGTTAGGATTTTGAGGAAGGAGTTTTTCTTTTATTTACTGTTTTTTTCTTCAAGTCCAGTACTGGAACTTGGTAGCTATACAATTTGTATTTACTGAATTAATAAATGGATAAATAATTCAATGTCACTGCTCTGCCTGGAACATTCTCCACAATCTGTGCTCCCTGCCACCATCCTTTAAGTCACAGATTCTGAATACCCCACACTTCATGCCATCTTATTTAAATGTCTCTCTTCTGTGTTCTATAGTACCTTCCCTATAGTAGCATTATAATTATAGGTATCATAACCCTTGATTACTTGTCCATTTCCCATCAGTCACAAAGTGGGCATAGTTCAAATTCATTCTCTCTGAATCGGATGCTGGGGCTTTACAAACACATGTAGCACCTTTTTGCAAATTAGAAAGAGAGGCCCCGGCACCCAGCTTGATGAGTGCTAATGGACTGGAATTCACCCTCCTCACCTTAGCAGGGAACAACCTGTATACCTGTACACAGTGTGCCTGGTAGACACTAATTGTTTAATTCAATGAGAGAGTCAATTTCCTCTACATCTTAGTTTCTTAAAGGCAAAGAAATTAAGGTGGGGGAAAGGATGAGACCGAACAATTACCAAAAGTCGGTTCTGTCACTAGTACTATTTAGGGTTATTATTTTTTCTTTAAACCACTATTGAGGTGTAATTGACATATAAAAAGCTGTATATGTTACACATTGCTATATTAAAAATGGATAACCAACAAGGACCTATTATATAGCACATGGAACTCTGCTCAATGTTATGTAGCAGCCTGGATGGGAGGGGGGTTCGGGGGAAAATAGATACATGTGTATGTATGGCTGAGTTCCTTCCCTGTTCACCTGAAACGATCACAACATTGTTAACTGCCTATGCTAAGTCACTTCAGTCGTGTCTGACGCTTTGTGACCCTGTGGACAGTAGCCCACCAGGCTCCCCTGTCCCTGGGATTCTCCAGGCAAGAACACTGGAGTGGGTTGCCATTTCCTTCTCCAATGCATGAAAGTGAAAAGTAAAAGTCAAGTCGCTCAGTCGTGTCCGACTCTTAGCAACCCCATGGACTGCAGCCTACCAGGCTCCTCCGTCCATGGGATTTTCCAGGCACGAGTACTGGAGTGGGGTGCCATTGTCTTCTCCGTAACTGCTTATACTCCAATACAAATAAAAAGTCTTTTTTTTTTTTAAGCTGTACATGTTTAATGTATACAATTTTATGAATTTGGATATAAGTATGTACCTGTGAAACCATCAGCTAATCAATGCCATAAAACATATCTATCATATCACCTCCAAAAGTTTCCTCTCACCCTTGTGTGTGTGTGTTAAGAACACTTCATTCTAGGTTCTTTTCACACATGTCATGTCATGTACTTCTTACAACACCCCCTGGAAGGAAAGATGAGTCTTTCTATTTTGTGGATGAAGAAATGGGCTTAGACAAGTTTTGAAACTTCCCCAAGGGCGTATTATTAATAAACAGTGAGTCTGTGATTGAAACCCAGGCCCACGTGACTCCAAGGCTTCCCCTGGCTGGCCTTGGTTACACAGGAACCTGACTGCACATTCCTAGGAGTCTCGGGCTGTGTGTGCAGTCCTGCTAGCACAGGTCCATCTGGACAAAAGCTTGCCTTCTTACTTTTTTATAGTGTCTCTCAGTCTCTAGAGTTTCTGACTGCCTGATGATTATTCAGTAGATTTAGATTTTTCTGATATTTCTAAGGCTGTGGCAGAATTATATTGTCAAAGAGCAATATTTTTCAATCAAGTAATTTTTAAATTTTTATTTATTTTTTAATTGAAGGATAATTGCTTTACAGAATTTTGTTGTTTTCTGTCAAACCTCAACATGAGTCAGCCATAGGTATATATATATATCCCTTCCCTTTTGAACCTCCCTCCCCTCTCCCTTCCCATCCCACCCCTCTAGGTTGAATTTTCATTGTTATGTTTCAGGTTACATTACTTTCTTAAATGTTTGTAAGTTTTGTTTTGTTGCTAGGAATGGTGATAATGCAACATGCTAAATTTGAAGTCCCTGTTTGTTTTAAGAAAGAAAGAAAGGATACCGTGGCAAATTTAGCTAGGACTCTGAAGCCTTAAAATATATTTTATTTGCCTTTTTTCTTATTCTGGAGACATTTCTTTGTGGCTTTCAGTTCTGAAATTGCATTTCAATTTAATGAAATATCTGGCAAATAAAGGACAGTAAGAGTAAGTTCAGTTGTCTTTTTCTAAAAAGATAATGTTGCTTATCTCTCAAAGCTATGGTATTATCCATAATACAGTGTAAGGCTGTGTTAGAGGAGTACTGTGAGCTATAAGTAACATCATATGTACAACAAGGCAGTGTAATTTTTATGATATCTTGTACTGGAAGAACTTTTCATGGCAACAGCACACGTATGAATTATCTTTTCTTTCAAGATAAAGATTCTGTTGGACTTTTTCATTTGGATATCCTCTGAAATTCATACCAAAAAAATCAAAATCAGCTTGCCCTCTACCAATCCCTCTATCCTTATACAACCAGTTCTCCTTCTCTGCTTTCCCTGTATGTGGTAGCACCAACCTCCTGGCCAAAATATCAGAGAATCTCCAGGTTGAAAAAGACTTGAGAGGTGATCTACTTCAAAGTCCTGTCTCATCTAGAAACACTTGGACAACATGACTAAGAATCAGATCTCTAACTCAGTCTTCCAGGGTTTCAAACCCTGGCCACACAACTTGCAATGGATTCCTGAGCAAATCATTTCACTTCACTATGCCTTCGTTTAATAATAGAAACTGTTTCAGGGGAATGGAGTGAGGAATACATGAAATGATACATGTAGAACACTTAACCCAGTGCCCAGCACATAATAAATGCTCAATAAATGTTAGCCTTTAAAATTAGCAGTATACAGCCTTGGCATACTCCTTTTCCTATTTGGAACCCGGCTGTTGTTCCATGTCCAGTTCTAACTGTTGCTTCCTGAGCTGGATATAGGTTTCTCAAGAGGCAGTTCAGGTGGTCTGGTATTCCCATCTCTTTCAGAATTTTCCACAGTTTATTGTGATCCACACAGTCAAAGGCTTTGGCATAATCAATAAAGCAGAAATAGATGTTTTTCTGGAACTCTTTTGCTTTTTTGATGATCCAGCGGATGTTGGCAATTTGATCTCTGGTTCCTCTGCCTTTTCTAAAACCAGCTTGAACATCTGGAAGTTCATGCTTCATGTACTGCTGAAGCCTGGCTTGGAGAATTTTGAGCATTACTTTACTAGCGTGTGAGATGAGTGCAGTTGTGCGGTAGTTTGAGCATTCTTTGGCATTGCCTTTCTTTGGGATTGGAATGAAAACTGACCTTTTCCAGTCCTGTGGCCACTGCTGAGTTTTCCAAATTTGCTGGCATATTGAGTGCAGCACTTTCACAGCATCATCTTTTAGGATTTGAAATAGCTCAACTGGAATTCCATCACATCCACTAGCTTTGTTCATAGTGATGCTTTCTAAAGCCCACTTGACTTCACATTCCAGGATGTCTGGCTCTAGGTGAGTGATCACACCATCGTGATTATCTGGGTCATGAAGATCTTTTTTTGTACAGTTCTGTGTATTCTTGCCACCTCTTCTTAATGTCTTCTGCTTCTATTAGGTCCATACCATTTCTATCCTTTATCGAGCCCATCTTTGCATGAAATGTTCCCTTGGTATCTCTAATTTTCTTGAAGAGATCTCTAGTCTTTCCCATTCTGTTGTTTTCCTCTATTTCTTTGCACTGATCGCTAAGGAAGGCTTTCTTATCTCTCCTTGCTATTCTTTGGAACTCTGCATTCAGATACTTATATGTTTCCTTTTCTCCTGCTTATTTAACTTATATGCAGAGTACAACATGAGAAATGCTGGGCTGGAAGAAGCACAAGCTGGAATCAAGTTTGCCGGGAGAAATATCAATAACCTCAGATATGCAGATGACACCACCCTTATGGCAGAAAGTGAAGAGGAACTCAAAAGCCTCTTGATAAAAGTGAAAGAGGAGACTGAAAAAGTTGGCTTAAAGCTCAACATTCAGAAAATGAAGATCATGGCATCTGGTCCCATCACTTTATGGGAAATAGATGGGGAAATAGTGTCAGACTTTATTTTTTGGGGCTCCAGAATCACTGCAGATGGTGATTGCAGCCATGAAATTAAAAGATGCTTACTCCTTGGAAGGAAAGTTATGATCAACCTAGATGGCATACTGAAAAGCAGAGATATTACTTTGCCAACAAAGGTCCGTCTAGTCAAGGCTATGGTTTTTCCAGTAGTCATGTATGGATATGAGAGTTGGACTGTGAAGAAAGCTGAGTGCTGAAGAATTGATGCTTTTGAACTGTGGTGTCGGATAAGACTCTTGAGAGTCCCTTGGACTGCAAGGAGATCCAACCAGTCCATCCTAAAGGAGATTAGTCCTGAGTGTTCATTGGAAGGACTGATGCTGAAGCTGAAACTCCAATACTTTGGCCACCTCATGCGAAGAGTTGACTCATTGGAAAAGACCCTGATGCTGGGAGGGATTGGGGGCAGGAGGAGAAGGGGACGATGGAGGATGAGATGGCTGGATGGCATCACCAACTCGACGCACATGAGTTTGGGTAAACTCCGGGAGTTGTTGATGGACAGGGAGTCTTGGAGTGCTGTGATTCATGGGGTTGCAAAGAGTCGGACACGACTGAGCGACTGAACTGAACTGAAATGAAAATTAGCAAACAGACCACTATGAGAACAGTATAGAAGTTCCTTAGAAAACTAAAAATAGAGCCACTGTATGACCCTATGATCCCACTCCAGGACATATATCTGGAGAAAAACATGATCCAAAAAGATACATGCACCCCAGTATTCATTGCAACACTGTTTACAACAGCCAAGACATGGAAGCAATCTAAATATCTACTGACAGAGAATGGATGAAGAAGATGTGGTACATTTATACAATGGAATATTGCTTAGAGAATCCCAGGGATGGGGGAGACTGGGGGGCTGCCGTCTATGGGGTTGCACAGAGTCGGACACGACTAAAGAGACTTAGCAGCAGCAGCAGCATATTGCTTAGACATTGAAAAGAATGAATTAATGACATCTGTAGCAAAATTAATGGACCTAGTAATTGTCATACTGAGTGAAGTAAGTCACACAGAGAAAGAGAAATAGTGTATTACATCCCTTCCATGTGGAATCTAAAAAGAAATGATACAAATAAACTTATTTGCAAAAGAGAAACAGACTCACAGACTTAGAAAATGAACTTACGGCTGCCAGGAGGAAGGACAGAGGGGAAGGGATAGTTAGGGAGTTGGGATGAACGTGTACACAATGCGATATTTAAAGTGGATAACCAACAGGGACCTACTGTACAGCACATGGAACTCTGCTCAGTGTTATGTGGCAGCCTGAGTGGGAGGGGCATTTGAGGGAGACTGGATACATGGATATGTATGGCTGAATCCCTTTGCTGTTCACCTTAAACTATCATAACACTGTTAATCAGCTATACCCCAACACAAAATAAAAAAGTTTTTAAAACTTAGCAAGCAGATATTTATCCATCTTAAACTCTGCCAGTGCTAGGAATCACTGAACTTTTCAAGGCAGTTCATTCAAATATTGAATAGTTATCATTTTTAGAAAAGTCTCATATTCCTTCAACAAACACTCATCAAGAATCTGCTGCTACTGCTACTGCTGAGTCACTTCAGTCGTGTCTGACTCTGTGCCACCCCATAGACGGCAGCCCACCAGGCTCCCCGGTCCCTGGGATTCTCCAGGCAAGAACACTGGAGTGGGTTGCCATTTCCTTCTCCAATACGTGAAAGTGAAAAGTGAACGTGAAGTCGCTCAGTCGTGTCCGACCCTTAGCAACCCCACGGACTGCAGCCTACCAGGCTCCTCCATCCATGGGATTTTCCAGGCAAGAGTACTGGAGTGGGGTGCCATTGCCTTCTCCACATCAAGAATCTGCTATGTACCAAATACTGTACTAGAACCTGAGAACTAAGAGGTGAGTGAGAACAAAGTATCTGGCCTCATGGGTCCCCAATCTAGCAAGAGAGCTCAGCACCAGGTGACCGGTGGCTGTCCTGCCCTCTCTGCCCACTTGGGTCCCCCAGAGACATGATCAAGGAGCTCCGTCTTCTAAGCAACTAGTCCAACTCCCCAGGGAATTCAGTCTCTCTACTAGAGCAAATCATCTTGCCTCTGTGAGCCTCCATTTCCTTATCTGTAAGTGGGAGTAAATAATTCCAGAATACTACATCACTGGACTGTTGTAAAATAAAAGGAGATTATTATGTGGTCTTTGGAAACTGTCAGCTACTCTGTAATGATGAGATACTCTTTTGTGTTAAGTCAAAGAAAGAAGTGACTCCTCTAATGATGGAAAGGGAAGCTCTTTTGGCTTGGAGTTGACAGAGGCAGTGAGAAGAGCAACTGTACCAAGCCCCCAAATCAGGTTCATCTCTAAACACAAATGGACGGAGTCAACAAGCTATCAAGCACTGTTCCCCAAAATCTCACTAGTGCTCGCATATTTTATTGTAAGGTCACCAAGTTTTAGATCCAAACAGACCTACAGTCAAAATGCCTTTTCTACTGCTTCCTAGTTGGGTGACCTTGAATGAGATGCTTCATCTAAGCCACAGTTGAATCAGAACTGAGAGACACTGAAGGTCTGAACTAGTCTTTTAAGCAGAGGTGAAGTCATATCAAGCAGTAAAAAGTGACTCTCATCTGTGCACTACAGACATGAAAAAACATTAAAGCATTTGCAGAAAGAAAAGAATGAAGTAGGATGATAACAAGAAGTAGAGACGAGATCGAGCAGCCCAGCTCCCAGTGGTCCTCCACCTCTAGACAGCAGAACTTCCAAAGACTCAACTGAATTCCTGCTCTGGGTTCCAAGATACAACCCTGAACTGTTAAAATATAAACTCTTTCTTTTTGCTTAAGTTAGGTCTAGTCAGTTACAAGCCAGAGTAACTGAAAATTCTTCTTGGCACTCCTCCTGTTTTCTTGAGTCTAGTGTCTCTGGGAAACCCGGGAAACTGTCCAGGTAGTGGCAAGTGGGATTTGCAAAGCCTATCTTTTAGTCTCAGATGAAAAGCAGTAGGAAGTAGGAACAGATTCTCCAACATTTCTCTTAGCATTTTTCTAAATTATGGAGAATGAGTGAACTGCCAAATTTCATTCATCATCAGTGATATTTACTGTGAACCAATCCAGCCAAAAGAATTCTGAAAAGCTATTTTAAAAAACTTAAGCGAAACTAAACTGACCATACTAGGTTTATCACACTGAAATAATATTAAATAGTTCTAAAATTATCATTTTAATTATTTTACCAAAAATAAGAGAAAACTGGCCACTGAACACAAACTAAAAGACCAAACTTTATTAATAAGAAACACTTAATATTTTTTCATTCCATTCAAGAAAGGCTTTTGCAATTACTTTGTACGAGACATCATTGATTGCCTATCCCAAAACTAGGTGACCCTCCCGCATTCACAAAAGTCCAGTTTTGTCCAGACTGCCCACCTGCTGTGAGTAGCCAGGTGCTTCAGGAAAGGCTGAACCCGGCCTCAGCCCCAGGAGTTGGGTCATCGTTGATCCCGTGACTGATTCCTCTTACAAATGGTTGGTTTAGTCTTAGACACTTAGACATAATTCTAGTCAGTGAGGTCTAAGTGGTGAGGAGTTTTACAGAAGGATTTTCCAAGAGAAATGCAAATGCAAAGATGGTTTTCTCTTTCTTTGAATGCTGTCATTTGTGACCATGAGGGCATAGAAAGTTAACATTCCAGGAATGGCAAAAGTGAAAGTGAAAGTCGCTCAGTTGTGTCAGACTCTTTGTGACTGTACAGTCCATGGAGTTCTACAGGCCACAGTACTGGAGTGGGTAGCGTTTCCCTTCTCCAGGGGATCTTCCCAACCCAGGGATTGAACCCAGGTCTCCCCCACTGCAGGCAGATTCTTTACCAGCTGAGCCACCAGAGAAGCCCAAAAATACTGGAGTGGGTAGCCTATCCCTTCTCCAGCGGATCTTCCTGACCCAGGAATCAAACCAGGGTCTCCTGCATTGCAGGCAGATTCTTTACCAACTGAGCTACCAGGGAAGCCCCAAGGAATGGCCAAAGGAAAGGATTAAAGAACCTGTGAGACTTTTTAAAAATAAGTTTATTTATTTTTAACTGAAGGATGACTGCTTCACAGTATTGTGTTGGTTTCTGCCAAACACCAACATGAATCAGCCATAGGTATACCTGTGTCCCCTCCCTCTTAAACTTCCCTCCTGTCTCCATCACTATCCCACCACTCTAGTTACAAAGCCCCCGTCTGAGTTCCCTGAGAGAACCTGTATGAGATTTTTGAATCACTCACCAAATCACTCAGCAACTGGCACCACCTACCACCCCTAGACCACCCATTATGCGAGATAATAAAGTCCCTCAATATTTCAGTCAATTTTAACAGGAGATTTCTGTGACTTGGGGCTGAAAGTATCCCAACTAATATGTTATATCTAATCATCCCCTTAAAAAGATGGTAGCATTTGGCAATTTCTAACATTCTTATATGTGTTTAAAAGTGAGTTGAATAAAAATAACCCCTCAACTCTTCCCCTACAACCCTTAAAACTCCCATATGCTTTAAGAGAGAAAATGTCTTTGAAATCCTCACTCCTGTCATCTGCTGTTTTGTTCAGAGAATGTACCAACACAGTGCCACTGCCCACTTCATGCCGCCTCCACAGAATTCTGTCCAAGAACACCCTGTTAAAACTCTTTCTTTGGAGAATTTCCTTTCCTCCACTCCCACCATTATTATGTACAAGTGTTTTATGGGCTTTTCCCCCCAGTATCCTTTTCTTTCTCCATCTTTGGCATTCCTCATTAAGAGTTTGTATTTCCCTTAATGTTCTTAATAGGGTCATTTGTTGCTATTGCTAATTGGCATCAGAATTTTTGTAACTGAAACATCTTTCAATGGGAGGAATCAATTTTTCTGTCACTGGTATCTCAGGTAGCTAACTTTCATTATGCTTAGGTTGATGATTCCTGAATCGTAGTCTTCCTTCTAAACAAGGACTGCCATGATGGGTGGGCAATGATGCCCTCTCTATATTCTAAAGACCAAAGGACTAAAATGTACTCTACCCACATGATAATAGGGTTAATTTAATTCTAAACATATAGGTTATAACTGTAATTTCTTTCAAGATTTTTTTTTTTGGCCTGATTTCAATAGCCCAGATTTTTTATATAGGGGGTATCTTCTAGTCTCAAATTATTTCCATTCATGCATCCATGCAAATTTGCCTTTTGTCTCCTAGTTCTGGTTTTCAGCATGCATTTTAAGAAGCCTCAGGCTGATCAATGAACTCTCAAAATAGGAAGCAAACCAACATCTTTTATACTTTTGTGCTCTCCATCTGCTTAAGGCAACATTCAGTAATGTTCTTTCCCTACTCTTGTTCTCTGAAGTTCTACCTCTTATATCTTAATCCACCTTCTCCCCATCCCTGGTCTTCCTCACCCAAAAGTGTGCACAGTGCTACAATACCATTTTTTTTTGCATCAGAAGCTAGAAGACCTGCCTACATGTTTTCTTTAAAATGGGGTGGCACATTTTGCCAGCTTTACTGTTTACTTTTTAGTGATATTACCCATTTGTTATATTTGCCCCAATTTTTTAGATAGAATCAATAGCTCTGATTTGACACTGCTGCTGCTGCTGCTAAGTCGCTTCAGTCGTGTCCGACTCTGTGCGACCCCATAGATGGCAGCCTACCAGGCTCCCCCATCCCTGGGATTCATTAGATACCATCAATTAACAAATTTGTTAGTTTTTAAATCTTCAAAGATGACACCCAATGTAATGTCTAGCTTTGATATTTCTTCTAAATTCTAATGCTGTGTATCCAGTCACTGATTTTTACTGACATTTACCGCCCCCACAAACTCCACATATTCAACAAATTAAAAATGTACACACCTACTCTGCCCCTACCTGACACCTGTTTCTCCTTTGGCATTATGAATCATGGTTAAGGGCTCCACTATCCACCTTGATATCCAAGTGAGAAGCCTACCCTCATTCTCACTGATAACTGCCAACTGTTAACCCACCTCCTAAATCACCTTCTTGCTTCTGGTCTTGCTCAGCTCCAAGTGGACAGAGTGATCTTCCATAAGAGAAATCCCATCACTATCTTCATGAAGATTTTCCAGATCCTACTTCTGTTTCTGCAGAATGGCTCATGTGGCCCCTAGTACTCTTAGAAAGCAGAGAGGTTTCTGTCATGGGGAGGCAGCGTAGCCCTTAGTGGTAAAAAGGGTATTTTCTGGAGTCAGACCATTAGGATTTGAACCCTGGCTCCACCACTTATCTGAGGCAAGTTACCAAATTTCTGTGCTTCAGTTTCTATAAAATAGCACTAAGCCTTAGTGTTTTGGGGGTTATTGGGAAAATTAAATCAGACAATACATTTTAGCACTCAGTACAAGCCTGGAACATAGTAAGTGAAAGTGAAAGTGAAAGTCCAGGCCAGAATACTGGAGTGGGTAGTCTCTCCCTTCACCAGGGTATCTTCACAACCCAGGGATCGAACCCAGGTCTCCCGCATTGCAGGCAGATTCTTTACCAGCTGAGCCACAAGGGAAACCCCAATAAATATAATAATAATGATATCATTTCAGTAAATCCATGACTTCCCTTGCACTAACTTGCTTATAGTTTTCTTTAATATATTTTGAGTTTCTTGCATCTAATTCATCCTTGTAGCACAGCACCTGGCACTGGTCTAAAAAGTAGTGGACATGCCATAAATACTTTTTGATTGAACAACCATGTTACTGCCTGGCTTGTCACCCTTCACTGGCTCCTGGCTGCCTGTAGTATAAAATCCATACTCTTTAGAATGGTTTCCAAAACCTCTGAAATCTGCCTCCTACCCATGTATTCTGTCTCATCTTCTACACTCCAGCAAAACAAGATCACTCACAGTTCCAATACACTTTTCCTTCAACCATGAATGTCTTCCCAATCCCTTTCCCCAAACCCAGTGAACTTTTGATATTCAAGACCCTAGTCAACTATCTTTTCTTTAAAGTCTTTCCTGACCTTCTTACAGATAGCCGGCATGTCTGAAAACACAGGCAAATACATAATAAATGGTCTGTTTATATCATAGAACCTTGTGCACCAGGACCCAGGAGAAAGGAGCAGTGACTCCACAAGAGACTGTCCCAGACTTGCCTGTGGGTGTCCAGGAGTCTCTGGCAGAGGCATGGGTCAGTGGTGGCCTGCTGCAGGGTTGGGGGCACTGAGTGTGGCAGTACATGCATGGGATCTTTTCAGGGAGGTCACCATTATCTTCATTATCTTCATCCACCATAGTTTGGCCCCAGGTAGATAGCAGGGAGGGAAAACAGCTCCACCCATCAACAGAAAATTGGATTAAAGATTTAATGAGCAGGCCCCTGGGTCTTGTCAGAACAAGACCCAGTTTCCCCCTCAGTCAGTCTCTCCCATCAGGAAGCTTCCATAAGCCTCTTATCTTTCTCCATCAGAGGGCAGACAGACTGAAAACCACAATCACAGGAAACTAACCAATCTAATCACATGGACCACAGCCTTGTCTAACTCAATGAAACTATGAGCCATGCCGTGTAGGGCCACCCAAGACAGATGGGTCATGGTGGAGAGTTCTGACAAAATGTGGTCCACTGGAGAAGGGAATGGAAAACCACTTCAGTATTCTTGCTTTGAGAACCCCATGAACAGTATGAAAAGGCAAAAAGATAGGACACTGAAAGATGAACTCCCCAGGTTGGTAGGTGCCCAATATGCTACTGGAGATCAGTGGGGAAACAACTCCAGAAAGAATGAAGAGACAGAGCCAAAGCAAAAACAACACCCAGTTGTGGATGTGACTGGTGATGGAAGCAAGTTCCAAAGATATAAAGAGTAATATTGCATAGGAACCTGGATTGTTAGGTCCATGAATCAAGGCAAATTGGAAGTGGTCAAACAGGAGATGGCAAGAGTGAACATCAACATTTTAGGAATCAGAGAACTAAAATGGACTGGAATGGGTGAATTTAACTCAGATGACCATTATATCTACTACTGTGGGCAAAATTCCCTTAGAAGAAATGGAGTAGCCATCATAGTCAACAAAAGAGTTCAAAATGCAGTACTTGGATGCAATCTCAAACACGACAGAATGATCTCTGTTCATTTCCAAGGCAAACCATTCAATATCACAGTAATCCAAGTCTATGCCCCGACCAGTAATGCTGAAGAAGCTGAAGTTGAACAGTTCTATGAAGTCCTACAAGACCTTCTAGAACTAACACATAAAAAAAAGATGTCCTTTTCATTATAGGGGACTGGAATGCAAAAGCAGGAAGTCAAGAAACACCTGGAGTAACGGGCAAATTTGGCCTTGGAGTACAGAATGAAGCAGGGCAAAGGCTAATAGAGTTTTGCCAAGAGAATGCACTGGTCATAGCAAACACCCTCTTCCAACAACACAAGAGAAGACTCTACACATGGACATCACCAGATGGTCAACACTGATTTCAGATTGATTATATTCTTTGCAGCCAAAGATGGAGAAGCTCTATACAGTCAGCAAAAATAAGACTGGGAGCCGACTGTGGCTCATATCATGAACTCCTTATTGCCAAATTCAGACTTAAATTGAAGAAAGTAGGGAAAACCATAGGAGAAGGCAATAGCAACCCACTCCAGTACTCTTGCCTGGAAAATCCCATGGACAGAGGAACCTAGTAGACTGCAGTCCATGGGGTCTCGAAGAGTCAGACATGACTGAGCGACTTCACTTTCACTTTTCACTTTTCACTTTCATGAATTAGAGAAGGAAATGGCAACCCACTTCAGTGTTCTTGCCTGGAGAATCCCAGGGACGGGGGAGCCTGGTGGGCTGCCGTCTATGGGGTCACACAGAGAGAGACACGACTGAAGTGACTTAGCAGCAGCAGCAGCAGCAGCAGGAAAAACCACTAGACCATTCAGGTATGACGTAATCAAATCCCCTACGATTATAGAGTGGAAGTGAGAAAGAGATTTAAGAGACTAGATCCGATACACAGAGTGCCTGATGAACTATGGATGGAGGTTCGTGACATTGTACAGGAGTCAGGGAGCAAGACCATCCCAAGAAAAAGAAATACAAAAAAAGAAAAATGGTTGTCTGGGGAGGCCTTACAAATAGCTTTGAAAAGAAAAGTAGCAAAAAGCAAAGGAGAAAAGGAAAGATATACCCATCTGAATGCAGAGTTCCAAAGAATAGCAAGGAGAGATAAGAAAGCCATCCTCAGCGATCAGTGCAAAGAAATAGAGGAAAACAATGGAATGGGAAACACTAGAGATCTCTTCAAGAAAATTAGAGATACCAGCGGAACATTGCATGCAGAGGTGGGCTCGATAAAGGACAGAAATGGTATGGACCTAACAGATGCAGAAGATATTAAGAAGAGGTGGCAAGAATACACAGAAGTACTGTACAAAAAAGATCTTCATAACCCAGATAATCATGATGGTGTGATCACTCACCTAGAGCCAGACATCCTGGAATGTGAAGTCAAGTGGGCCTTAGAAAGCGTCACTACGAACAAAGCTAGTGGAGGTGATGGAATTCCAGTTGAGCTATTTCAAATCCTGAAAGATGATGCTGTGAAAATGCTGCCCTCAATATGCCAGCAAATTTGGAAAACTCAGCAGTGGCCACAGGACTGGAAAAGTTCAGTTTTCATTCCAATCCCAAAGAAGGGCAATGCCAAAGAATGCTCAAACTACCACACAATTGCACTCATCTCACGTGCTAGTAAAGTAATGCTCAAAATTCTCCAAGTCAGGCTTCAACAGTACATGAACCATGAACTTTCAGATGTTCAAGCTGGCTTTAGAAAAGGCAGAGGAACCAGAGATCAAATTGCCAACATCCTCTGAATCATCAAAAAAGCAAGAGAGTTGCAGAAAAAAACATCTATTTCTGCTGTATTGACTATGCCAAAGCCTTTAACTGTGTGGATCACAATAAACTGGAAAATTCTGAAAGAGATGGGAATACCAGACCACCTGATCTGCCTCTTGAGAAATCCGCATTCAGGTCAGGAAGCAACAGTTAGAACTGGACATGGAACAACAGCCAGGTTCCAAATAGGAAAAGGAGTACGTCAAGGTTGTATATTGTCACCCTGCTTATTTAACTTTTATGCAGAGTACATCATGAGAAATGCTGGACTGGAAGAAGCACAAGCTGGAATCAAGATTGCCAGGAGAAATATCAATAATCTCAGAAATGCAGATGATACCACCCTTATGGCAGAAAGTGAAGAACTAAAGAGCCTCTTTACGAAAGTGAAAGAAGAATGAAAAAATTGGATGAGATGGTTGGATGGCATCACTGACTCAATGGTCATGAGTTAAGTAAACTCCAGGAGTTGGTAATGGACAGGGAGGCCTGGCATGCTGCAGTCCAGGGGGTTGCAAAGAGTCAGACCCGACTGAGCAACTGAACTGAATTGAACTTATATTACCATTCAGGATGAAATAATATATCTTTTTTTTTTTTTAATAATATATTTTCATTTTCAGACTTCACAGCCACCCTGTAGCTAAAACTGATTCTTCCCTTCTTCGTGTTCTCATATCAACCTTTGCCTGTACTGGAAGCATGGATGACCTAGGACTCAGCACACAGAGGCTCCTATTTATCTTCGTATCCCAACCACCCAATTCTATGACTGACACAGACGACACACTCACTGAATACTTTTTGAATGAGTAAAATTTCAACAAACATATTTGGATCCTCAATGTATAAGGTAAGGAAAATAGCCACCTGCTGATTCATCGATAGTGAATATCTCCAACATAAAAATCCCCTCCTGCAGTCACGTTATCCCTGCTGTTCCAGGCAGGGAAGCAAAATGCTTGCCATGTGCCCTGCTCATCTCATACTGCATTTCCTGCACCTAGCAGTCATGTCTTCTTTGAATAAATATTCCCATTTTTGACAAAGGAAAAATTTAAGAAAATGGGTCTAATCAGTCATCGTTATTTGATACCTTCAGAAAGAAAAATATTGATAGAGAGTAAAATAAATAAAGGGATTCCCAGAAGGCTCGGTATTAAAGAAATCACCTGCCAATGCAGGAGATTGAGCCCTGGCTTGGGAAGATCCCCTGGAGAAGGGGATGGCAACCCACTCCAGTATTCTTGCCTGGGAAATCACATGGACCAAGGAACCTGGTGGGCTACAGTCCGTGGGGTCGCAAAGAGTTGGACACAACAGACCACGCACGCACAAAATATATAAACATTTCAAAACCAGTGGCACATTTAAATATGAATGTTCATATTAATAAAACCAATTGAAAGTTTATAAAAAGCTAGTTTCTAAACTGGGCTTCTTTGCTAGCTCAGTGGTAAAGTATCTGCCTGCCAATGCAGGAGGCGCAGGTTTGATCCCTGAGTTGGGAAGATCCCCTAAAGGAAGGCATGCAACCCACTTCAGTTTTCTTGCCTGAAGAATCCCATGGACAGAGGAGCCTGGCAGGCTATGGTCCATAGGGTCTTAAAGAGTTGGATGCGACTGAAGTGACTTAACACACATGTACCCCATCCACCCACAGCAGATTTCATCTGGCTTATGATAAAAATCCCAAGTCAGTCTCCTTTCAGCAAACTCTTTAATGAAATAGTTCTTAAAAATGATGTTTGGCCAGGAAAATAAACACTTAACATGACAGTTTCATGACATAGTCTGTGATGTGGAAGCCAGCCTCTGGCTAGTGATGATAACCACACTGCCAGATGGATGTTCTACAGTCTCACACTGACTGGTCTAATAAGGGAGCCATTTAGAGGCATCCTCGGCTTCAATAATGACTCATTGTCCTGGGAAACTTCCCTTTCTATGAGAATGAGCCCTGGAGTTGCTCGTAATTTCATGGTCACTATGACAACTCTGAACCTTTCAGAGACACTCTGGATCTGTGGATCTGATTTTTAGGGAGTGCTGGAGTGGGGAGGTAATACCACCATCACTTATTGAAATCTAAAGTAAAATTATTGTCATCCAATAAATTCAAATTACCCTGTTCACCATTAATCCAGCCTATAAAAGGCACCTTGCAAAGTGAGCCACAATAAGTATGTATTCATGGCACAATAGCACCCAAATCTAGGCACTTTCTCAGAGAAAGTTGTTAAATGAGAAGAGTGATTCAAAAAGAATTAAACACTTCCAAAATGGATGACTCAGTAACCAGTAAATATACATACTGTGGTGACTTCTTGAGTGTTTAGCCATAGGGAAAGTATTAGGTTTCAACTACATGTTTATATTTGCTATAATCAAATACCATAAACACATTATATTGTCAATTCTTTTTTAATCATTCAGTACCATAATATAGGTATGCTAATCTGTGGTCCAAAATGGGCTTTAGATGGTCTGTGAAATCTCTGAAATTACATGCAAAAATATTATGTAGTTGAGAATTAAAGTTGTTTCATTTTATCCCACATTACAATTTGGTTTTATGTAATAACATGGAATCAATAAAATTTTTCATTAACAGATTTTACAATGTTTTTGGTTATTACTTAATTACTAAGTTAATCTTAAATTTAATTTAGAATGTAATAAACTCCTATGGTATTTTAAAGTCTACAGTAGAAAGATAAAAAACCATCATATTAAGCACCTTCAACCCTGGGTGCTACTTTACCATTATTATTGCTCTTGCTGTGGGACCCAGGGTCACTGCAAACCCATAAACAATCTTTTCTTACTCGTACAAAATTTTAAAAGGCACCAAGATGTCCTTCCTTTTGGGAGAGAGGCAGTCTTGTGTTGGGGAGCATTGCTGGGCATGGGAAATGCAGACTAGATTTCAGTACCCTCTTTACCCAGCTGGGTACCTTTGTGTAGTACACAAATCATACAACTGTACACAGCCCTTCTGGGACCCCAGTGAAAGTGAAAATATGTTATGACCCTTCTCTACTTTCTCTACTTAAAACATCTGAACACAGACCAAGACATACTCTTACTAAAAAAAATAAATAAAATGAATTGATTTTAAGATCCACATTATTTTAGCAATTTAACATCTCTGAAAATGAATTGTTCTTACAGTACTATACCCAGTCAGCCACTCAATAAATTTTATATAATGAATACACTTACTAGGCAAAAAAGAGAAGTAAAATAAGTCTAACTCCTATTTACTATGTTTTTACTTAGAATACTATGTTATTTCCTGCTTGAAATATGATACCTTGTAAATTATAAACAGAGCGCTTTTCCTTGTCCTCTGTTTTCAAGTACTCCTTAGACTAAAATAACCCCTGCTCAATCTCACAGCCCTTAGTTTATACTCTTCTTGTGGCCTTATTCCATTCTGCTTAGTGTTGTAATGCTCTTCTGTCCTGCAAACTCCTGCTGGGCAGGGCCTGTGAACCTTCTCTGCTACACAGGCAGCAGAGAGGATAGATAGAAGCTGCATGGCCCAGGAACCGTCGGTCTGCAAGATCATGAGTAAGTTATTCAGCATCTCCAAGTCCTATTTCCTCACCTGTGAAGTGGAGATAATGACACTGAACATATGAGATTGGTCTGAAGGCTTGAAAACAAATGAAGCTGTGAATGACTGGCTCTTGGGTTCTTTGTAACCGACTAACACTATTTTTTGGAGGCAGCATGAGTTTTGGGACTGCACAGATTCAAATCCCAGCTTGTCATTCGGTGTGTCCCCTAACTACAAGCCACTTCTCTAAGTTTCAGTTTCTAAGCATTGTGAATGTTAGATTTTTTTTTTTTTTTTCTGTCTCATTGACTGATGTCTTTACCTTCTAACACAGAACCTAGCATTTGCTGAATGGACCAACGAATGAATGAAAAAATGAAGGTCATTCCTTACAACACTACTGTAAAAGTTACAAAGAATGTATATATAAAGTGCTAGTCATGGTTACAGTGCCTGGTAAAAAGTAGGCCACAATAACTGACTTTTGATTCTCAAATGGATATGAAAAAATTGGATTAAAAATGCTATGAGCAGGCTTTCCAGGTATCTCAGTGGTAAAGAATCTGCCTGCCAATGCAGGAGACACCAGTTTGATCCCTGATCCAGGAAGATCCCACATGCCTCAGAGCAGCTAAGCCTGTGTGCCACAACTGTTGAGCCTGTCCTCCAGAGCCCAGGAACCGCAAGTACGAAAGCCCTCATGCTCTAAAGCGCATGCTCCACACACCAGAAGCCACAGCAACGAGTAGCCCCACTTATCACTACTAGAGAAAAGCCTGCACACCAACGAAGACCCAGAACAGCCCAAGATAAATAAATAAAATCATTTTTTAAAATGCTATGAGCAAAAAACAATGCTATGAACATCCACACCCATGTATTTATCATGTAATTACAGGAAGAGGCAATAAGAGGACATTGTAAGAGGAGGTTGTATGACCGGCCAATGACTAATACCTTCTACTGTTAAACTAATATCTCCAAAGCAACACTGATACTGGCAGCAAGAATCATGTGTTTAATAACCATTTATGGAGCACTAAGGATGTGGAAAACACCAAACTGGATACGATATTTAGGAACAGATGCATCTATGTCAGCGACAGAACATGGCCATGCTTGCTTTCTGAGAATCTGAGATCACAGATGATGGGCATTTCCATGTCAAAAAGAGGTTCCAGGGAATTCCCTGGCAGTCCAGTGGTTGAGACTCCGCACTTCCACTGCAGAGGGAACAGGTTCCATCACTGGTTGGTGAAATAAGATTCCACATGCTGTGCAGCGCAGGTTCCCTACCACCACCACCACCCCCGCCCCACCCGCCACCTCTGCTAAAAAAGAGAGATTCCAAAAAGAGCATAATGAACAGAATCAGTCTTTTTTCCCAAATATTGCTTTCATAACTGTGACCTTTCTGCTCCTACCTATTAATATTTAGGCAAAAAGAGGTAGCCTCAATGACTTTTGTCAAAAATACAGATAGTATAGAAACACAAAATGTGGATGTCAGGACAAGGGCATTTCCTACTGCCCTGGATACTACAGTCCCATTAGTGCAAGATGAGGAATGGGTGGAGGACAGATAAATCAAAGCCTGGAGTCTAAAGATAAATTATTACACGTCATCTGTAACTTGGCTCCCGGGTGATCTCACCTAAGCATTCCAAATCAACACACATCATCCTTGTTCTCCAAGGTAGGAAAGCAGACTCCATAAACCATATCAGAGTACTACTGATCAAAGAGGAGGGGAAAGTCCAAGGCTGTTATGCTGAGTTATCAACATGAATTTCACATATCTATATATTGAGATTTTTAATTCAAAATAAATAGTAGGACATAGAGTTAAAACGTTTTATGTCTTCATATAATCGTTTCTAGGCAAAAAGATCTAAGCAGTAACCTTGAGGCCTAGACTTGAGCTTCCTTGACTCCTTGTATGCTTCTTAAGTCTTTAATGGTGGGAGCAGGTTTCTGGCCACTGCAGGGTACACAGGGCACTGGGAGGAGCAGCAACACTGCTTGAAAGATACTGAGCAGAAAACTTCCTAGGACCAAGGATGCAGGAAGGAAAGAAGGGAGGGCAGAGAGAAGGTGGGAGGAAGAGGAGAAGAAAGAACGACGAAAGAAAGAAATGAACCTAACAAGTTCCATCCATCTCAGGGAGTAATGATGTAAAACACTGAGTTGAAGGAGCTCTGAGAAATAGCCCTTCCACTCATACTGGCCTCTGGGTGATGGCGGGGGTAGGGGGCGGGGGTGGGCGGGGCAGTGGTGTCTGTATCAATTAGCTGAGAAACATGGTGCTGACCTGTATGAAACAGGATGCTGCGAGAACACTCGATTTCAGACATCAGGCTTCCAGTGCCCAGGGCCACTTCTGGGGGTACCAAGCTGCAAACAGATGAGTCTTCGACATGAGTCTTTGACTCTCTCCTTGCTCCCTTTATATAAAATACCTTCTAATTTTCTCCTCTCACTTGGGCAGTCCCCATCGGAAGAGACATAAGTGGCATGAAAGGCAGCTAGGAGTGAGTGGGTGTGTGGAAGGGAGGTGGGAAATGGCCCCATTCCTGGACATGGGTTCAGCAGGGTTTATTCTGGGCAAGCCAGAGCTCACAGACCTTGCTAGTCTTCCAAGGCCAATAAGGTCAGAGCTCATGCCACGTTTAACAAAAAGGAAGTTTATCTTTTACCAGGTTCTTCTTCCAGGTACCTCTGAGAATCCTTGAGGACTACTTGCCTGCTCCCACCTCTGCACTGGCCACTGTCTGTTCTCAGGGAGCAGCGGGAAGCCAGGCTCAGCTCTCAGCAGGTCACCTCTCCCGTCTCATAACTACCTTCCTAGGCTGCTACCAGACTTCACTTCCTGCTTAATTTACTCCAACCATCCATACACAAAGCCTCAAAGATAAGAAGGCTAGGGCTACAGAAGAGAATCACAATATAACAAACAGTATTTTCCCAAAAAAGAATTCAGCTCCCAAGTCCTGCAGCCCTAGGTTGCATCCATTCTATGTCACATAGAATCAGAATTTTTTGTTTCCTTTGGTTCAAAATTTCTATTGTGGAATTACGATGGGCAGACCCAAATCTCTTTATCTAAGAGAAGGCCCTCGACCTCTGCAGGTGCTGTCAGCTGCATCACACCTTCTATTTGTATCTGCCAAGATGAGACAGAGAGACAGAGAGAAGTAGTATGAAGATGCTGAGAAGGAGGAGATGAGAAAAATTCAGTATGTGACATCAGCACTGTGCTTCCAAGTTCAGAACTGTCTCCTAATATTAACATTCTAGCTTTATTTTATTTATGTAACATCATTTCTCCATAATAAGTTATCTCCTTACAAGAAAAACTGAAGGACTATCAGTGGGAATTTGAACCAAGCTACAATTTTTGTAACATGAGGCCATACAGTATGTTCTTTTAAGGAAGATGCTAGGCCTGCCTTATCTCTGAAGAAAAAAAAACAATGAGACTGCCCTGTTTACTGAGATTGCTAAGATAATAAATCGATATTATGAGTCCCATTTTAATGTGTTTGAGTGGAATCTGTTGAAGCAGAAGGGACGTTATGGGGAAAAGGCTTAGGGAGTGAAATTAGATTTTTCATACCTGGAGTAGGAGCTGCTCAGATAGCAGAACAATCCTGCAAAGCCATTCATCAGGCAGCAATGCAGCAAAAAAAGACAACTCTTCTCTTAGATGAGAGGATGGTCCGGGACAGCTCTGTGACTGCAGTTGACAGAATGTCATATTCCAGATATTGGGACGACTGAATAACTAACGTGCAAGCCTTTATAGCCCAGAATAAGCATTCTAAAATACAAACTGTCTTTGACTTAATATTATCAAAAATCAGAATTTTAAAGTGTCATCACATGTTGGCTGTACACCAGGGCCATAATATACAGTGATGTCTGCTTATACCAGAGGCTTTCTGTGGGTATGAGATAGTCCCAACACCAGTCACCACTGAAGCGCCAAGTCAGAGATCACACACATATTTAAGATAGAAAAGCCACAACTGGTATAAAAATAAAGCAAGGAGATTGCTAGTAAACAAAGTTCAACAGAATACAGTTGGCCCTTGAACACTGGGACTGAACTGTGTGGGTCCACTTATACAGGATATTTTTCAGTAGTAAACACTGCAGTACCACCCTGTCAGTGGTTGGTTGAATATGCAGATGCTGAGAAGTTGAGGATATGGAGAACTGACCATAAGTTATATATGGATTAACCCCCATGTTGTTCAAGGGCCAACTGTAATTGCAACGAAAGCAGCTCTACAGTAGGTAGGTCAAAAGGGGCCAAAGCCCCCTTTGGCAGACAGGGATGTTTGAAACTATAAACATTTGGAGAGCATTTCCGAGAGAGGAGGTAAAAGGTAGCCTCAAGGTAAAAATGTTAATTTGGCAAAAGGCTGTTGACAAGATGACAAAAGCTTTTGAGGAGAAGAATGATATGATGTCAATGGTTTTCTTAGGGTGATGACTTAGAAAGAACTACAGAGTGAAACCAGGTTTCATCTTTGTTTTGTTTTTCTTGAAGGAGGAATATCTATGCTCATAAAAATGCTGGAGAAGAATTAAAACTAATGATTTAAGCTTTGGTAAATCAAGACTCTGTTCCTGAAAATGAAGGAAAGGGGAGAGGACAGTACAGAGGCCTTGATATTGAAGTGGAGAGGAGGTGGGTTGGGGACGTGACACTTCCCACCAGCTCTCCAATGTCTCCTGCCCTAGGGCCCCAAGATCCAGTTTCCCATCCCTAACCCTACCCCACCACACCTCCCCTTAACATGTTCCCTGCAATCCATTCCTCCCCATTTTCTACTTTGCGAAGTAAATGGATCAGCAAAGGCTTTTGGGGACACTCTGCCTCCTGTACATGTCTTTCATTCATTTATTTATACATTCTTAATTCCATTTATAAAGATCATTTTCTACGTTCCTAGGGATGTAAGGCAAGCAAGACAAAATCCTTGCCTTCACGGAGCTTGACTTTGAAGGAAAAATGCACATTTCAACAATAACCTTCTGAAAACAATGCCCAGCCTCTTCAGCTGACCCAGTTACTTGAAGAGTGAAATTTCCAGGGAGGGTAGGAGATGGAGTGACAGTATGAGAGATGCCTCTCCAGTCACACTGAATACACATTGGTCCCTTGGTGGCTGGAAGAATAGTGATCGTCTAGGTAATAAGTCCATGGAACGCATACATGAAAAGCGAAGATAACAGAACCTGTCCATCTTGAAGACATGTTAGCAAGCTAAACAAACCTCTAGGGAGGACTTTATGTGCCCACAAAGGGGCAGTGGTTTTCCCACCCTGATTTTCCACCAGTAGCAAGTGCTTCCCTCCCTCTATCCTTCTCTTCTTGTCACATTCCTGGTCTGCTGTGTGCTTTTCATTTTCTCCACGCTCTCCTGCCCAGGATCACCCTCTGATTTGTGTTTAAGCTCAGTAAACCATTTCTAATCTCTGCCAGGCGGTAGAGGGTACAGGTGAAGAGCACAGACTTAAGTGAAAAGGCTCAAGTTGGTCTCTGAGTCCTTGAGCAATGACCATCTCTAAGTCTCGGCTTTCTTGTCTGCAAATGCAGATAATAACACCTACCTTGTGGCCTGCTTCTGAGAATTAAAAAGCGATGTTTCTGTCAAGTCTTCACAAAATGTCAGCACCTGGCAATCACAAATAAAGGTTACTTATTAGGTGACAATGTGACCAGATAAAGCAGCTGATGTCAGCCCACGCAAACCCTGACCAGTTTGGGCTATTGAGTGAAGTTTAAAAAAAAAAAGAATAAAAGAGCATTAAACATCAGGATAAATTACACAGCCCTTCTGGATCAGCCTTCTATTACGTTTGCCTAGAATGAACCAGAGGCCAGAAGGAGAATAGTCCAGTTTTAACAGCAGTCAGCCTTGCTAGGGCCTCTGAGGTTGGCCTTAATAATAGTAATTATAGGAAATGCTGAGTCATCCAGCCCCCAGGGTGAGGCGGGAACTGAAATTCTCTATGGCAGTCCTCCCTTCCAGAGCCTACTCATCCACTCTGATCTCCTGACCCACTTACAGCTGACCTTTTCTTTGTCTCAGGCCTACTTATGTTCTCATCTCTTGCCCACTGATCCAACTGGTTATTTTCCTTCCATGGGCATGAACTTCCCAACCTCAGTTCTTGAGCCACAGCCAAATGGGCAGGTGCTCTTACCTGGGATTTTCCACCTGCTAATCAGGGGAGGCTCTGGGCAGAGAAAGGTGCTTTCTTCCTGGGAACATTGCTCAGGTTCTTTTTTTTAAAAGAGCTGAATGGGGAAAGGGGGAAACAAATTTAAAAACTTGCTCATAGTGGAAATGGATGAAAATGAAGGAAAGGGAAAAAATTAGATGTGTTTTGCAGAAGACAGATGAGTGCAACTACTCATCTGTTTCTATGATGAATTTCCTAATCTGATCTGTGCAGTCTGAGGGTGCTGCCAGAGTTATGGAGGTGGCTTGTCATTTCTTCTCTGTATAAATTCTCCTATAATAAATATCAGTGTTGGTAACTAATTGACCCTTGTTTTATGCAGTAGGACTGTGAGATGAACGGTTGGTTCTGATTTTCAGGCTGCAAACCTCTGAATCAGGCTGCAAATGTCCAGAGTTAGTGAGCTGGTCAACACCCTATGAAAATAGAGCCACACAGGAAATGCATTTCAGCATCTTCACTAACCGGAGAACCTGTGTTGACAAAAATACCTGCCCTTTGAAGTTCTGAGTGTACAGCTGCCAGCCCCACACTCCCTTCTAAGCCTTCACTTCCTATTTCCTCAGTTGTGAAATGTGGAGTGGTTAGAAGTCTCATGAACAAGGTCTGAGTGGTCACAAAGGCCTCCTCTGTCCTCACTGCTCCTCTTGCAACCCTGACCACAGCCCCTGCAAGTGACAGGAGGTGGGAGTGGCCAGCAGTCCAAAGAGCAGCAGCCACCAATTCAGCCACTTCCTTCCCTCTTGGGTTCCAGTCTCTGATAAATGGCCTCAGCCACCTCCCCCCACCCAGTGATGCAAACACAGCCATCTGGTTGTGGGGATATGCACAACCTGGCCGTGACATCTTTCTCCAAACTGACCACCAAGGGTGGCTGTAGCAAGGGGGAGGGCTTCCAGCCTGGCTGCTCCATGCATGACCCTACAGAAGGGCCACTGAAGAGGATCCCTTCCCAGCAAAGAGAGAGGGTGCAGCTCTCCACAAGAGACACGCACCCCCTACTCTCCTCTCTGGCTCATGGAGGCCATGCTGTTAGCCAGCACTTTAAAAAACTTACAGGCTTCCCTGGTGGCTCACTGGTAAAGAATCTGCCTGCCAATGCAGGGGACATGGGTTTGATCCCTGGTCTGGAAAGATCCCACATGCCATGGGTCATGTACACCCATGAGCCACAACTACTGAACCTGTGCTCTAAAGCTCGGAAGTTGCAACTACTGAGCCCGTGCTGCACTACTGGAGTCCCTGCTCCCTAGAGGCCATGCTCCACAAGAGAAGCCACTGCAATGAGAAGCCTGCACATCGCAACTAGAGGATTGCCCCCATTTGCCTCAACTAGAGAAAAGCCTGCACAGCAATGAAGACCCAGCACAGCCATAAATAAAGAAATATTATTTTGGTGCAAAAGTAATCATGGTTTTGCATTGTTGAACTTTGCCATTTGCTATGAGAATACATTCTTAAATAAATGTGGTTATGTTATACATCATCATTTTAATGCACATTTTTTACTTTATGGTTTTTTGTTTTTTTTCTTTTGCTGATGACTTATTACTTCCTGTTTATTTTATATTTATTTAGACTAGGGAAATCAGTTCAGTTCAGTCGCTCAGTCATGTCTGACTCTTTGCGACCCCATGGACTGCAGCATGCCAGGCTTCCCTGTCCATCACCAACCCCCAGAGCTTACTCCAGCTCATGTCCATTGAGTCAGTGATGCCATCCAATCATCTCATTCTTTGTCATCCCCTTCTCCTCCCGCCTTCAATCTTTCCCAGCATCAGGGTCTTTTCCAGTGAGTCAGTTCTTTGCATATTGGAGTTTCAGCTTCAGCATCAGTCCTTCCAATGAATAGGAAATGATGTTAGACAAAAAGCAAATTTGAGTGATTTTCTTATTCAAGCTCAAAATGAATCATAAAGCAGCAGAGACAACTTGCAACCTCAACGCATTTGGCCCAGGAACTGTGAACAAACGTGTAGTGCAGTGGTTGTTCAAGAAGTTTTGCGAAGGAGACAAGAGCCCTGAAAATGAGGAGCGCAGTGGCTTGCCATTGGAAGTTGACAATTGAGAGGATCACTGAAGCTGATTCTGTTTAAAAATAAATTATTCTGTTAAAACTATATGAAAAGTTGCTGAAGAACTCCATGTTGACCATTCTATGGTCATTTGGCATTTGGAGCAAGTTGGAAAGGTGAAAAAGCTTGATAAGTGGGTGCCTCAGGAGCTGACTGAAAATCAAAAAAAATCATCTTTTTGAAGTGTCATCTTCTTTTACAACAACAAACCATTTCTCAATCAGATTGTGACTTGTGGCAAAAAGCGATAACCAGCTAAGTGGTTGGACCAACAAGAAGCTCCAAAGCACTTCCCAAGGCCAAACTTGTACCAAAAAAAAGGTCATGGTCCCTGTTTGGTGGTCTGCTGCCTGTCTGATCCACTACAGCTTTCTGAATCCCAGCAAAACCATTGCATCTGAGAAGCATGCTCAACAGAAGGCACCAAAAACTGCAAGACCTGCAGCTGGCGTTGGTCAACAGAAAGGGCCCAATTCTTCTCCACGACGTGCCTGACTACACGTCACATAACCAATGCCTCAAAAGTTGGACGAATTGGGCTACAAAGTTTTGCCTCATCTACTGTATTCACCCAAGCTCTTGCCAACCAACTACCACTTCTTCAAACATCTTGACAACTTTTTGCAGGGAAAATGCTTCCACAATCAGCAGGAGGAAAAAAATGCTTTCCAAGAGTTCATCGAATCCCTAAGCATAGATTTTTACACTACAGGAATAAACAAACTTATTTCTTGTTGGCAAAAATGTGTTGACTGCATTGGTTCCTAATTTGATTAATAAAGATGTGTTTGAGCCTAGTTATAATGATTTAAAATTCACAGTCCAAAACTGCAATTACATTTGCACCAACCTAGTAAAGACCTGTCATCTGCTCACTAGGTCCTAAAAGTTCTGATTTACTCCAACACTTGTGCCAAAGAGCAAGTCCTCAGTTTTCATTCTTATTCACATTTGTTTGCACGCTGATTTTTCTTCGGGTCCTGGTCGGTGTGTTCATATCAATTCTTTTGGTTGTTAATGAAATGAACCAACATGAATTCATTTAGTTAGTTGGATTTTTTGTTGTGGATTATTGAGAAATGGGACAGAATCATGGAAAGAGAAAAAAATTTTAACTGTTAAAGGTTATAAAAATGATCATTTTATTAACATTTTCTGATTATAAAACTACGACATAATCATTTTACAAGATATGACAAGCCCAGGAAAGTTTAAAATGCCAAGATAAAAAGCACAATAATCTCAACAACCCACAGTAATAACTGTCCACATTTTGATATACTGATAGTTCCTTCCAATCCCTTTTTCCTACAATCTTTAGTGGGAATAGGAGGCCTGTTTTTATTAACAACACTCTTCAGCCAAAACAGGCACTGTGCTAGAAGACTGACATAAATATTTGCTTGCGTTTCCAGCAACTTGGAAACATAGGTGTTGCTGAAATTGTGGAAACTGAGCCCCAAGAAGATAAATTAATTCAAATCCAAGTTAGTTCAAATCACTCCCAAAGCAAAATTTTCTAAGAAGTGGACTCCAAAATGAGGCCTGCTAGTGATTTTTACAGAGAGAATGAAATGATGAGAGGAATGTAGGAAGGTTGATGCTATTCTTAGTGAGAGTTTGATCTATCGGGTTTATTATGGAATTTGACCTACTAAAAGAAATGTCTTCATTTGTATAATGCCATTTGAAAAAGAGAGACATTTCTAAATCCCAAACATTCACTGCTGGTCATTATAAGCTGACTAGAAAGAATTGGAGACATACTTCTGAAATATCTGCAAAGCAGCTCAGCTGGAAGCTGGTACACAAAAGGAGAAAGAGTAAATCGTTAGAGTTTGGGCCACAGTCACACAGCACGAAGCTGGGCAATGTCTTGGCTGCTGGGGACTGCCAGCTGCAGATAAAGCCCCAGTGATGGGGTCCTGGGCTATTGGCCAGACATGAATAGCAACAATGAGGACAGAAATATAGTTGGAGACAGAAATATGCTAAAATCATCTGGGCTCAGACAAAAATATTTATTTAGCAATTCCTGTACTAGTCTACTACTAGCTTTGGAGCATTAAAGAAAGAACATCCAAGAAACAGCTTCTTTCATTTGCAGCAGCATGGATGGACCTAGAGATTATCTTATTAAGTGAAGTCATACAGAGAAAGACGAATATCATATGATATCACTAATATGTGCAATATTACAAAATGATTTAAATGAACTTACTTACAAAACAGAAACAGACTTACAGACATAGAAAACAAACTTGTGGTTACCAAAGGGGATAGCTGGGGGGTGGGGAATAAATTAGGAGTTTTGGATTAATATATACATACTACTATATACTGTTCATGGGGTTCTCAAGGCAAGAATACTGAAGTGGTTTGCCATTCCCTTCTCCTGTGGACCACATTCTGTCAGACCTCTCCACCATGACCCGCTCATCTGGGGTTGCCCCCGGGCATGGCTTTAGTTTCATTGAGTTAGACAAGGCTGTGGTCCGTGTGATCAGATTGGCTAGTTTTCTGTGATTATGGTTTCAGTATGTCTGCCCTCTGATGCCCTCTTGCAACACCTACCATCTTACTTGGGTTTCTCTTACCTTGGACGTGGGGTATCTCTTCAGGGCTGTTCCAGCAAAGCGCAGCTGCTGCTCCTTACCTTGGAGGAGGGCCATCTCCTCACAGCCACCCCTCCTGACATTGAACGTGGAGTAGCTCCTCTTGGCCCTCCTGTGCCCCCGCAGCCACCGCTCCTTGGACGTGGGGTTGCTCCTCTTGGCTGCCGCCCCTGACCTCGGACATGGGGTAGCTAGTCTCAGCTGCCGCCCCTGACCTGAGATGTGGGGTAGCTCCTCTAGGCCACTCCTGTGCCATCGCAGCCTGGCATTCTCAATCGCCGCCCCGACCTTGGGTGAGGGGCAGCTCCTCTCGGCCATGCTTCTGCACAGTCCGTCGCAGCCGGCGTGGGAATCCCTTAGAAGAAATGGAGTAGCCATCATGGTCAACCAAAGAGTCCAAAATGCAGTACTCGGATCCAATCTCAAACACGACAGAATGATCTCTGTTCATTTCCAAGGCAAATCATTCAATATCATGGTAATCCAAGCCTATGCCCCAACCAGTAACACTGAAGAAGCTGAAGTTGAACAGTTCTGTGAAGACCTACAAGACCTATTAGAACTAACACTCAAAAAAGATGTCTTTTTCATTATAGGGGACTGGAATGCAAAAATAGGAAGTGAAGAAACACCCGGAGTAACAGGCAAATTTGGCCTTGGAGTACAGAATGAAGCAGGGCAAAGGCTAATAGAGTTTTGCCAACAGAATTCACTGGTCATAGCAAACACCCTCTTCCAACAACACAAGAGAAGACTCTACACATGGACATCACCAGATGGTCAACACTGAAATCAGATTGATTATATTCTTTGCAGCCAAAGATGGAGAAGCTCTATACAGTCAGCAAAACCAAGACCAGGAGCTGACTATGGCTCAGATCATGAACTCCTTATTGCCAAATTCAGACTTAAATTGAAGAAAGTAGGGAAAACCACTAGACCATTCAGGTATGACGTAATCAAATCCCTTATGATTATACAGTGGAAGTGAGAAATAGACTTAAGGGACTAGATCTGATAGACACAGTACCTGATGAACTATGGACAGAGGCTTGTGACATTGTACAGGAGACAGGGAGCAAGACCATCCTCATGGAAAAGAAATGCAAAAAAGCAAAATGGCTGTCTGAGAAGGCCTTATATATAGCAGTGAAAGAAGAGAAGTAAAAAGCAAAGGAGAAAAGGAAAGATATAACCATCTGAATGCAGAGTTCCAAAGAATAGCAAGAAGAGATAAGAAAGCCTTCCTTAGTGATCAATGCAAAGAAATAGAGGAAAACAACAGAATGGGAAAGACTAGAGATCTCTTCAAGAAAATTAGAGATACCAAGGGAACATTTCATGCAAAGATGGGCTCGATAAAGAACAGAAATGGTATGGACCTAACAGAAGCAGGAGATATTAAGAAGAGATGGCAAGAATACACAGAAGAACTGTACAAAAAAGATCTTCATGACCCAGATAATCACGATGGTGTGATCACTGACCTAGAGCCAGACATCCTGGAATGTGACGTCAAGTGGGCCTTAGAAAGCATCACTATGAACAAAGCTAGTGGAGGTGATGGAATTCCAGTTGAGCTATTTCAAATCCTGAAAGATGATGCTGGGAAAGTGCTGCACTCAATATGGCAGCAAATTTGGCATACTCAGCAGTGGCCACGGGGCTGGTAAAGGTCAGTTTTCATTCCAATCCCAAAGAAAAGCAATGCCAAAGAATGCTCCAACTGCACTCATTGCACAATTGCAGTCGTCTGACATGCCAGTAAAGTAATGCTCAAAATTCTCCAAGTCAGGCTTCAGCAATATGTGAACCGTGAACTTCCTGATGTTCAAGCTGGTTTTAGAAAAGGTAGAGGAAGCAGAGATCAAATTGCCAGCATCCACTGGATCACTGAAAAAGCAAGAGAGTTCCAGAAAAACATCTATTTCTGCTTTATTGATTATGCAAAGCCTTTGACTGTGTGGATCACAATAAACTGTGGAAAATTCTAAAACAGATGGGAATACCAGACCACCTGACCTGCCTCTTGAGAAACCTGTATGCAGGTTAAGAAGCAACAGTTAGAGTTGGACCTGGAACAACAGACTGGTTCCCAATCGGGAAAGGAGTATGTCAAGGCTGTATATTGTCACCCTGCTTATTTAACTTATATGTAGAGTACATCATGAGAAATGCTGGGCTGGAAGAAGCACAAGCTGGAATCAAGATTGCTGGGAGAAATATCAATAACCTCAGATATGCAGATGACACCACCCTTATGGCAGAAAGTGAAGAGGAACTAAAAGGCTTCTTGATGAAAGTGAAAGAGAAGAGTGAGAAGGTTGGCTTAAAGCTCAACATTCAGAAAACTAAGATCATGGCATCTGGTTCCATCACTTCATGGCAAATAGATGGGGAAACAGTGGAAACAGTGTCAGACTTTATTTTTCTGGGCTCCAAAATCACTGCAGATAGTGATTGCAGCCATGAAATTAAAAGACGCTTACTCCTTGGAAGGAAAGTTATGACCAACCTAGACAGCATATTAAAAAGCAGAGACATTTCTTTGCCAACAAAGGTCCGTCTAGTCAAGGCTATGGTTTTTCCAGTGGTCATGTATGGATGTGAGAGTTGGACTGTGAAGAAAGCTGAGCGCCAAAGAATTGATGCTTTTGAACTGTGGTGTTGGAGAAGACTCTTGAGAGTCCCTTGGACTGCAAGGAGATCCAACCAGTCCATCCTAAAGGAGATCAGTCCTGGGTGTTCATTGGAAGGACTGATGCTAAAGCTGAAACTCCAATAATTTGGCTACCTCGTGTGAAGAGTTGACTCATTGGAAAAGACTCTGATGCTGGGAGGGATTGGGGGCAGGAGGAGAAGGGGACGACAGAGGATGAGATGGCTGGATGGCATCACCGACTTGATGGACATGAGTTTGAGTGCACTCCTGGAGTTGGTGATGGACAGGGAGGCCTGGTGTGCTGCGATTCATGGGGTCGCAAAGAGTTGGACACGACTGAGTGACTGAACTGACTACTATATATAAAACAGAGGGGAAATAAGGAACTACTCTAAAACACAAGAAATTATATTCGATATCTTATCCTATAATGGAAAAGAATCCGAAAAAATACATATATATAAAGAATACATATATATATACACACACACAAACTGAATCACTTTGCTGTATACCTGAAACTAACACAACACTGTAAATTATCTATACTTCAATTTTCTATGCTTTTACTGAAAAATTTTTTAAATTCTTTGTCTTTAAAAAGTTGGAATATAGTTGATTTACAATGTTATCTTAGTTTCAGGTGTAAAGCAAAGTGAGTCAGTGATACATATAAATATATCCACTCTTTTTTAGATTCTTTTCCCATATAGGCCATTTCACAGTACTCCTAGAGTTCCCTGTGCTATACACTAGGTCTTTATTATACTTCAAATTTTTTAAAAAAGAGAGAGAGAGAAAGAAATGGCTTCATTGCCCACAAAGTGCTTAATTCATTCAACAAATATTTATTGAGTTCTTACCATATGCCAAACAGTGTGAGCTGTTTGGATCATCAGTGAACAAAACAAATACCAACCCCCACCCAATGGAGCTGACTATTCAGTTGGAAAAGATAGAAAACAGAAAGCAACCAGTAAATTGAGGCAAGCTGTACAAATTCCACAGCTTTCCATGGTTATAGTATGAAGAGGAAGCCTTACCAGGAAAGCTCACAAGTGGACGCTCAACAAGGAAACATACATGGTCCTTCAATCAGTTATTCACATGAAATTTATTTATTTTCAATGTTAGGGTTTGCTTTTATTTTCCTCTTTCATTTTATTTTATTATTAGTTTTAACATTTGTAAGCTGTTTCCACTGTTCACTATATTTAGAGAAGTGTAACCTCCTGCTCTGGAGAAGGCAATGGCACCCCACTCCGGTACTCTTGCCTGGAAAATCCCATGGACAGAGGAGCCTGGTAGGCTGCAGTCCATGGGGTCGCTAACAGTCGGACACGACTGAGCGACTTCACTTTCACTTTTCACTTTCATGCATTGGAGAAGGAAATGGCAACCCACTCCAGTGTTCTTGCCTGGAGAATCCCAGGGACGGGGGACCCTGGTGGGCTGCCGTCTATGGGGTCGCACAGAGTCGGACACGACTGAAGCGACTTAGCAGCAGCAGCAGCAACCTCCTCCTCTGTCTTATTGGTCCCTTTCTCCTGCTCCTTCTAGGAGATCATATTTACTAACTCTTTGAGAGCCAGCTACTGTTTTAATTTCTCTCTTATTTACTAATTTTGTATTTATTCCATGACCTTTGTTTTGGGCAAAAATAAGCAAACATTTTTATTTCCTTATACAAAAGGTAGGGCTCTATACCTGTTATTTACTTATCTCATCTTGGTTCTGAATCTTGCAAAAGCAAGCTCCTAAAAAGAGAGCCATTTTTTTTTAACGGCTTTTCTATTTTTTACATAACAAGTTCTCTATTGATGGATATTTGGATTGTTTATAGTCTTTTGCAATTATAAACAAGGGCAGAATGAATAAGTCTCTGCACATAGTCATGAATTTATAGAGACTCTTAAAAATAGAACTGCTAAGTCAACAGGCAAATGCATGTGCAGCTGTATCAGTTAATTCCAAATTACTTTCCATAGAGGGTGGACCATTTTGAACTCCCAGCAATTATGAGAATGCTTGTTTCTCCACAGCCTCACCCACAGAGGGTACTATCAAACGTTTTGAGTTTTGCCAGTCAGATAGGTGAGCATTTGTATTTTAAAACAGTTATAATTTAATTTTCTGTTAATATAAGCAAGATTGAGCAGCTGTTTAGATACATAAGGGACATTTTCTGTTTGTTTGTTTTTTTTTTTTCCTTTTTGAACAAATTGTTCATATCTTTTGTTCAGTGTGCTTTTTTTTTTTTCCAGAGTTTTCCTGAGTATTCTTATTTGGAATCAGCTTTTCTGATTCCAGTTGGGGGGAAAAGGTCACTTTTAACACAGTCATCATAAATGTTCATATTAGCTTGAGGAGAACTGGCATCTGGCACTGTGCTGCTTGATCCAAGAACGTGGTGTGTCTCCCTGTTTGTTCAACTCTACTTTTGTCCTTCACAGGAGAGCTTTGAAGTTTTCCTCCTATCTGCGCATTTCTTTGTACTCATTTGGCAAAACCACAACAGGATGCAGCTGAACTGAACGTCGTTGGAGAAAAGCCCATGATCATACTGACTGGTCTTACTTTACATTTATTACCACAAACCTCAAGCAGTACCTTTGTGCTCATGGGCAGTCACACTCCTGCCTTTCAGCCTCCTGCTCCTCTAGACAGCTATTCACACTCTGTCTTTCTCTCCTCCCCTATTCTCACTCAGCTCACCGAGAAAACCACACACAACAATAAAGAAGAAATCAAAAGAGAACTTCTGCAGCTTTCCCACAGGAAAATAATGCTAGCCACCCAAATTCAAACCTACTCACATACCCTCCTGCTGGGGAAAAAAAAAGATACAGATTAATACAGAGAGAGAGAAAAGCTTGTACCTTCAGAATAACTAGGAGACAGAATAATGCAAATTTTAATTTAGATGTAAATAGGAAAGTAGAAATCCAGAGCAGCAGTCACTCAGAGTTTACCCCGGAACATCAGACTTGTGAGAACTGGGTAGAAGAGAAGAGAGAGCAGCGGGGTAGCAGAACCTAAGAACCTAAATAACATCAGCTGGGGTTCACCACCAGCAGGAGAGAGGGGGGAATCAGGTCTAAGATGGTGAGCTGGTTCACGCTCCTCCACTGAGCTCTCCAGGGAAGGGCTGATCTTATCCAAGTGTGTGTGGTCCATCTTGACCAGTGCAAGGAGACTGGGGGATGCCCAGGAAGGCAGGTCACAGCCAGAATGAGGGTTCCTGCATCACTCCAGGCAAGTCTAGGGTATGTGTGAAGGTTTGATTTCCATGACTGAGGCCTCTTCTAAATTCAGTTGATGGGGATGAAGGCCTAGAGAATTGACAGTCACACTCGGAAAACAAGACAAACACCAAGCAATTAATAACCAAGACAGAATGATACAGCTTATATTTACACACTGATATATCTGTTAAATTATGCAGTAGAGACAAGTCAGGAATAGTCCAGTATACAATAAGGTGCTAATCAAAGGATGCAGAGGTAAATAAGAAAGATGGTTGAGAATGCACGTGTGTCCTGAGCTGGAACCATCAGGTCATGGGTATCTTGATGAGAAATGGAGCCTCAAGGTAGATTCTTACCTCTGGTATAAAAATTAAGGAGACTTTTACCAAAGGGACCTAAAAATGAAGGTCAGAGGGTGTACATTGGTGATCATAAGGTATCTGATGGACGTGTTTCCAAAAAAGGTCTCAATTTAGCCAGCAGAGGGCAAGAGAACACAGAAATTGTTCCAGAATTTATGGTTTTATAAATGTTTGGAATTGAAGGACTGTAGATAGGTATGTCTTTGCAAAAGCAAACAACAAAAATAATCACAAATGTAGCCATTTTGAAAAATAATATATTTAAAAACTGCATGTCTAAAGCAGAGATTGATTACTGTTGATGTTTCAACAAATTCTTGCTGTTTTAAAATTGAAAGTCACACTTTCTTTAAATGGTACATGCATTTCTTTATAGATCCTTAAATGCTTGACAAAAATATAAGAATATGTCTGAATAATATGACCTAACATTTTGAGAAACACTCTTGTCTGAAGATCCCATAAAGGCTCTAAAACTTCAATAAACATACATAGCAGTGATTAATATGATAAGTCTCAGAAACAGATATCTCAGAAGAACTTAATGCTATTGTCAATACAACATGTTTGGTAAAATGGGCTAACAAATGTCAAAATGTTAAATGGGTTGTTTATTAAAAACAAACCTGTTTAATCTACCAGCTAAGTAAAAATGGAGGCAGAACTAGTGAGAACTGCCCTTTCTAGTAGATAGAGAGCAAGAGTAGGCTTGGACCTCAGCAAACTCTTGAGGCCACCGGCTATATGTCTGCTCCCTCCAGGGTCCATCAGCTCTTCTCATGCTGCAAAAACAATCTTTCCTATTCAAATGAAGTTTTAAACCCACAGACTCCAGACCCACATATAGAAATTGCAGCAAAGTTCCTCCAGGTGTTTAATATGTGCCAGTGTGCCATTCACACAGTTAATTTGAGGATGGCAGGAGAGTATAAAGTCCCCCAGACTGGAAGCTTAGAAACCAGGGTTCTGGCTCTAAGGTGGAGATTAACTGGGTAAACCACCGAACCTCTCTGGTCCACATAATTTTTCATCTATGAAAGGAAAGTATGAAAGCAGGTGATCTCAAAGATCCTAACCAACTCATAGATCCTAAAATACTGTTCATTTTGTTCCTGCCTTCTGTTTCCCCATCTCAGTTAACATGTGAGCTAATAAGAGTGTAAGATACTAGTCTCTGTACAGGAAAATGTGTAATTTAAGGAAAGACTCATGAAGGCAACGGAGTAGGCAATGGCAACCCACTCCAGTACTCTTGCCTGGAAAATCCCATGGATGGAGGAGCCTGGTAGGCTGCAGTCCATGGGG
The DNA here is from genome assembly GCF_002263795.3 of Bos taurus. Taxonomy (NCBI): domain Eukaryota; kingdom Metazoa; phylum Chordata; class Mammalia; order Artiodactyla; family Bovidae; genus Bos; species Bos taurus. The sequence continues at coordinate 55,932,177 of NC_037331.1, forward strand.
TCACAAAGAGTTGGACACAACTGAGCAACTTCACTTTCACTTTTCACTTTCATGCATTGGAGAAGGAAATGGCAACCCACTCTGGTGTTCTTGCCTGGAGAATCCCAGGGACGGTGGAGCCTGGTGGGCTACTGTCTATGGGGTCACACAGAGTTGGACATGACTAAAGCGACTTAGCAGCAGCAGCAGCAGCATGAAGACAAGATCCTAAGAAAATAAATCTCTACCAATAGACTTTCAAACCTGAAAGCAAGATATAAGGACATTCATTTTATTTTATTTTATATGCTGAGTGGAGGATTTTGGTGCTGTTCAAACCACATTTCAGAAGTCAGCTTCAGCTTGGAGATACAGCCTGCTTTTACATATCCGTGAGTCTTACTGAGCCGTGATCCTTGGGGCTCTTAGGTCATTGAACAATCAATGTAGCAACGAAGACAATTAACAGAAGGTAGGTCAGCTAGTTCCAATACTCCTGTAGGCTGTGTAGTAAGGAAGCATTATCTCCTGCCCATACTTTAGACCATCTGTACTGGCTGAAACATACTCAGTGCTAATGAACAGAAGAGTCAACCAAAGGGAGCTTAAACCATAAGGAACAAGAAGTTTAGAGCTGCTTTTCCAGGGTGGTTGGCAGCTCAGTGGTTTCATCCAGAGAATTAAAACCTGCTTGTCTCCAGATGTCTGCCAGGTCCCAGGCAGCCCAGCCTCACAAACCAGCTCTATAAGCAGGGAGGGATGAAAAGGCAAATGTAGCTTTCTTCTCCTGCATCTCTTGTTCTTCTCATGGAGGAAAAATACTTCCCCCATCCCTTGACTTGCTCTTATATTTCATTGGCCAGGACCAGATAACGTTTATTTCTAACAGTTCTAGAGGCTGGGAAGTCTAAGATCACAGTACCAACTGAATGAGAAATCCTCAACAAAATACTTACAAACCTAATTCAACAGCATTATAAAAGGATCATATACCATGATCAAGTGTGGCTTATCACTAGGATGCAATGATGAATCAACAATTACAAATCAATAAATGTGCTACACCACATTAACAGAATAAAGCAGAAAAATCTTGTGATCATTTAAATCAATGCAAAAAGAACATGTAAAAAGAATTTTTATTTTATATTGGAATATAGTTGATTTGGGGATTCCCGCGTGGCTCAGTGGTAAAGAACCTGCAGGCCAATGCAGGAGACCTGGGTTTGATCCCTTCATCGGGAAAATCACCTGGAGAACAGAATGGCTACCCACTCCAGTATTCTTGCCAGGAAAATCCCATGGACAGGGGCCTGGAGGGCTATACAGTCCAGGGAGTTGCAAAGAGTCAGACACGACTGAGCATACACGCATGAAACAAACAGCCGATTTACAATATAGGTGAGAACAGTTGTTTCATAAAGGCACTAATCCCATTCACGAAGGCTGTGCCTTCATAAGCTAATTATTTGCCAGTGACTCCATTCCATATACCATCACACTGGGGATTAGGGCTTCAACATATGAATTTGGGGAGATAGAAGCATTCAGTTCCCAGCAGAGGAGTTTTAACATATTTTGTTTTCTGCTCTATTACTTAGCTTACTGGGTTTCTCTTGCCCTTTGGCTGAAAGAAAAGTCTCTGTGTTGAATAATCAGCCAAACTATTCCCAGGCAAGTGACTGGAGACACTTCCTCGGGAAGACTTTCTTGGCAGACAAAGTGCATCCTGTGTATTTCCGCAGTGGCCCAACAGAGAGCAGCATTGCGCTGCTTACTCCCTCCTGGGGATGGAACCGCACCAGTTGTCAGATTAATTTCTTTCTTCTTTCTGAAACGCATAACACAGTTCATTCTGGCTCCTATCTATTCAAGAGTTTAGAGCCAGAACCTTAGACAAAGGGATTTTAATTGCATGCTGATAAAATGTCAAAACTATTGTGCATAAAGTAACTGTACAGTTTTAAAAAATAATGCATTCAGGATTACAAGAGAGATTTGCCCCTGTGAGTGAAATCCCATTTATAACCCATCAAAAAATCTGTAACCTTCAAGCAAATTCTTTGCTGTAAGCCATGAGACTGTGTCTACCTTTCAAATTGCACAGTAATACAGTACACTAAAATGAGCAGTTGGCAAATTTGGTTAACCTATTTTTAACTTGAAAGGGTGCTTTTACCTCCCTGTGAAAGCCTTAATGATGAGTAAGGGTCATTGTTTGGGAAAGTTGCTTATTTCACAGAAAACAGCTAGGGTGCCTCATGTTAAACCATGAGTAGTGTATCAGAAGGTCACCTTCTCTAACCATCTATCTTTAAAAGGAAACACCCAAAGACAGCAAGGACATGGCATGACCTTCATGGTCATCCAAATGAGATAAAGAAGTATTCTAGGTTAAGGCAGAGATATTCAATCAAAGCATGGTACTGCCACTGGTACCCAGAATAGTCAAGATGGGCTAAAGGATTTATAGGACAGTTGATGAGACCATTGCTAATACCTAGAAACATAGAATCATCTCCCCAAAGGGAAGTTTTTGTTTCTGTTTGAGTAAGACATTTTCTACCAGGGAGTGATTAATGAGAGGCAAGATATAAATGGTCTTACCTATTTGTCAGGCAAACATGAGTATATATACACAAAAGTACCTATTTCTATTTGAGGTGAGGAAGTGCCCTTCAGTCACCTAGCTTACTTTTCAGTCCAACTGACTCTTTTTGATTTCAGCAAAAGAGTTCATATACATCTTGGCTCTAAAAATCCTAACGAGTCTGAAGTTACAAAACAAACAAACAAACAAAAAACCTACAAATACCTTGCATTCTCATTATCAAATCACAAGCCTTTTAGCAGCTGGAATTCTTTCACTTGCAGCCCTTGAAAACCTCTAACTCTTCTGTTAGACCCTCCAGGGTATGCAGACGTTGCCTCATTATTTTGGTTAATGGTGATTGCAAATGAACCCCTAGGTCACATAAGTACACTCGCCACGGCTTTACAGAAACCATGTGGCATGTCCTCGTGTGGCTAATGACACTCCCCACATGCGTGTGTGTATTCCTAAGCTTGTCAGAGGTTGTAGCTGAGCAACAACTCCACTGAAGTTGTAACTGTCAATGCAAGATAAATGTTCAAATAGACTTGTCTACTGAAGTTTGGCATACTTGCAGAAAATTAGAAAAATATTAAGAGTGTAGGTCGATGACAGATTACTATGAGGAGGAGGAATACATTAGTAGGAGTTTGGGATTAAGATATCACACTACTATATATAAAATAGATAAACAACAAGAACCTGGTGTATAGCATAGGGAACTCTACTCTGTATTCTGTAATAACCTTTACAGGAAAAGAATCTGAAAAGGAATGGATATATAAATATGTATGTTATAAATGAATCACTTTGTCATACACCTGAAACTTATACAGCATCGTAAATCAACTATACTCCAATAACAAGGGGGGAGGTTGGTATAAACGTGATTTTGGTGAAGAAGGTATGTGCAACCAAGCATGTGTCTTGGCAGAATGTTGTTACTAGTCATGAGAAACAGATTTCTTTTGAATGCTTTAGTGCTTTTCTAAGTATAGGAAGATGCAAGAATCCAAGTTCATAAAAAATTTCTCCTGAAAATATCTTATTACCTGGGGGCCAGTTCTGTCAGTTTTCCTATAGCACAAAGCGTTTGGATTCTTACGCAGGATTTGGGGGAGATGGGGAAATTTTTTAATAAGAGAGGCTAGTGTTTCCAATGCAGGGGGCCCGGGCTCAATCTCTGGTCGGAGAACTAGGCCCTGCATGCCGCAACTAAGAGCCCACATGTGGCAGCTAAGAGCCCGTAACTTAGCACCACAGCTATGACCCAGTGCAGCCAGGATAGAGAAAAAGAAATGTGAGAGGCTTATAGTAGGTGAGTCAATTTCTTCCTGGAACTTCAAAGCAGGAAGATGAAAATGGTTGCCTGGACACCTTAACCATCCTAAGAACAGACAAAAGTACTTACTGAATATAGTCTATAGTCTAGGATTTCTCTGCAAGCTTCCTGAGCTGAAATAATCTGCCTCACTGGTTATCATTTATCTACCTGGCTCTGTCACAACACACCTGGAGTCAAGGATTTCATTCCAGAGGCCTCACTTTTAGAGGCAAGTGGCCCCAAAGCAATTTAAGAATTGTGAAGAGAAGAGGGAGAAAATTCCAAACCTTGATAAATGAGCAAGTGGATGGAACCCAGGATGTTGAGCCTGGAAGAGACTGAAGTTCAGAGCTGAGGCCTGTCTCATGGTGGCAGTGCTTCCAAATGGCACACTACCCTCTGTGAGGGCTGGAGGCGGTGCAATTTGTCTTAGGAACCTTTGTGCTCCCCCAAGCTGTCTTCTCAGATAGAGGGTTATCCTCAGACATAATGGATGAGGCCATTCCCTGGTGGCGAGCTCCCTCTCCCTTGAAATGTCCAGTGTTGAGGAGAGAATAATTCTTCAGACATGGAACTCAAAGGTGGGCTGAGAAGCTAGCAAGGATGGACTTGCATATCTTAGTCTAGTCCTCCAAGGTCTGCATCTCAAGAAGGAAAAATATTCAGAATTGAATCCTGGGGGAAAATGGGAGAGATTATGGTTTCTAATCCATAGTGAGGTCGGCCAGAATGGAAGAAAGAAATCTTAGCAAATCTAACCAGGTCAAATAGAATTCGATTTAATGATTTCAAGCTACTTTCAAGGCCTGCAAATTCCCATATTCCCTGTTGCTATTACCAATTGGGAATTCCAAAGGAATATATAGATTTCTGGTCCCGTGGCTCCTTGGTTTTTGGGGGTGAATGGTGGATAGTAGCAGAGCAGAGGCCCTAGAGTGTCAGAGAGAACCATGTGTTTTTCTCATCAGCCACTCAGTCGACTTCAAGATGTCGCTATGGAGACCTGTGGAACACAATTTTGAAATACAAGAAATCCAGACCAAAACTCTTTGGCAAGTAATATCTTAAATCTCATCTAAGAACTCTTACCTCCCACTTCTTGTCCTTGTTTTTCATAGCATCTGTAGCATATGTCAAGAACAGGCATGAAAAAGAAACTCTTTTTTTTTATGCCCTTTAGAAGAATCATTTCAAAACTTCTGTGGTGGATTGATGGCAGTGATTTAAATGGACGATGCACCCTCGTTCACCTCATCTTTTGCTGTAAGGGTGATCTACTGCTATTATCACAGGATCCTCGAGCTGTTTTATTTTAGTAATTTGTAGAGGTGATAAGTTTGAACTGATCCACTCAACACTTTTCTAATGAACACATATTGCAAGGCAGCCAGCTTAGCTTAGAAGTATAATTAATCCATGGAAGGGAGCAAATACGATGGATAAAGAAACAATCATTATAAACAATACTTATTGAAAGGTTGGTAGGTGCCAGGGCCCATTCTAGTGTTTTATTCACATGTATAATTTCATTTCATCATCACCGTAGTCTAAAGGAGATAAGAGCTATCATTATCCCTCTGCTATGGATGAGGAATCCAAGGCACAGAGAGGTCAAGTGACTATTCCAAAGGCAAACAGTTTGTAAGGGCTGCCATCTGGATGCTGCACCCATTATTTTATATTCATTCGCACAGTAACATAGTAATTCAGTGCTCCCAATAAGAGCCACTTTCTGGAGACAACCAGTTTGCTCTAATATATGCAATTCTAAAATTTCCGCAAATACCTAGACTATCTGCCAAGCATTTAGGCTTTTGAAAACAGTAACAGAACCAGGTGGGTCTGATTTGATGCAAATCTTGAGAATGAGCTCAAGGTTTCTTATTAATATTTTTTAGCATGCACTGATTTGTTTGACACCTTAAAACAACACTTGCAAATGTGTCTTAAGAGTGGATCCGTTACACTGCTGCTAAGTGCTGCTAAGTCACTTCAGTCGTGTCTGACTCTGTGTGACCCCCATAGACGTCAGCCCACCAGGCTCCCCCGTTCCTGGGATTCTCCAGGCAAGAACACTGGAGTGGGTTGCCATTTCCTTCTCCGTTACACTACTTTTCTCTTTAAGATAAAAAGTTCACTATATCAGTTGTGGGCTGTCATTAAGTTCAGTGTTCAATTTCTCTGAAGACAATATGTTTTTCCTGCCTTATAACATTTACTCTTCCTTCCTAGTTTCAATCTTGGCAAAATTTACACCAAATACTACCAGTCTTTTCATTCTGCCCGCCACCCCCGCCCCCACTGCCATGAGATTTGATTCCTCCCATTTTGCCCCTCCTTCTATCCATCTGACACAGCCTGGGCCAGGATAAGGGGCGCTGGCACATTTTAAATGAATTGGGACAAGTTAAAGTTAAGAATCAGATTTCTGAAACAACAAAGTGGGCATAAAAAAACAGGCCAGGCAAAGAGGTTTAGCTCTGAGAGAAATGTAAACTCCGCAGATCTTAATGTTTGTAGGAACAAAAGAAAGAAAGTCGCTCAGTCCTATCCGACTCTTAGTGACCCCATGGACTGTAGCCCACCAGGCTCTTCTGTCCATGGGATTTTCCAGGCAAGAATACTGGAGTGGGTTGCCATTTCCTTTTCCAGGGGATCTTCCTGACCCAGGGATTGAATCCAGGTCTCCCACATTGTAGGCAGATGCTTTACCATCTGAGCCACCAGGGAAGTCCACCAGGAACAAGGGCTCAGGTAAAACTAAAATTTACTTTTTATTGGGCTGGTCAAGATTTTCTCTGAGCTGTACTGAAGTCTGAGACTCTTTCTACCCAAATTTCCTTATTTTCCTCTCTCCTTTCACAGGTGTTAGATCTACTTGGTGGTCCAAAGGCTTTTCCTGCCCACTCCTGCTCCCTCTTCCCTGTGCCTTTCACAGGCATCTCCCCAAATAAATCTCTTGCACTCCCGACTCTGAATTGGCATTTGCTTCCTGCAAGACTCAAACGGGCACAATGTTCTAGTATTTAGTAACCATTTAGTCAACAGTGTAAAGAACTGGTATTGCATTTTACTCATGTTACATTTAGGCCTACATATAAACAAATTTTAAAACAATATGAATAAATACTGCAAACTATTTCTCGGCTACCGTATGCAATTGCTGTGAACTATGCTCTGGAACCACAGATTGGAACATGAGGAAAAGCAAGGACATGAGCACTCAGCACAACTGGAAAATGATATTTCCCTGTGCGAGAACCTATTACATTCAAGTTATCTGACAGGAGGTACTCAACAGTTAATCTGTTTTCTCTTTACTACACATCTCTGCTACTCGAATCCTCATGCCAAAGCAGCACTGATCTCTAACATCTACTATAATCAAACACAGACTTTCAGGACACCCAGATGCCATCACCTGTTGCCTAAAAGCACTTTGGGCACGAGTTGTGGATAAGTGTTTACCTGGGTCCTGAACAGCATGAGAGTAGATGTATGATGTTATACACAGTACTACATCAGAGCTGAGCTCTGGATCCCAGTGACAGGATATTGTGTTTTTAATAAACTTATTTTTCTGTATCTGTGAAATACAGGTGTTGAAAGCACAGGGCTCAGGACACAAAACCATCTCGCCTGGATCTAAGGATGGTGCTGACCTTTAACAATGGCATCCAAAGGACGAAAAGAGGGAGGCAGTCACAGCTGTTCCTGAGCACATAGAGAGGAAGCACCCAGGAGTCCAAAGGTCCTAGCCGTACGGGGCTGCACTTGATCTTTGGCTTGCTCCAGCCGGTGGGAAAGCCAGGATAAGAGGGACTACACAAAAATGTTTGTTCAGGGAATACTTGCTGAATCAAAGAACCCAGCCAATCCAACAGTTTCCTTGACACTGTATCTTCTTCCATGTTCTTCTTAACATTCTCCTACTCTTTCAAAAACCTCCTGAATACCTTCTTCCTATGTGAACTCACTATTCAAGACACAGAGAAGCAACTACATCTTAATAATTAATACAGGCTTTATATTTGAAAGGTAGACTAATTACAGTTCAATTAGACCTAAAATGAAGATCATGCTATACTCTAAAAGTTCTTAAAAGTAAAATTCTATATTTATTTTGGTTTCATCATAAATATTCCACTATGAGCCAAGATGGAATAACAGGGACCATATTTATTCTCTCATCTTAAATAGGTAGAAAAAATGGAAAAAATATATAAAACAACTATTTTCACACATTGGAGAACAGGCAGAGCAGATCCATGACCTCTGAAAGAAAGGAAATAAACAAGGTCAGCCCTACAATTGTACCATACTACCTGGAGGTAATTTCCAGGCTGCAGTACAGAAAAAAGTAAAAACAGGAACCCAAACAGACCACAGAAGTCTTGTTGAGCTGAAAAGCAGATATTGGCCAAGGCAAGTAGAATTTTCAAGACAAATTACCAGAAAGAAGGGAGTTGCTGAGAAAGAGAGAGCTCTGGAACTCTACAAATACCCTCAAGTATTTGGGTGAGTTCTACTGTTCTCTTGTGTGAAAGGAAATTACCCAAGGCAAGGAAAAGACCCACTGGAAATGAGAAGGCATAACAATTCCCTGTACTTTCACAGGGCTAGGAATGGTTTTTGCTGTACAAGCCTGAGTGGAAAAGTTTTTCATACATAGGGCATTAAGAAGAATCATCAAGAGTGTACCTCCTTAGCAGGAAGGCTAAGTTATTTCCTGACTGAAAGCAAATCTGGATTTGCCCTGACAAAGCTTAAAGGCAAAAAGTTGAAAGAATCCAACTGACTCCAAGTAACTTAATTGTGTGCCAAAACAAAATCCAACACAATTTAAAATATACAGTATAACCAAACATTCAAAAATGTAAAATTCACAATGTCCAATTTCTAACCATAAATCACCATGCTTGCAAAGAAGCATGCAATATTATCTATAACCAAGAGAAATTTGTATTAAAAAACCATAGAGCCAGAAATGAAGAAAATGGTGGAATTAGCAAAGATGTTGAAACAGTTTTTATAAATGTGGTCTCCAATCAAGAAGGTAGAGGAAAACATGACCATTACAAGGAAAGAAATGGAAGATTTTTAAATGACCTAAGTGATGCTTTTAGAAATAAAAAATACAATGTCTGATTGGAACATATACTAAATGAGATTGATAACAAGAATGATGCTGCAGAAGAAAAGATAACTAAAGTTGAAGAAACAGCAGTAAAACTATCTGTGCTAGGCAGAATTCTAAAATGTTCCCAAAGATTTTGTGTCTTGTGTATGTGCATGTAATATAATCCACAAGACAAGGAATATAATGGATTCCACTCTGATGATTGTTATATTCTAGGATACAGATGGGGCTTCCCAGGAGGCTCAGCGGTAAAGAATCTGCCTGCCAGTGCAGGAGATGCAGGTTCAATCCCTGGATTGGGAAGAACCCCTGGAGTAGAAAATGGCAACCTACTCCAGTATTCTCGCCTGGGGAATCCCATGCAAAGAGCAGCCTGGTGAGCTATGGGCCCTGGGGTCATAAAGAGTTACACACAGCTGAGTGACTAAGCATGAGGATACAGATTATGTTAAAAAAAAAAGAGAGATCATCCAGGTGGGTCTGACCTGAGGATGAGAGGCCTTTGAAAGCATAGAGCTTCTCTGGATAGTCACAAAGAGGAAGTAAGGGATCAAAAGCAGGAGAAATATCCAAAGTACTACTGCTGACTTGACAGTGGAGAAGCCTATGTGGTAAGGAGTGTGGGCAGCCTCCACTTGCAAAGACCAGCAATGAGCTGAGAAGCAGCAAGGAAATGGGGACCTCAATTCTACAGCCCCAAGAAAATGAATTTTGTCAACAACTGGTGAGCTTGGAAGAGGATGCTAGCCTCAGATGAGAACCTCATCCCCAGTTAACACCTTGATTTCAACCATGTGAGATCTTGAGCAAAGAATCCAGACATATACTATGCCAGACTTCTGACCTGCAGAACCGTGAGTTAATAAGTCAGTGTTATTTTAGGCCTCAAAGCTGGTGGTCGTTTGTTACACAGCAATAGAAAACTTATCCATGAATCGGAGATAAAAAAGATAAACATACTTGGGCACACACATAGTATCAGTGACTGTAAGCAGCATCAAGGAGTCCAATGAACGTGTAGTTGGAGTTTCAGAAGGAAGGGGGAGGAGAGATATTTGAAGATATAATGACCAAAATTTTTCCAAATTCAATGAAAACTATAATCCACAGAAGAGAAGTGAAAAGCAAAGGAGAAAAGGAAAGATATAAACATCTGAATGCAGAATTCCAAAGAATAGCAAGAAGAGATAAGAAAGCCTTCTTCAGCGATCAATGCAAAGAAATAGAGGAAAACAACAGAATGGGAAAGACTAGGGATCTCTTCAAGAAAATCAGAGATACCAAAGGAACATTTCATGCAAAGATGGGCTTGATAAAGAACAGAAATTGTATGGACCTAACAGAAGCAGAAGATATTAAGAAGAGATGGCAAGAATACACAGAAGAACTGTACAAAAAAGATCTTCATGACCCAGATAATCATGATGGTGTGATCACTGACCTAGAGCCAGACATCCTGGAATGTGACGTCAAGTGGGCCTTGGAAAGCATCACTATGAACAAAGCTAGTGGAGGTGATGGAATTCCAGTTGAGCTATTCCAAATCCTGAAAGATGACGCTGGGAAAGTGCTGCCCTCAATATGCCAGCAAATTTGGAAAACTCAGCAGTGGCCACAGGACTGGAAAAGGTCAGTTTTCATTCCAATCCCAAAGAAAGGCAATGCCAAAGAATGCTCAAACTACCGCACAATTGCATTCATCTCACACGCTAGTAAAGTAATGCTCAAAATTCTCCAAGCCAGGCTTCAGCAATATGTGGACCGTGAACTTCCTGATGTTCAAGCTGGTTTTAGAAAAGGCAGAGGAACCAGAGATTAAATTGCCAACATCCGCTGGATCATAGAAAAAGCAAAAGAGTTCCAGAAAAGCATCTATTTCTGCTTTATTGACTATGCCAAAGCCTTTGACTGTGTGGATCACAACAAACTGTGGAAAATTCTGAAAGAGATGGGAATACCAGAACACCTGATCTGCCTCTTGAGAAATCTGTATGCAGGTCAGGAAGCAACAGTTAGAACTGGACATGGAACAAGAGACTGGTTCCAAATAGGAAAAGGAGTTCGTCAAGGCTGTATATTGTCACCCTGTTTATTTAACTTACATGCAGAGTACATCATGAGAAACGCTGGACTGGAAGAAACACAAGTTGGAATCAAGATTGCCAGGAGAAATATCAATAACCTCAGATATGCAGATGACACCACCCTTATGGCAGAAAGTGAAGAGGAACTCAAAAGCCTCTTGATGAAAGTGAAAGTGGAGAGTGAAAAAGTTGGCTTAAAGCTCAACATTCAGAAAACGAAGATCATGGCATCCGGTCCCATCACTTCATGGGAAATAGATGGGGAAACAGTGGAAACAGTGTCAGACTTTATTTTTCTGGGCTCCAAAATCACTACAGATGGTGACTGCAGCCATGAAATTAAAAGACGCTTACTCCTTGGAAGGAAAGTTATGACCAACCTAGATAGCATATTCAAAAGCAGAGACATTACTTTGCCAATAAAGGTTCGTCTAGTCAAGGCTATGGTTTTTCCTGTGGTCATGTATGGATGTGAGAGTTGGACTGTGAAGAAGGCTGAGTACTGAAGAATTGATGCTTTTGAACTGTGGTGTTGGAGAAGACTCTTGAGAGTCCCTTGGACTGCAAGGAGATCCAACTAGTCCATTCTGAAGGAGATCTGCCCTGGGGTTTCTTTGGAAGGAATGATGCTGAAGCTGAAACTCCAGTACTTTGGCCACCTCATGTGAAGAGTTGACTCATTGGAAAAGACTCTGATGCTGGGAGGGACTGGGGGCAAGAGGAGAAGGGGACGACGGAGGATGAGATGGCTGGATGGCATCACTGACTTGTTGGACGTGAGTTTGAGTGAACTCCGGGAGTTGGTGATGGACAGGGAGGCCTGGCGTGTTGCAGTTCATGGGGTTGCAAAGAGTTGGACACAACTGAGCGACTGATCTGATCTGATCTGATAATCCACAGATCTGAACATCTCAACAAACTCCAAGCATAATATACATTTAAAAAAATGCCGGAAAAATTTGAAATACTATGTACAGAAAACAAAGATAAGAATGACAGCAAACTTTTCATCAGAAACCATGCAGGTCAGAACAGTCTGGGACAATATCTTTAAAATACTGAAAGAAAATTGTCATGCTAGAATGCTTTACTCAAAGAAAACATTAGATAAATAAAAACTGAGAAAATTCATTGCTAGAGGACCTGTATTAAAAGAAATATTAAATAAAGTCCTTTAGGCAAAAAGAAAATGATATTGGTTGATTTTATCATAATGTATCTGCTGCTAATTGATATAAGCACCTAGAGATTCAAGTCATGAATGTGTGCGCGCACACACACACACACACGTTTTACGTTTAGAAATCATGAGTAACATTTAGCCCAGTCATGCCAAATATACAATAACCCAAATTCTCACCATGTAAAATATACTTTCTGCTCATTAGTTTTTAAAAAATGGGAGGCATACAATAGGAATTTGCTATATGACTCAGGGAACTCAAACCTGGGCTCTGTAACAACATAGAGGGCAGGATGGGGAGGCAGGTGGGAGGGAGGTTCAAGAGGGAGGGGACATATGTATACCTAAGGCTGATTCATGTTAATGTTTGCCAGAAACCACACGATTCTGTAAAGCAATTATCCTTCAATTAAAAAAATAAATATTAAAAAATGGGAGGCATAGAAATTAGTTTACTAATTAATTTACTGAAAGAGAATTTACTAGATGAACTGTAATGAACCTATAAAAACTACTATGTAGATTTTACAGGCTCAGTGCCTCCAAGTAGATCATAAAACTTGAGCTGACATTAAGCACATTCTAGGAAATTATCAGCAGATATCTAACCTCACTTTATTAACAAATATTCAACATTAGCTACTATGTAAAAACAAAATAATTTATTAAACTGAAGACCATCTGCCAAATAATTATTTCAAAATTACAAAACTCCAATGCCATTGTTGTAAGAAGCCTCTATGATAATCCCTAATGATTCCCACTAGCTAATATTCATGCCCTTGTTTACTCCCTCCCAGTCCTATGGACTGGATTTATTGGCTCACTTCTAATGAACGAAATATGGCAGAAGGGATAACATGCTACTCTGGGGATTGAATTATAAAAGACTAGCTTCTGGTTCTCTCTCTCTCTCATTGGCCCCATGAAAAGCCAGCTTCCATGTCATGACGCAGCCCCATGGAAAGGCCCTAATGACAGGTGACTCAGGCCTGCCGATGACCACATGAGTGAGCTTTATGGTGGGCCCCAGCACTACCCCCAGCTGAGCTATTAGATGAGATCACAACCCCAGCTGACAGTTGATTGTAAACTCCTGACAGACCTGGAGGCAAGCAACCATGCTATGCTCGGATTCCTGACCCACAAGAATACTTTAAAGTCTCTTAGGATTGGGGTGACTTATTATACAACAGAAGATAACTAAGACAGTTATCAGCAGTTTCACTGTTTTATTCATAAAAAAATTCTGAAGATCCTTTCTATGTAACATATGGGGAAATCATTCTACTTGTTACTCTGTGTACAATGGTATTATCATGGATTGGTTAGCAAGTCAGCATGTGGCAAGCTATTACATGGAGATACAAAGTCAATAATAATTAGGCATCATAACCTATTCAACTATTGTCACCAGTGAGCAATGTTGTAAGAAGACAGAACTTAGCAGGAACCAAAGTAACACTGGTATTATCCAACTTTTGTTACTGTTTTATAATCTTAGAGAATTATTAGGTTCTTTTAAAAATGTTCCAGAGATATCTGTAATTGCTGATGCTAGGTTCAAATTAAACAACTTTCTACCCACACAAACGGGTAGAATTACATGATGACTCACTAATTCTCCCACTGAACAGAGCTGCACACAACCTTTTGGCCATCTGGTTAAGATAGCACCTTTGGGACTAATAACCTAGAACTCTCTGGGACCTAATAATTATATCAGACTAATACATGTTAACTCCTGCTGGCTAAATAATAACATTGGGGCTGGAGCCATGACACAAGAAGATGATTAAAATAATACTGGTGGAGCAGTCTAAAGTTGATAATGGTATTTGTCATTCATAGTTTCATTTGCTTCTTACCAAAATTCTTATGTACTAAATACTGTTTTTATTACAAGCCTCTTTCACCATGCTACATTCTTTGCCATGTTGGCACCCCACTGCAGTACTCTTGCCTGGAAAATCCCATGGATAGAGGAGCCTGGTAGGCTGTAGTCCATGGGGTTGCTAGAGTCCGACACGCCTGAGCGACTTCACTTTCACTTTTCACTTTCATGCATTGGAGAAGGAAATGGCAACCCACTCCAGTGTTCTTGCCTGGAGAATCCCAAGGACAGGGGAGCCTGGTGGGCTGCCGTCTCTGGGGTCGCACAGAGTCGGACACGACTGAAGTGACTTAGCAGCAGCAGCAGCAGCAAGACAGGGTTTGATAACTTTAGAATTTGAAGACAATTTGCCACAGATTGTTGTTGATCCCTTAAGCCATGAAATGCCTACATAAGAAGTAAATAGATCCACTGTAATGAGAAAAATCTTGCTACCTCATTACCTTCCCAATCTACACTTGGCTGGACTTTGAAACTGTTTCTATTCCACATTGCATAAGAAAATTGTTGTTTGCTTTACTCTGACTTAAAGAGCCAAATTCTTTGAGCCAATGACTACCTTCCCTACCGTCCCCATAAACAAAATTGACCATATTTGTTATGGGAAAAGGCAGTCCAAAGACATGGTGATGAGTGCCTACTGTGGGATTTCCATCTCCTGCAGAAATTTATGGCCCCATTCACCACAGCATCATATGCCTCCTAGAAATAGAAGCAATGGGTAGTTTATTCCTGTCTAGAAATTGATGTGTAGCCAGGGGTAACATGTGCATGCTCACATCTGCCTAAAGCGGGGTGTAAAAAGTGCCCATGAATTTAAAAATTCTACAGTCAGAACTGGCTTCAGGAGGCATGCTTTTGCAGCCAGGCTGCACTTAGCTGAAAGATGTTCACTAATATAGCTAATGTAGTAAGATATGTGGACAAGCCAAATTCGTTTAAAAAATCTTCCTAAGCTGCACTAGCCATGTATTGGATCCTTGATGTTATCTAATGTTTTTCATGGGTGTTTTGGATTAGAAGACATAGTACATACATGGAAGAATATTATACAATAACTATGGCTGGCAAGAGTCATCAAAAGTGGGACAATTTTTGAATGAAAATGAAAATACATTGTATAATAACATGTTTGGCAGAGACCACTAGTGGTGTCCCAATTTCCAGTCTCCATTTCCTTTTTTTAAAAAATAATTTATTTATTTATTATTTTATTTTTGGTTTCACTGGGTCTTTGTTGCTCTGCGTGGGCTCTCTCTACTTGTGGCCAGCAGGGGCCACTTCTCCTTGCAGTCGCTGGCTTCTCACCACGGTGGCTTCCCCTCTTGTGGAGCACAGGCTCTAGGTGCACAGGTTTCAGTAGCGGCAGCACGCAGGCTCAGCGGGCGTGATGCGTGCTCCCTGGCATGTGGAATCTTCCCAGACCAGGGGTGGAACCTGTGTCCCCAGGGTTGGCAGGCAGATTCGTATCCACTGTACTACCAGGGAAGTCCCAGCCTACTTGATTTATATTAGAACTCTTGGTTTTAAGCTAGGCACATGGTCATTTGAAGCAAAGCTATTTCTCAGTAGCTCACCAGTAGATATGGTCATATATCCAAGTTCTGGCCAATGAGACATGTGTTGTGTGCAATATCTGAAAACCGTCCTGCTGACTAGAACGCAGACAAGACCACTGAACCACAAGTAGCCATCCTGAACCATGAGGTAGAACTTGTACTAGGAGGATGGTGGAATCACAAGATAAAGGAACCTTGATCCCTACACCATGCGTACTATCTAAAACAGCCCTGAGTTACCTCCAAACTTCGTTTACATAATAGAGTAATAAATTATCTTGTTTATATTATTACCATTTTGGATTTTCTGCCACTCACACAAGAGAATTAATCTTGTTGACAGAGCAAAAATATGTGTATTCCATTTCAATAAACTTATGTAGGTATGTTTGCATAATGGTTGTATAGGTGTATATGCGTGTGTTGCATCCAGCCTCCAAGCATTCATTCTACCATTTTAATGTCATTCTGACTTCCCTTTAGTGAATTTCTTCTCTTTTGCTGTATGATGCCACAGTGGATGGTCAACACTTGGTGCCTCCCTCCCAGGGTGGTCCCTGGAGTCTCTGTTCATCAGGTTCTTCTTTCCACTGCCCTGTTTCAGTGAGAGGCAAGACAGAATTTCTTAAAGCTCAGTCCTAAACACTCTCCACTTCTTGACTGCACTTCCCCACAAAGGAATTTAATGTAATCCACATCAGTTTCTGTTATTTTTAAAAACAGGTGATTCACAAAGTACATCTCCAGCCTTACACCTGTGCTGTGAATTCTGTACACATCTATTTCCCTTCATGGATCACAGCCTTGTTTGTTATGGTGAAGGGATGTGTGTACCTCAATGAAGCTATGAGCCATCATGCAGGGCCATCCAAGACAGACGGGTCATAGTGAAGAGTTCTGACAAAACGTGGTCAACTGGAGGAGAAAATGGCAAACCACTCCAGTATTCTTGCCTGGAGAACCCCATGAACTGTATGAAAAGGCCAAAAGGTATGACACTAGAAGATGAGCCCCCCAGGTTGGAAGGTGTCCAAGATGCTTCTGGGGAAGAGCAGAGGGCATTTACTAACAGCTCCAGAAAGAATGAAGCAGCTGGGCAAAAGCAGAAACAACACTCAGTTGTGGATGTGTCTGGTGGTGAAATCAAGTCTGATGCTATAAAGAACAGTATTGCATAGGAACCTGGAATGTTAGATCCATGAATCAAGGTAAATTGGACGAAGTCAAGCAGGAGATGACAAGACTGAATATTGACATCTTAGGAATCAATGAACTAAAATGGATGGGAATGGGCAAATTTAACTCAGAAAGCCATTATATCCACTACTGTGGGCAATAATCCTTTAGAAGAAATGGAGTAGCCCTCACAGTCAACAAAAGAATCTGAAATGCAGTACTTGGGTGCAACCTCAGAAATGACGAAGATCTCAGTTTGTTTCCAAGGCAAACCATTCAACATCACAGTGATCCAAGTCTATGCCCCAACCACCGATCCCGAAGAAGCTGAAGTTGACTGGTTCTGTGAAGACCTGCAATATGAACTGTAGCCTGCCAGGCTCCTCGGTCCATAGGATTTTCCAGGCAAGAATACTGGAGTGGGTTACCATTTCCTTCTCTGGGGGATCTTCCCAACCCAGGGATTGAACCTGTGTCTCCTGCATTGCAGGTGGATTCTTTACGGCTGAGCCACTGGGGAAACACCACATGCTAGCAAGGTTATGCTCAAAAGTCTTCAAGCTAGGCTTCAGCAGTACAACCCAGATGTACAACCTGGGTTTAGAAAAGACAGAGGGACCAGAGATCAAATTGCTAACATTAGTTGTATCATGGAGAAAGCAAGGGAATATCAGAAAAACATCTACTTCTGCTTCATTGACTACACTAAAGCCTTTGACTATGTGGACCACAACAAATTGTGGAAAGTTCTTAAAGAAATGGGTGTACCAGACCACCTTACCTGTCTCCTAAGAAACCTGTATGCAGGTTAAGAAGCAACAGTTAGAACCAGACATGGAACAACTGACTGGTTCCAAATTGGGAAAGGAGTGCAACAAGGCTGTACACTGTCACTCTGTTTATTTAACTTATGTGCAGAGTACATCATGTGAAATGCCAGGCTGGATGATTCACAAGCTGAAATCAAGACTGCTGGGAGAAATATCAACAACCTCTGATATGCAGATGATACCACCCTAATGGCAGAAAGTAAAGAGGAACTAAAGAGCCTCTTGATGAAGGTGCAAGAGGAGAATGAAAAAGCTGGCTTAAATCTCAACATTCAAAAAACCAAGATCATGGCATCTGGTGCCATCACTTCATGGGAAACAGATGGGGGAAAAGTGGAACCAGTAACAGATTTTATTTTATTGGTCTCCAAAATCGCTGCAGATGGTGACCAAAGCCATGAAATTAAAAACTGCTTGATCCTTGGAAGGAAAGCTATGACAAACCTAGAGAATGTATTAAAAAGCAGAGACATCGTTTTGCCAACAAAAGTCCATATAATCAAAGCTATGGTTTTTCCAGTAGTCATGTACGAATATGAGAATTGAACCATAAAGAAGGCTGAGTGCCAAAGAACAGATGCTTTTGAACTGTGGTGCTAGAGAAGATGTATCAGAGTCCTTTGAACTAGAAGGAGATCAAAGCAGTCAATCCTAAAGGAAATCAACCCTGAATATTCATTGGAAGGACTGATGCTAAAGCTGAAGCCCCAATACTTTGGCCACCTGATGCGAAGACCTGACTCATTGGAAAAGACCTGGATGCTGGGAAAGATTGAAGGCAAAAGGAGAGGGGGCATAAGAGGATGAGTTGGTTAGATGGCATCACTGACTCAATGGACATGAATTTGAGCAAACACCAGCAGATCATAAAGGACAGGGAAGCCTGGTATGCTGCAGTCCACAGGATCACAAAGAGTTGAACACAACTTAGTGAATAAATAACAACATATGTATCAGCCAGGACCCTGGAAATGAGAGTATCACTCAAATTGCACCCTCAGATTGGTGCAATTTGAGTAGGTGGACAGAATATAGGAAAATTACTGGAAGTAGCACAGTATTCTGAAACAAGCAAGAGCACTACTGGACCCTAGAGAGAAAGGGCTTGGTGGCTGAGGCTGTCTGAGAAGAGCAATGACATTTGGTTCAGGGTTGCAGTCAGCCGGAAACTCTGCAGGGAAGAACCAGGAAAATAAAGACTTGCCTCACTCCTTTTCCTCCTTTGATCCTCTGCAATTTCTCCCCATTGAACCAACCCAACCTAAAGCCAAAAGCAAAGGGACTGGTTTGCTGCAGGTGAGCCTCCCAGGGCTGCAGGCAGCGTGGAGAGGAGGCTGGAGATGCAGATAGAAAAGCCGTGGCACAACCCAGGTATCCAGTTGCCTACTTCACATCTTTTGATGTCTCCAGGCACTTCAAATTCAGCATGTCCCCAACCAAGCCATGCATCTAACCCCTCTTAAGATACAGCCAGCCTGGTCTTCTTTCATCCTCCATTAGCAATATATTTATGGAAGCCAGAAACCTGGAGGTCATTCCTGACTCCTTTCCATCTCCACCCATAGTCAGTCTATCACCAAGGACAGCTAGTTTTGAGGTTTTATTTTTCCCTTTTCTTTTCTTTTGGCTGTACCACAGGGCTTGAGGGATCTTAGTTCCCCAGTCAGGGAATAAACCCAGGGCCTGGCAGCAAAAGCTACAAGACTCACCACTGGACCTCGGGAATTCTCCTAACTAGTTTTATATGACTTAAATTTAGTGAAAGAAAAAAACCCTTTCTCATGGTACTTTGATTTTTGAGGAAAGATGGGCAAACAAGTAAGGAAGGCCAGGCCAGGACTGCCAAATCCCTGTTTTTTACAAGCCCTGTTGGGGACTTCCCTGGCCGTCCAGTGGTTAAAACTGCACTTCTACAGCAGGGGGTGTGGGTTCCATATCTGGTCAGGGAACAAAGATCCTGCATGCCACACAGTCTGGCTAAAAAAAAGTCTTGTTCTTCAGTTTCTCTTCAAACTCATGAGACTGCTATATTCTTCTGGTAGAACATCTTTTGCTTAATTTAGCAAGAGTTAGTTTTCTGCTGCTTGAACAAGGGCCTTAATGAAGAAAGCAAAATGTTTAATTAGGAAACTAACTGAAAAAGTACTTACTCCTCAAACATGTTATCACTCTTCAGAACTTTCAAGGTGTCTGAAACTTTTCTCTATTTTTAAATGTATTTTCCAAAGACAAGCAGTAAAAGAGCATTATGTTAATTAAAAAATGTCAAGTACAGCTATGTATAATTCAATCACAGCACATGTTCCTATGTGAACAACAGGCATCTCTTGGAGGAAGGAGTAGAGGTGATTTGTATTTTCCTCTTTGAGTCTTTGGTCCCCATGTTTTTTATTCTGAGTACCTTTTATTTTTATAATTGGGTTTTACAAAGCAAATAAGTATTATCTTAAACATAAACTAAATAAATTATAGTGTATTGGTGCTGGGGAAAAGGTAAGAAAGCTCAATACTGTATACCAAGGCAAATAGCAAGAAATAGCTATTATAGAACTGTGCTAAACAACCCACTCCAGTGTTCTTGCCTGGAGAATCCCATGGACGGAGAAGCCTGGTAGGCTGCAGTCCATGGGGTCGCACAGAGTTGGACACGACTGAAGCAACTTAGCAGCAGCAGCAGCAAACACAAAACTAAGGGCTGGGTCTGAGGCAAAAGACAAGAGAGGGGTTTCTTGAATGAGAGAGAGCTACCATCAAAAGGGATTTTTTCACCAGGTTTCAAACTACTCAAGAAAGTGGTTATACTTCTGTATATTTAAGAGTTGTTTCTGAGGTTATCAACAAGAAAAAAAGTGTTTTCTTTTTCCAAATTAGGCTATGGAAATTCATTTTCAACCAGTCTAAAAGACATTAATCACACCTGAGATGCTTTCTTAGAGCATAGTATAGCAACATCCCCAAGGTGAGCCCCCAGAGGGAACTGCTGGGTTCCTCCTACAGCTAAGGAGACAAACCATCCAATGCAGACAGCGATCCATGGCAGTCTCAGCAGAAGACTCCTCTGCAGTGAGCTAATTGAGCAATAACAATCTTGTAGTAACAGTTACACAACAACAGCCATACAGCTTTCTAGAAACTACTTATTAAACCTCATGTACTTCATGTTTTCCTACCAAAATGAACAGTTTCACTAACAGGTTGATAAAGTAGAACATTTGCCTCATACAAGGAGGAAATCCTTAAAAATATGTGTGTGTGCACATATATGTGTCTGTACATACATATATATATATATACATATATATATATATATTACTATAGAATTTGGCATAATTTTATCATCCACACTAAAATGTTTAGGCATAGAGCCAAAAACCTCAGAGGATGCTTTCTTCTGGCCCAAATAAATAGCATGTGTTAGTTGCTTAGTCATGTCTGACTCTCTGCAACCCGATAGACCGCAGCCCCAGCAGGCCCCTCTGTCCATGGGAGTCTATAGGCAAGAACACTAGAGTGGGTTGCCATTTCCTTCTCCAAAAGGAACTATAGAAAGAAAGAAAGTGAAGTTGCTCAGTCGTGTCCAACTCTCTGCGACCCCATAGACTGTAGCCTACCAGGCTCCTCCATCCATGGAATTTTCCAGGCAAGAGTACTGGAGTGTGTTGCCATTTCCTTCTCCCCAAATAAATAGTAATAATGGGTAATTTAAAAGAGCTCACTATACTGGATTATAATCAGTAATATCTAAGTATGAGATCATGATGTTACATATTTCATGCACTGTTCAATCAACTACTGTAACTATAGTTTTGGTTACATCTGTGAAATGTAACAACACTGTCTATCTCATAGGAGTGTTAGGAAGATCAAAGGCATATTAAATTTAAAGTACTCAGAACAGGGCCTAGCATACAAGAAGGTTTAATAGGACAAATGATATTTTATTAAAAGGATATATCATAACTCAATTCCCTATAAATGTTCCATGGACACATTTGGCAGACAGCTGCTCAGAGAAAGTCAGACAGGTGAGAAGGCACACACCAGCTAACCTCTGAGATGAGAGGGTGTTGCTGGCATTTAGTAGAGAAAGAACAGCAATGGTGACCATGCTACCAGAAGAAGGACACTCTTGAACAATGAAGAACTCACTCACCTCTAAGGTTACTATAGAGAAACATTGCCGTTCCTCTTAACGCTGCGATCCCACTTCCTGTCATTCTTTTCCCACAGATTTACTTGCAGACAAACAAGCAAAAATGATAAGTGTAGAAGTTTACTCAATGTAGTTTTGTTTATCATAGTAACAGTTATGAAATAAATCAAATGTCCTTATTAACATGGGACTAAATAGTAATATGCAGTACATTCAACTAATGGATGCTATACAGCTGTTTACAGAGATTGAGAAACTTCCCTGTATGCTAATATGGAAAGATTTCCAACATGTCTTCAATATTAAGTAGGAAAAGAGTGATGTACATAGCATGCGAACACTTGGGGAGCAGATAAGAAGCCATATTTACATATGATTTTATTTGTGTACAAAATACAAGAAATTAAAAAACATGGTTATGCAGGAAAGGGTTTGCAGGCAGAGGTAGGAATGAGGTGGATGGGAGAGGTAGATTTTTTCAATGTTTGCGCTTTTCTTTTTTTTTCCACTTTTAAAATTTTTTGGCTGTGCCCCACAGCAAGTGGGGTCTTAGTGTCCCATCCAGAGATGGAACACCAAGACCCCTGCATTGGAAGTGTGAAGTCTTAACTACTGGACTGCTAGGGAAGTCCCTACCCTTTACTAAAAAAAAAAAAAGTTACAGTCATGAACATTGTGTTTTTTTTTTTTTTTTCTAAGAAATAGGGGGTGGGGTAGGTTTCCCTCAAGCATTTGTGGAATCTCGGCCAAGAGCAGAAATGGAGGCCCACAGACTCTTAAGTCAAAACACGTAGAAGTTACACAAAGAGATCAGGCTTGTTCAGGGTAGGGCCATACACCATATAGAAGCCATAAATCAAACTAACAAACTGTTAAATAAAATATGTTCTCTTCTCCTACCTTGAAAAATAAGTTTCTTAATGACAATAAAAGATAAATAAGGGTGGTCCATTGATGGTTTCGTGATGTTTGAAGAGTAATACGATAATGATGTACATAATACACAATGTGTTTTGTATTTACGTCACACTTTTTTGGCCTTCATTTCAATAAACCCACTAATGTAGTTGTAATCAAGATTTTTCATATTTTTAGTTCTATAGACAGTGTGTTAAATTAGGAAATCATTATTGAGTAATTAAAGTTTTTTCCTTAATTAGTTTGAGGAAACTGCCCTGCTGAGGCTGAAACACTGGAACTATCGATAATTTTTAAAGCAATACTTAGATTGGAAACACACTGAAATTTGGATATCATATTCAAGCATTATAACAGCATCTTTATTGTAAAAATTATTATGAAATATTTACATTTGTCCTATTAATGCAGAGTACATCATGTGAAATGCCAGGCTGGGTAAAGCACAACCTGGAATCAAGATTGCAGGGAGAAATATCAATAACCTCAGATACTCAGATGACACCACCTTTATGGCAGAAAGCAAAGAAGAACTAAAGAGCCTCTTGATAAAAGTGAAAGAGGAGAGTAGTTGGCTTAAAGCTCAAAATTCAAAAAACTAAGATCATGGCATCTGGTCCCATCACTTTACAGCAAACAGATGGGGAAACAATGGAAACAGTGAGAGACTTTATTTTGGGGGGCTCCAAAGTCACTGCAGATGGTGACTGCAGCCGTGAAATTAAAAGATGTTTGCCCCTTAGAAGAAAAGCTATGACCAACCTAGACAGCATATTAAAAAGCAGAGACATTACTTTACCAACAAAGGTCCATCTAGTCAAAGCAATGGTTTTTCCAGTAGTCATGTGTTGGACTATAAAGGAAGCTGAGTGCTGAAAAATTGATGCTTTTGAACTGTGGTGCTGGAGAAGACTCTTGAGAGTCTCTTGGACTGCAAGGAGATCCAACCAGTCCATCCTAAAGGAAATCAGTCCTGAATATTCATTGGAAGGACTGATGTTAACGCTAAAACTCCAATACTTTTGCCACCTGACATGAAGAACTGACTCATTTGGAAAAGACCCTGTTGCTGGGAAAGATTGAGGGTGGGAGGAGAAGAGGATGACAGAGGATGAGATGGTTGCATGGCATCACTGACTCAATGGACATGAGTTTGAGTAGGCTCCGGGAGTTGGTGATTGCCGGGAGCCGGCATATTGCATATTGAGTGCATATTGCATATTGAGTGCAGCACTTTCCACAGCATCATCTTTCAGGACCTGGAATAGCTCAACTAGAATTCTATCACTGCTGGGAGCCAGCATGAGGAACTCCGCCCATGGCAAAGGTCATGAGAAAGGAGGCTTGGCATACGCAAAGGCGGGATCGAGCCTCAGGAGTCCCCCTGGAAATTCTCAACCATCTACTCCCAAAACCAGAGTCTGCCTACTTTCTGCTTTGTGCTCTCACCTACACCTCTGACTTTACAGGGGGCTGTCCCCCACTACCTCTCTCTGAAAAAAAGAGTTAACTTACAGCTCCAGTTAATAATTCCTGGGTGTGACAGTGTTTCAACCTACAAACTCCTTTGGAAGTCCTCTAGCCTGCCTGAATAGGTTTTTCCGGCCACATGTGATTGCTCAGAGCCTCCCAACTGTGAGAGGCATGAGATGTTCTAAACTGTCTAAACACAGATTCCTTTGAGTAGTTAAAAGATTGATTAGAAATTGTATTGGTGAAGGGTTTTTCACTTGTTGGGCCAATGTTTGCTGCTAAGTTTCCATATCCCTTACCTGCTGTGTCCCTGGCAGTGTATTGATTAATATGATTGGTGTAAGTAGTAGTTTTAATGTTTGTAACCTTGGACCTTGAGTTAATTCTTTTTCTTGTTGTAGCCCACCACACCTTTGCCCTATAGGAATGCAACTTTAATGCTTTTGGAGGGTGGTGCCTGACTAGTCACCTTTAGAGAAAAATAAGTTTTCTGAAGAAAGGGTCTTAAAATGTTAACAGGCCTCTGGGCCAGAAGATGATGCATATCACCTAAACTTTTGCATATAATAAGTTTGCAGGAAGAAAGCCTGGCTTATGGCATGACTCTACCCCTTCTCCCATTATCCTCTATGCATAACTTAAGGTATAAAAACTATGGAAAATAAAGTGCGGGCCTTGTTCACCGAAACTTGGTCTCCCCATGTCGTTCTTTCTCTCACCTTCTGGCTGAATTATTCAGCCTCTTTTCTCCACTGAATTTCCTCACTGAGCTATGCTTATTTCAGCCTCTTTTCTTCACTGAATTTTCCTACTGAGCTATCCTTATTCTATTACTCTTTATATCCTTAATTAACGTTTAATTAAGCAGTTATTTCCTGATCCTCGCCGACGCCGTCCCCGCTTCGAATTCCCTGGATCCACTGGGGCTGGACCCCGGCAGGTGATGGACAGGGAAGGCTGGTGTGCTGCAGTCCATGGGATCACAAAGAGTCGGACGTGACTGAGCGACTGAACTGACAGACTGATAAATCAATAGCACTCAGTTGCCCTTTTAATCATCTCTCAAAGTGATATTTATATCTATATGCGAGCTGAGTCACTTCAGTCATGCCCGACTCTTTGTGACCCTATGGACTGTAGCCTGCCAGGCTCCTCTGTCCACGGGGATTCTCCAGGCAGGAGTACTAGAGTGGGTTTCCATGCCCTCCTCCAGGGGAATCTTTGTGACCCAGGGATCAAACCCATATCTCCTGTGGTTCTTGCATTGCAGGTGGATTCTTCAATGCTGAGCCACTGGGGAAGCCCCATTTATATCTATATAGTATTTTTTAAATTCTTTTCATTTTTGGATTTTTAATGCTGAGATATTACAAAGAAAACTAGAAATAGCACACCTCCTTGGGTGCCCTACTTCAAAGGACTCAAAATCTCAGAATTTGCCCAGATCTTTCTGAAGTATGACTACCACTGGTTTCTTCTAAGTTGGGAAACTAAAGGACTTCCCTGGTGGTCTAGTGGTTAAGAATTCACCTGTCAGTGCAGGGGACCCAGGGTTTGATCCCTAGTTGGGCAAGATTCCACATGCCTTGGGGCAACTAAGCCCGTGTACCACAGCTACCAAGCCTGAGGGCCCTAGAGCCTATGCTCTGCAGCAGGAGATGTTGCAGCAATGAGAAGCCTGCTCACTATGAGTAGAGAGAGCCCGCCTGCGGCAACAAAAACCCAGTGCAGCCAAAAATAAATAAATGATAAATAATTTTTTTTAAAAATTGGGAGACTATATACATCAAAATAAATTATGGAAAAGTGTCCATAAAACTTAAAATCTCAAGACTGATAAGATGGTAAAAAAGGAACTCTGAAGTAAATTGACACAAGTGAGGATGTGGTCAACAAAATGCAGTCAGCAATGAACCACTCTTCTTTCAAAGTATCTCAAACCACAACAGAGCTGAGGATGTAATGGCAAACAATTTCACAGAACCACCAGAAACATGTAGGAAAACCCATACCAGCCATCTAAGACAGATAGAGACAGATGCAGAATGCTAGGTGATAAAACTTTCTCTAAAGAGAGCTGTTAGGGGGAGAAAAACCCCAAGCCACAGAAGGGAAGGCAATTAATCCAATTATTTCAATAAACTTGGACTTCTTGCTACAATATTTCCAGAACATCCATGTGACTGTGATCTTGACACTACAGTCATCTATTTATAAGATATCAGCAAGGATTTGATACAAAATTATAACATCCCAAGAGTACTTTATTAATATATACAGTTAAAATTTGATACTCTGATTACTCACTAACAGGATATATCTTAAAGTAAGGGGAAATGGTTATTAAGGAGTAAGTGGAAAAGGGAAAATTAAAGGAGTTCATCTATATAGGAAGATGATTGTAAAAGGTGAGCACTGAGAGGGCTGATTATCAAGGTGGACCTATTTTTATTCATAACTCCTATGTTCACCTCTTCCAGCATGTGAAGTAGACTGTGTTGCAATGATCTGTTTATCTGCTTTCCTTACCACTATACTCTAAGCTTAAGGATAAAGTTGGTGACTACAGTATTCTTCACTGTGTTTCCAATAATTACACACGGTCTAACACACAGCAGGTACTAGTAACTGAATGGATGAATGGGTGGATGGATGGATGAATGGATGGATTGGTGGGCAGATGGATGGGTAGGTGGGTAGGTGGGTGTATAAATGGATGGGTGGATGGGTAGGGGAATGGATTAGCTCAGGTGTCTCTGGTGTTAGGGAGCTGCACAATCCTTGGCTACAGTAAATAGGAAAGTTTCTCCTCATGCCCATGGGAAACTTGGCTGCAAATGCCACAATCACAAACATCTGTCAGATACCACTAACCTCTGCAACCGTTTGCTCAAATTCCTGATGCTTACCTTCAAAAAATGTCAAATGTTGGAAGAATAATCTTAGAAATCCAAACCTAAAAACTGATATAAAATATACCACATTCTCACAACCAGCAACACCTTTCAGAGACAGCTCTGGCCAGTCAATGCAAAGCTATCTTTTTTTGACTGAAATCTTTCCTTATTTTAAAGCTTTATTGAGAAATAATTCACATACCATATGATTTACCCATTTAAAGCACACAACTCAATGGTTTTTAGTATTTTCTCAGAATTGTGCAACTGCCAAAATGAATTTTAGAACATTTTCATCACCCCAAAAGAAACCTTGTACCCGATAGCAGCCTCTTCTTATTTCTCTTTCCCTCATCTCCTGGAAACCACTTATCTCCTCTCTGTTTCCATCGATTTCCTCTTCTGGACATTTCATATAAACACAATCATGGAATATGTGGTCTTTTGTGGCTGGCTTCTTTCACTTTGCATGGTCTTCAAGGTTCATCCACACTGTAGCATGTATCCGTACTTAACTCCTTTTGATCACTGAAAAGTGTTCTAATGCATATCACATTCTGTTTATCCATTCAGCAACTGATTGACATCTGGGTTGTTTCCATTTTTTGACTATTATTAACAATGCTGCTATAAACAGTCATGTGCAATTTTTTGTGTGGACATAACATTTTCATTTCCCTTGGGTTTGACACAGAGGGGAATTTTTGGGTCATTCATTATTTCTATATTTAACCTTTTGAAGAAATGCACACTCTTTCCCAAAGCAACTATACCATTTTACATCCCATCAGCAATATATGAGGGTTCCCATTGCTCCTCACCCTCATTCACCCTTGTTTTTATCTTTTTTTTTTTTTTTTAACACAAGACACTCTTGTAAGATAGGCAGATTCTGACTCCTGGACCTTCCTATTCCCTTTTATTCCCTCTCCTTCCTAACTGGGTCTTCTGTCAAGAACCCAGTGCCTTTCCCAGGGAGTGTCTCTTTTCATTCCTACAAACTGCTGTTGCCCAAACTCTAGAGCACTGATTCCTTCGTAATTCCTCAGCCATTATGCTTTATCCTTGAAGTCTCTGAGGGGTGCCACACTCAAGAAGTGCAGATTAACAACCCCAAACATCATTTTACAATAACTCAAGTTCTGTCCTTGATTTCTCAACACCAAGAAAGGAGTTAGGGTAGACACACGGACACATGGTCCAAACCCCTCTGAAGGAAGGAAGGACTTTCTTCCCAGCTGGGAGTAGAAGGAGGAACATGTGGTGCAGTCAGCTGCAAGGAGCTGCTTCTCCTGAGTTCTCTCCCTTTCCAAGGCAGCCCACATTCTCTGACTGAGCAAATTGGAGATTTAAAGGCACATTCATTCTGGTCTGGCAGAGAACACTCGCTCCACAGTTCCTTGCCAAATTGGCCAAAGCTCTGTTGAGCCTGCATTATAGTTCAGCTTCAATCTCTGCCCAATACTGTTTCCTTCATCCTCCCTTCACACGTGTTGATTCCTAATAAACACCTTACACCCATCTCAGCATCTGGTTCCAGAGAACCCAAGCTATGTGAATTTGTACCAGGAGTAGTCCAACAAAGTAGGCAATAAGATGCGGTTCTGGAGCAGTTATCAGCTACCTCGGGCAGGTGGTGAGGACACCAGTTACTGGTAGGAGGAACACAGCTCTGGGGTAAGGTGGTGGCCCAACTGTTAAAACTTTCACCTGTGGTGAATTGGGAGCATGTACTGGTAGAAGGGAAGGTACCAGCTAGAATGATTTATTAGGCATTTTAGATGTATGGAGAAAAGAGCAGGTACATGGATAAGAGTATTGGTGTGATTGCTAGTGATAGCTAGGAGTCAGTGATGCACTACAGAAAGATAATGAACATTGAAGTACTCAGTAAGAGGCCACTGAAAGCTAGGAATGGAAGCCAGAGGGCTTCTTGAAGTGTATATGAAGAAGCTCTCATCTCCTCTAGGAGGGTGGAGAAAGCCAAGAGCCAAATTCAAGAGGCTTTAATATCCAATCAAGGTCCCTGAGATTTTGACTTTCAGACTCCTCTGAACTTGCTGAGCCTGCAGACTTAGAGAAGCTGTTCACCTACACTATTAGTAACTATTACCCCTCCAGCTCCCCACCTCAGAAGACAATGCAGAAACCTTTCCCCCTTCAAGGCATCATGTGGCATTTGCTCAGATAACTGCAAAGGGGAATTCCTGGACAATTAAAGGACTGTTGGAACAAGATCTGCGGAGATGCTGATACCCAGAGACTTGAAGCATCACCACAGGCCCCTGGTTCAGAGAAATGATATGAAGCCTAGATAACAGATGAAATCCTAGCCAAGTCCTGGCTTGGTGGCCTACTGTGTCCATGAACCCACCCTGTGCCCTGTTCCCCTCTCACCAAATGTACAATTAGATTGACATACTTGGCAATTGGTGTAACTCCCACATCAAGTCCTTGGCCTGCAGGGTTAAGAGCTGTCATGGGAAAGGCCATGTGGAAGGCTCTTGAACCCCTTCTCCCTTCAAGACAGTGATTCTGCATCCTGGGAGAAAAAGTAGAGATTTGTGTCACTCTTAAAGATAAAAAAGATGCAGGGGTGGTGGTTCCCAAAATATCTCCATCTAATTTGCTAATCCAGGCACTGAAGAAACCAGATGGAGCCTGGAAGATACTGTAGACCAGGGGTCAATGAACTTTCTCCATAAAGATAAGGATAATAAATATTTAGATTTTGCTGGTCATAGAATTCCTGTTTGAATTACTCAATTCTACTGTTGTAGCATGAAAGCCGGAGAAGGCAATGGCACCCCACTCCAGTACTCTTGCCTGGAAAATCCCATGGATGGAAGAGCCTGGTAGGCTGCTGTCCATGGGGTTGCTAAGAGTGGGACACGACTGAGCGACTTCACTTTCACTTTTTACTTTCATGCATTGGAGAAGGAAATGGCAACCCACTCCAGTGTTCTTGCCTGGAGAATCCCAGGGATGGGGGGAGCCTGGTGGGCTGGCATCTATGGGGTCACACAGAGTCGGACATGACTGAAGCGACTTAGCAGCAGCAGCAGCAGCAGAATGAAAGCAACTATAGACAATTTGTAAATGTGGCTGGATTCCCAAAAAACACAGTAATATATTTTTTAAATAACATAAATTTAATATACAAAACAGGCAGATGTGACTCTCAGGCTCAGGTTTGCTGACTCCTGCTAGACCACAACAAGCACGACCACATAGGAGCCTAAATTACAGCCACTATCTTTGCTCGAGAAAGTAACATGGCCTCAGGAATATGTCCTGTGGTCTTGACATGGTGAATGACTTTTCTATCACAGCCAAGAAAGGTGATCAGCTCCCACCTGGGAAAGCCACAGGTTTTAGACCCCCCTCATTCACAAATTAATGTGCAGAGTGAGGGATGTCCTCCGCTCCTCACCCCCTTTTTTCTCTCTCCTTTCCTCTCTCCCCAGATGTGAATGCTCAGAGTTGCCGCTGCCTCCTTTCTCCTCTCTGCATCCGAACAGCTCCTTGCCCTTCTCTATCCGCCCTGCCCTTGCTCTCTCCCGTTTACCTTTTCCTTATGCTCTGGGGCCCTTAGCCCCGGCATTTCAGCTGCCTCCTTTCCTCCTCTCTTGGCGCTGGAATCTTGCCGTGGCTCAATCCTGCCACATAGCTTCTCCTGGAGACCCCTTCCTCCACTTTCAGAGCCTTACCCCATAGCACTTCCCAAAGTGGTGTCCTGTGGACTATCCCACAAAGTATGCAGAAGTTTCCATGAGCCACTAGGTTTGAGAAATACCAGGCTAAATAAAGTTAGGGATTTTTTGTTGTTGTTAAAAAAGGGGGGCGGGACGTGTCAAAAACAGTTCACATTCACATCAAATGGACAATATACATTTTTAGTTTTACCCTAGAGCTATGTAAACTTCTGCCCTCTTTTGTATATATTACATAGATATATTATAGGAGATCTCTGTACTATCCTGGTATTCCTCAGAACATGACAATTACCAATTACATTACAGGCATTATGTTGATTAGGCCAGACAACCAAGAGGTGACCAACAGGCTAGAGGCCTTGGTAATACCTTCACAGATGTTCCAGGAGATGGGAGATAAAACTCTGAATATATAGGGGCCTGCTACATTTATAGCTCAGTGGTCAGGGGTATGCTGAAATCCCCTTCTAGGGGAAAGACAAATTATACATCTTTTACCATCTACCATGAAGAAGGATACACAATGCCTGGTAGGCCTGTCTGGATTCTGAAGCTGTTGTTTTCTACAGCTAGTGATAGTTTCATGGCCCATGTACCGAGTGAGATGATTGGCTGCTGGATTTTGAGGACTGCAAAATGGGAAAGGGTTCTAGAGCAGGTTCAGGCTGTGATGTGAGTAGCCCTTCTGGCCACAGAGGCAAAGATGGCGGTGATTCATGGGCCAGAAGTATGGACTCTCACTTAGCAAGATAAATCTTTGTACTGGTCACCCCTTTTGAGTGGAAAGAGAAGGGCCTAAGGCTAATAATTACCATTGTTGAACAGAGACCAGCAATGAGCCAGCCCCCAATATGACACCATTCCTTGAAGAGACCAAGTGGTCAACTTACAAGGAATTGACTATACTGGGCCCCCTCAAACCTAGACAAACCAGCACTTCAAGAATATACACATATTTTGGATACAGATTTGCCTTTTCCATCTGTAGGCCTCAGCCACGACCACTATCTTAAGACCTTACAGAGTGTTTGATCCACTGGTATGAGATCCCATACAACATCACATCAGACTGTGGGACCAGGTCCCAGCAGAAGAGCAAGACTGGGCCCAGGACCATGGGCTCCATGGGCTGCAGCACATTCCACATCTCTCAGAAGCTGCCCACACAAGAAAGCCTTGAAAAGGTCGGCTGAGGGCATAGCTGAAGTATGGTCATTGGCATTACTCTGACAGGATGGGGTCCCAATCTCTAGGGTGCAAAATAATCATCAAATGAAAGACCTTTTTACGCTTTTCCCAGATGTACCGACTGGTTAATCTTCACAGTGCAGACTCCATCGTAGTCCTGCTCCTGGAGCACCTGACCTGGAATACGAATTATGTCGACCACAGCAGTGGTACATCACAGTCCCCGTCCCCCTTCTCCCACCAACTTGCTTCTAAACTTTAACTGCCTCAAGTTTTCTCTTTTTAGTGCTTCCCCAAAGCACCTTCTTCCTCCTCAGGCTGCACAGTGGAAAGTGGGCCTCAGACTTCAGGCCTACCTGGCAGGAACCCCTGGGGATCCAGGACTATGGACCTGCCCCGCCCCCTCATCCTCTCTCTCTTTGAAAGCATATTTCACCTCATTCACTGCCAGTCTCCAGAGGAGGGGAAGCTGTGGACAATCACAGGTTATATTTTTGTCCCAATCACACATATCCTTTCAGTGACAGTGACAGCTAATTGCTTAATGAAGTAAACCCTAGAGCTATTTGCATTTTAAAAAAGTTATTAACCTCAAGAATGCCTCTATAATGAAGAATTTCAGTCAACAATGATATAATAAAGTTGAGCCCTTCCTCTACCCTTCCAAACAGACTGTTGGCTGCATGCAACCCCTTGGTTCAGTCCAAGATAACAAAAATAACAAATGACTGAGTTCTTATTATATGCTAGTCATGGGCTGGGCCTTTTACATTCCTTTAAACCCCACACCGACTTTGGGTTAGATACATAGCTGAGGCTTGGAAACCCGAGTGGTTCCCCAGGGGCACGCAGCTTGGAAACGACAGAGAGAAAATCCACTCAGCTGTTTTGACTTTGAGTGCCCAGCCCACTGGAGCAGCCAGAAAGCCACTCCCAGCTGACACCCAAGCCAGGCTGCCTTAGCAACAGCTCAGCAGCACACCACAGAGATCCCCACATCCAAAAGGCATCATTCGCCATTTAGAGTCTGAAATAATATACCAGCCTGCGAACAAAATGTTTGAATGGGACATTCTTGGATCAGTAGAGAAATTTCCAAAGTTTTTTGTTAATTTCCTTACTTTAAAGCAATAATGAAGCTATCTACCTACCTATGTGAGAGCTGTGAGTTAGGAAAAGGCCCTTATTTTGGTGTGTGAGGTGTCATATAGGTGGTGGTCAGGTGCTTGTGCTCAACTGTGTCTGGCTTTTTGCAACACCATGGACCGCAGTCCGCCAGGCTCCTCTGTCCATGGAATTCTCCAGGCACCAAGAATACTGGAGTGGGTTGCCATTTCCTACTTCAGGGATCTTCCCAACCAGGGATCAAACCCATGTCTCTTGCCTCTCCTGCATTGGCAGACGAATCCGTTACCACTGCGCCACCTGGGAAGCCCCATAGGTGGTGATGGAGAGCTGCTATTTAGCCATTTTCACTTAGAAATCTGAGTCTAGATCTTAGTGAAGGTCAGCTGTAGATATGTGCTCAGAGCCAAGGAGAAGGCGGGGGCCTCAGTCCTCCAAGGACCACACAGGGCTTGAGCCCCAGTTCAGGGTTTAGTTCAGTGAATGACAGCTGACAGGGTAGAGGCAGAGCACCTGTGAGCTGCCTCCCCTACAAGCTGCCTCCCCTTCGGTGCAACATTGTTATTGTCTGACTCTTTGCAACCTCATGGACTGCAGCACACCAGGCTCCCCGTCCTTCACTATCTCCTGGAATTTGCTCAAATTCATTTCCATTGAGTCAGTGATGCTATCTAACCATCTCATCCTCGGCTGCCTCCTTCTCCCTTTGCCTTCAATCTTTCCCTGCGTCAGGGTCTTTTCCAGTGCAACACTGTCATTCTTGTGAATTTCACTGGGTTCATCCAGTGGTAGCATTTTTAGAAAAATATAGAGAAGTGGGACCTTGGGGCCCTTCACACAACATGTCAGCAAGTACAAATTCATGATATCTCCCTTGTGAAAGTGGCAGAGATGTAGGGGCAGGAGAGTGTGACTGTGACTAGGAGGATAGTCAAAATACTTCAACACTATGGGCCCAAAGAGGCCATGCAAAAGGCAAGGCAAGCAGGACACTGCAGCCTTGGGGTGGTCAGGTGGGTACTGGGCTTGTTTCCCTGCAAGATGACAGTCCCTCTTTCAGGAGGGTTGGGGTCTGATAGCTCTGGCAGCAATGGTGGGAGGCGGATAGGGTGGGGGGAAATGCAGGACGACCTCAGGCAGCGGAAGACTTAGCTGGTTCAAAGGCTGTTCTGCTTTAGTGCTCACCAGGGATTCCTGCAGCCAGGGTGTCTGGAGAGGTGGAAGGGCACTCAGAGAGCTCAGATCAGTGCCTATTCACTAACCAGTTAAGGAGCATTTAATATTTTCCTGATGCTCACTGATGTACTGGGAACAACAGCCCTGGTTATGACTCATGGAGACAGGATGGCCTTCTGAAGAACACTGGAAGATCTCTGCACAGCGCTGTGACCAGAAGTCCTTGGGCTACTGATCATTTCTTCCAGGGGCCAGTCTTCTTCCAGAGTTTTCTGGACACCTGGAGACACACTGCAAATAAAATTAAATATAGAGGAAACCACATGTGTTAAATGTAGTCATAAAAATACTAATGAAAGTTAAGATACAGTAATATATGTGCATCTTTATTAATGCATTCAACAACAAGATCCAGTGGTGGGTAAAGTAACTATTGAATTAGTAATGAATGTAAATGGCATTTTGAGATGTCTGTGACAGCTGGATGTTATATGAATGTACCTGTGGTTTCTATTCTCAAAAGCACTGCTAATTCTACTGTGATTTGTTGCCTATATTCACAGTGGAAGGAAGTACTAAATTTGACTTTATGACTTTAAGGTTAATGGCAATAAAGATATCATTTTTCCCATTCATATTCAGAGAGCCATTGGGGAAAGTTCAGGGACCCCAGGTTCCTAATCTCCAATTGAGACTGTAGCACAGACCCAGTCCCTGATGTTTCATGTTCTCTAAGACATCCTGAATTCGTGTGCACTAAAGTCCCGAGGTGTGCACGCCTGCGGCTGGTGCCTAAATGCTTATCAACCCACGATTCCATGGAAGGTATGAGGGGGGTACACTAGTGTCCTGATTTTCTTTATGACCCAATTTCTGGGAAAACAGAAAACTCTCCCTTTATTATGTAAATTCCTTGGAAAGCTCCGGTTGCCCTGGGGTCTCCAGTATACAGCTGCAAATACCAAGGATCCAGGTACCCAGTGAGGTGACAGCTCCCTGCTGTAGTGTGTGAGTGTGAGAGCAGTCACCAACTGCTTTGGTGGTGCTTGAGACACAAGAGAAGGGAAACTCTGATAGAATCCACCTGTGATGGCATGCACAGCATGTGATGGAGAAGAATGCCTGACATTCCTTCCTTGACTGTGTTTGTAAGAGTCATACCTGTGTATAGATTGATGAATATATAATTATCTCCTGGTAAAAAATAGGGTTGAAGAAAAACCATCTCCCACACAAAGACCTTTAAGTAAAAGTCAGCAGTAGTAGATTTTCAATGGCATGAGTAGAGTAAGCTGGGACTAACAAATTTTGCAACATAAAATGAAACTCAAATTTGATCATTACCGTTGATGATATTTAAATTGTAGCTATTATTTCAGGGAAGAAAAAAGAAAACAGCTTCCACCCAGGACACCAAATAATGTTGCTCTCTGTGCTGTACACCTGAAACTGACACAATATTGTAAACCAACTATCCCGTAATTAAAAAATTAAAAAAAAATGTTGCTCTAAGAGAATGTCAACTCACAATTCTGGCAGCTGCTGATAAACACTCAGAAATTGTCCTGATTCTTGTTAAGCCTTTCTGAACACCAGGAGTAGTTGTAGCTGGAGGCAGTGAAAAACACATGCCCAGATCTTGACCTCTGAGCTATCTGGCCAACATTTTATTTCTTGACCTCAAGGATGCTCTGAAATTACCTACACAATGAAATTCTCCTTTAGATTGTTTGTTTTAGACTCTGTGCTGTCAGATATTGAGAATGTACCCAGCAGTGTGGCATTCAAGAATACAAATACCATTTGGCCATACATACACTGAAGATTCTGTGTAAGTTATTAACAGGGCCCAAGGTTCCATAGTTGGCTTTGTGTGATCTATGGCTTTGCCTTTAGACTTGCTGACCAGCATCCAGTAACTGCCAGTGGTGGGACAAAGACAGCTCCTTCATTTCTACTCAGAACCCTTTTGTGTTGTTCAGTTGTTTATTTGTATTAAAAAGCAGACCGCTTACTTTGCCAACAAAGGTCTGTTTAGTCAAAGCTTTGGTTTTTCCAGTAGTCAGGTATGGATGTGAGAGTTGGACCACAAAGAAAGCTGAGTGCTGAAGAATTCATGTTTTTGAACTGTGGTGTTGGAGAAAACTCTTGAGAGTCCCTTGGACTGCAAGGAGATCCAACCACTCAATCCTAAAGGAAATCAGTCCTGAATATTCATTGGAAGGACTGATGCTGAAGCTGAAGCTCTAATACTTGTCTGACCCACAAAGAGTCAGACACAACTGAGTGACTGAACTGGCTGACTGGCTGTCTGACTCTTTGTGACCCCATGGACTGCAGTATGCCAGGCTTCCCATCTTTCACTATCTCCCGGAGTTTGCTCAAACTCCTGTCCATTGTGTTGATGATGTCATCCAACCATCCAACCATCTTATCCTCTGATGCCCCCTTTTCTTCTCTTGCCCTCAATCTTTCCCAGCATCCAGGTCTTTTCCAATAAGGCAGGTCTTCGGATCAGGTGGCCAAAGTATTGGAGCTTCAGCTTCAGCATCAGAGCTTCCAATGAATATTCAGGGTTGATTTCCTTTAGGATTGGCTGGTTTGATCTCCTTGTAGTTCAAAAGACTCTCAAGCATATTCTCCAGCACCACAGTTTGAAAGCATCAATTGTTTGGTGCTCAGCCTTCTTTATAGTTCAACTCTCACATCCATACACGACTACTGGAAAAACTATAGTTTTGACTATACAGACTTTTGTTGGCCAAGTGATGTCTCTGCTTTTTAATGCATTCTTTAGGTTTGTCATAGCTTTCCTTCCAAGGAGCAAGCAACTTTTAATTTCATGGCTACAGTCATCATCTGCAGTGAATCTGGAGCCCAAGAAAATAAAGTTTGTCACTGCTTCCATTTTTTTCCCCATCCTTTCGCCATGAAGGGGTGGGACTGGATGCAATTATCTTAGCTTTTTGAATGTTGAGTTTTAAGTCAGCTTTTTCACTCCTCTTTCACCTCCATCAAAACCCTGGAACGTAGAGAAGATTCTGTCAGATTGACTCCTTGTGGCGTAATGAGACTGGAACCTGTTCTTCCTCATTTAATCCCTACCTAAGTCACATTTCTCCTTATACTTAGTCAAAACTTGGCAAACTCAGTCTAAAGAAGTAAAGGAAGGAATCTGAATTAAATGACTGACATCAATATTCAGAATATGGAGGAGGAGGCTGGGAGAAAAATGGGTAATTATAATTAGGATTCATGTTGATGGAGATGATGATAGCATATTTATTAAATGCCTCCTACATGGTGGAATCTCTATGATTTATGAGCTAACACCTGTGTGTCTTTATGCTACAACCACACTGCTTTGATTACCATAATTTTGTGATATGGTCTGAAATCAGGAAGTGTGAGATTTCCAATCTTGTTCTTTTCCAAGATTACTTTGGCTATTTGGGTTGCTTGAGATTCCATACACATTTTATGATAGAGTTTTTCCATTTATGCAAAAAATGCCATTGACATTTTGTGGGAATTAGGGGATGCACTTTAAAAATACAACCTTATTTATTTCTTGTGATACCCTTATGAGATAGGTTCTATTATTTCTGAAATGCACATAAGAAAGTGGAGGCAGTGATCTTATACCTTTTTATAAAATGTTGATACTGAGCTGTGGAAATTCAGGCAGTGCTTTAAATTTCTTTCCCACTACTAATAATGAATATTATTATCATTATCATCGATCTCCATTCTTTTACCTTATTCCTATAATCTAGTTTTGTCTGTGGGGAATCTTGATGGGAGTTAGAGATTTGGCTCCAGAGCCCCAGGTCCCCAGATAGGGCTTTGACAACTGGATTATCCCAGCAGTGAGATCACAGTGTGCCTGGAAAATCCAACTCCCACAGCTCTGACAAATTAGCATTGTATGTACTGGGATGGTTGATGCTCTTCATAGAGGACCATGCTAGGGCCATGGCTAAGCCTTACACCTGTACGTGTTGCTGTGGTAGCAGCTCTCCAGTGATTCACATGTGGTAGGAGTTCCAGAGATGGTGCCTGAAATTTATTGCCCAGGTGTACATTTCATGTGATATTAGTCAGAACCATCCTTAGGGAAGGTGTGTGTGGAGCAGCCCAAATGAATAATGATTTTTAAAACATTTTTTCTTAGGGAAGAGTTCTAACATATTCATAAGTACAGAGAGTAGTATCATGAGTGCCCATGTCTGTGAGTATTTTTATATTGATGAAATCAAGTTAGAAAGAACATCAAGGACAGCTTTGAAGAGGAAAAGAATTTGAGAAAGACAACACAAAGGAGGGAGTGATAAATGGGAGGGGCTGTGCTCAGACAAAGGCTCTTTGTAAGAAGGATGACACAGGCCCCAGGGTGATGGTCACCACACCCTTAGGAACTTTCCTGGTGCCTCCCACAGGATTTAGGAATAAATCCATCATAACAAAAGTTAATATTTATTAAACCTTTCCTATGTGCTAAGCATGATCTTACAAACTTATGAGGCAGCCATTATTATCACGGTGCTAAGCACCAGCTTACAAACTTACAAGATAGCCATTGTTATTTGTAAGATGCCCATCTCACAAAGGAGAAAATGGCAGCTGTGAGAAGTTAAAGTTCACTTTTTAAAAGTTCTGTGGCTGATCAATGTCAGAGGCAAGATTTGAACCCAGGATCTTCTGACTCAAGAGCCTCTACTAATAATATGCTGTTTACAAAGCCTGGTTCATAGGCTTTTGGACTCAAAACCGCTAGGGCACTTGTTAAAAGTAAGTCTGCTTATTATATGTACCATGGTGAGAGCTTGCTTTTATAATTTAACCCAGGTTACTTCAATGGCTGGGGTAATAACATGCTACTGAAAGAATTTCACTAACCAAGGCATTTAAAAAACATGATTAATATTGTCATTGGTTTCAAGGGAGATTTAAATAACTATATTGTCACTTTCTGAGGGAAAGAAGAATGTACAAAGATGAAAGCTATCTTTTAAATTAATAAGCCAGATTCTCGCCAGGGCTTAAATCATTCATTGATTGTAAGGCAGGGGCATGGAGAGTTAAAAGAACTCTTTAATTAGTGCCTTGGAATTTCATTGATAACAGGAAATATTAAGTATCACGCTGAAATTTCTTTTATCCCTTTGTAACAGGACTACCATGAGGCTTTCTTGGGTCCAGGTTTTGCCTGGTACATTCAAAAAGAAAACAGATCAACTCCAGAAGCCTTGACAACAAATTTTCATCAAGGAATATTCTTTTCCTAGTCTTAATGAATTTTATTAGAGAGAATAATCTCAAAATAGAACTGATGATGGTTAAAATGTCACATTGTACAATTTGTTAGAGATTTTCAAAAAGACCAAATTGCCTTGATAAAATTTAGATCTGCAAATATTTGTTAAGGGTAATTAGATTTGATAAAAACAATGGTCACAAAAGAAAATTTACAGTGGCAGAAGCTATAATGGATGCAATTTGATAGATGTATTAAATACTTCCTGAGGTGGTACAGTGGTAAAGAATTTGCCTGCCAATGCAGGAGACATAAGAGATGGAGGTTCGATCCCTGGGTTGGGAAGACCCCCTGGAGTAGGAAATGGCAACCCACTCCAGTATTCTTACCTGAAAAATTCCAGAGAAGCCTGGCAGGCTACAGTCCATGGTGTCATAGGAGTCAGATGCAACTGAGGATGCACACACAGACAACACACAACAGAAATAAACTCTTTCACTTCAGAAAATGTATTATGCCTGCATTCATAAACATAGTCCAAGGGACTGTAGTCAAAACATTCATCTGGCATGAATGGTCAGGGTCACGCTAGGGAGAGAATGCCCAGTGCCCACCAGAGGACAGTTTCTGGAACTCAGGCATATGTGTGGAGACAGCCTGGTTAATTCTGCTAAAACCCCATAGCCATATCTGGGTATTACCCACCTCTCTAGCCAGGGGCCTGCCTTCCCCTGACTTCCTCCAGTTCACCTGAGTGATTCCCCGGCCTAGGTTCCCTGGCTCACACTGTTTTCTTGCCTGGCAGGTCTTTCCCTGCCCCTAATTCCTACCCTTCCTTCCAGATGCAGGCCCAGCTCATCCTTGCTGCCTCCCACGTGGCCTCCGTCCTGCTGTGATCCAGACCTTGTCCTTCCGCACAAACTCCTCCTTCCAAACTCACCACGGACTTCCATGCTGCCAAATCCAAAGGAGACTCTCAGATCGCCTTCTTTGTCCACCACTCCCTCCTTCTGGTAGAAACCATTTCCTCCAAAGTTTCCACTACCCCTTGTATAATACAACACCATTTGGCCAATGACAATGCCCAGAAGAGCTGCAGCTGTGGGCTCTTATCAACCTGCACTCAGGGCAGCCCTCAGTCCTGAAGGAGGGAGTTGGGCAGTATCCACCACACACCCCCAAAACTCAGCAGGGTCCAAAACCAGACGCATTTGATCCTGACCATTCCGTTTTCAACCTTTCCCTCTGACTTTCACTATCCTAATTGAAGTTCTCGTCACCTTCTGATCAGATTAATTTGCTAGGCTCCTTCGTAAGCCGGACCTACTCCTGTTCATCTTTTACACAATTAGCTAGTTTTTCTTTTTTTTTTTTTAATTTATTCTTTTTTGGTATTTTTTTGGAAAACTGGTAAAATATGCCTAACATGCAATTGACCATTTTGACATTTTAAATGGTATTAATTAAATTCACATGTTGTGCAACACCACCACAGTCTATTTCTAGAACTTTTCCCTTACACTGAACAGAAACTCTATAATCATCAAACAGTAACTCCCATTCCCCCTTTGCAACCCCTGGTGACCTCTAAGCTATTTTCTGTTTCCCAAGGAATGTATTTAAGGAAGACAGCTTGCATTGTTCATCAAAATATCTTCAGAGTCCTCTTCAACTCTCTCTGCACTGGACGGTCTGCCCTCTCTGACCCCTGCAGCCTCCCTCATCTTTACTGTCTTGCTGCTGTCTCTCCTCTCACCTTCTCTTTGTGCCCCACCTCCACCAGCTGTCAGCCTGAGACCTTCTCCACCCACATAGCCAGCAGCAAAGTGCAGTCCGGCTTTAGTCTCCTGGGGAGCAGCCTCTTGTATTCCATTTTAAATCCAGAAAAACTTGTTTAGTCACTCAGTCATATCTGACTCTTTGCTACCCTATGGACTGTAGCCCATCAGGCTCCTCTGTCCATGGGATTCTCCAGGCAAGAATACTGGAGTAGGTTTCCATTCTCTTTTCCAAGGGAATCCGTGTCTCCTGCGTTGGCAGGAGGATTCTTTACTGCTGAGCCACCAGGGAAGTCTAGAAAAACTTGATATCCCCACAAATCTACTGTATAATTTCCTCCAAGAGGTGACAGTGGAAGGAGACCAAATACAATATTTGCCTGTTGCACCCAAGACTATTTCCAACTCAACAGCGTGACTGTCCCCCTCTGCTTCTCTTATGGGGTCGCTGAAACTGCACTGGTCTCAGACAAGTTAGTGAAGGAATAGAAAGTGGGCTGGGCCAGGAGGTGCAGCGGGTCAAAGTGAGGGTGGAATGCTGAGGAGACACTAATGTTAAAGAGCTGGGGCAACAGCATACAGATGGAGAGAATACGAGCTGACAACACCAAAGTAGGAAAAATGATGTCGGTTCAGTGAACAGGAGGCCCGGTTGCCTGGAGAGTAGTGGGCACAGGAGAGTGACATGAAAGGAGGGTGGAGGTGAAACTCTTGAGGGCTTTGGAGATTGTGTAAGAAGTTGAGTTGCCTCCATGTTTGATGGGAAGCTCTCTCTGTATGAAATAGAAAATCCACTTTGAGGGTTTAAATAACAAAGCGGATTTATTGACCCAAGGAACTGAAAAGTCCAGGGGACCTTGAGGTGAGGGGTCTGGTTTCATTTCTCAGGAATTCTCTTCTTCGCCCTTCTCTTGAGTCTTTGGGCTAGTTTCTCTCAAGGTTGAAAGGTGGTTTTGGCAGCAACCAAAGGAAAGGGATGGTCTAGCTTCCCTAAGCAGCATAATAGAACTCCTCACCTTCACTCTGTGTCAACCTGCACCAGTCATGGCGGGCAGGCCTTTGCTATGCCCCTCTCTGCACAACCCAATCTCTGCAGTGACGTTCTTACCCCACGCAGGAATCCCTTGAAGCTAGGGCTGGGGTCAATCCCGATGGCATGGCTGCTGGTTTGGACTTCATCTTTGTAGTCAGCAACAGAGGCATTGAAGTGAGTTGCCTTTTGTGAGAGTAAGCAATTAATGATTTTTATTTTTTGATTTGTCTTTCACTTTCTCTCCTTTTTTTTTTTTTTTTACTGTTTACAATTTACCACAGCATATTCTTTTGTTCTTCTAATGTTTTCAAAAATCATAATCTACATGGTTTTACTAGTTTGATTTAGTAAAACTGTGTGCTCACTGTGTATCCAAGTCAAGTGACTGAAAATATCCTCAAAAATGTTTTTTTGTAGTCTAATTT
This sequence comes from Bos taurus, assembly GCF_002263795.3. Taxonomy (NCBI): domain Eukaryota; kingdom Metazoa; phylum Chordata; class Mammalia; order Artiodactyla; family Bovidae; genus Bos; species Bos taurus. The sequence continues at coordinate 55,975,078 of NC_037331.1, forward strand.
TACAAGCCCAAAGGACATAGCTTCACTTGAATATTAGAACACTGTGAAATTAATATTAATTTAGCTGAATGTTTTCAGTTTGAATTAACAGGCTTGCAGTGCCATTCAATCTTGCAAATTGCTATCCTCAGGAATTGAATGTGCTTTAGCTTTTCAAAGTATCAATTATAAGGCATAAAAGTTCAACTACAGCTCCTGGTTTAATCCTTTAGCTATCCATCATCTAAAGCTTACAGAAATAGTTGAATTAAACTTTAAGGATGTAGGGTGGCTATTTTTGCAGACTAAGCAAACAATAGCTGCAATTTTATGCCCTTGATAGAAGTGGACTGGTATGTTAATTCTACATATAAATTCAGCAAAGTATTTACTCTTGTTCTCATTCAAGTCCGACTCCATCCTCTCAAAACAATTCCTACTCCTTCATTCATTAAAGAAGTTCGGGACTTGGCTTTGTCTCATTTTGAATTTCCATATATTATTTTGTCATGGATTTCTTTGTTGTGCTTTGCTCCATCTCTCTGATCTTCAGTTATCTTGACCTCTTTTTACTCCTGTTTAGGATCCAAGTTCCTGACTAGATACCTCACAACACTGTTTTGAAGGTCAATATGGAGAAGCTGTGAGGACTGCTAAGGTCTACATAAAACATTTACTTTTGTGATAATACAGCATCTGTAGTTGTAGCAGTTACTGTTCAGGCCCTTTTGTATTACAGCTTCTTCAGACTTTGGGTGAGGGTTTTCTCCAGTCTCCTGAGGGCACCAGACCTATGTGCAAGGCTCAACCTATGACCAGTGGAGTTGGTGGACAAATATCTCCAGCTTTTTGCCCCTTGGTGGTGCTGGTAGGTGGGAGGCAACTCTAACAAGTGTTCTATGCAATCTCTCAGAGGTACTCAGTAAGGCTAAGCCCTGTTCCCATAGCAGAAACTTCATTAATGCACTGTTTTGTGTTCCTTCCATTTTATCTTTCACTTCCTGAACTGGTATTTCCTGGGTTTACCTCTCAAATTGATCACCTGTCCTCAAATTCTTAAGGTCTGTTTCTGGTGGGACTTAGCCTAAGACTTTAGTTCCAAAGGCTTTTCAAAAAGTATACATGCAGCCAGCATTCTAGGGCTTTAACGCTCAGCCTTAGTCCTGAATGGAACTAAGTCTACTTTGTCACCTGATTACTGGGACTTAGTGTATTTAGTGCTAATTCTCTGAGAGGTAGTTTTCTAGTAATCCTGGCCACACCTACCATTTGCTGAGAGACTGTACCTTACAGAAGAGCCAGCTGAAACATGAGTTAAGCAGGTGGAGATGAAATATCACCATTATTGCTAATAAAGATGATATTCAAAAACATGGCTTACAGCTGTGGGCAAGTGAGTTTTTCAACATTGAACCCCAAAGCTGGGCAGTCTTATGCACAAGGTCATAGTGTTGGACAGCTGAAGGACTCCAACTGCCCTGGCAGAGCCTGCTACTCTGAAGTTTGCAGAAAGGAGGAGCAGAACAGGATGTGTTTTCTCTGCAGAGACAGATCCCAAAGAGAAAAGGAGGAGGAAGGCACTGCGTCACACATGCCGAGCTCCTATTCTCCAAATTTCCCGTTAGAAAATTCATTCCTCCCTTATAGGAATGAATGGGGCCAGAAAGAAACCCAGAATGTTATTGTAATGGATTCCTTTCCTCATAGAAACAAGATGCTAGGGGAAAGGAGTTCCCTCCTTCCAACATTCCTCAAGTTTTTATCCTCTTAGCTCCCTGGGTTTAACCATTACACTCTGGGCCGACTGAGAATGTGACTGGCTCCCCTGCAGGAGATCATCTTTTAATATGATGACAGTGTAGCCCCCCCATAAACATACCCCCCACCCTTTCCACCCAAATGGCCACTACACTTTCTTTGTGTGTTCTCCTGGTCCTGGTGGTGAAAAGTGTAGCTATTGCCCCAAAAAGGCAATTTAGTGACTGAAGTAATCATAGGCCATGCTGAGCCCAGTTGAAAGTTCCCCATTTCACTTCTCATTCTGAATTATATCTAACAGTTTGAGTGAACTTCAGGAGTCGGTGATGGACAGGGAGACCTGGTGTGCTGTGATTCATGGGGTCGTAAAGAGTCGGACACGACTGAGTGGCTGAACTGAACTGATGTTGTTTAGGACAGTCTATCAGAGGTTCTGCCAGGAGATTATATAACATTGTAAAGATGTTTTAGGAGAAAATACTCCAGTAACATGGAGAAGGCAATGGCAACACACTCCAGTACTCTTGCCTGGAAAATCCCATGGACGGAGGAGCCTGATAGGCTACGCTCCATGGGGTCTCGAAAAGTCAGGCATGACTGAGTGACTTCACTTTCACTTTTCACTTTCATGCATTGGAGAAGGCAATGGCAACCCACTCCAGTGTTCTTGCCTGGAGAATCCCAGGGACGGGGGAGCCTGGTGGGCTGCCATCTATGGGGTCGCACAGAGTCGGATACAACTGAAGTGACTTAGCATGCATGCATGCATTCCAGTAAAATACTGATGTTCCCAATTTAAATACAACCCTTCTATCATTGTGAATTTCCCAGGGAGAAATCAGAGTTCTAAGATTAGATTCTCTTTTCTGCTTGAGTTAAAGCTAAAAGGCATTAGCCTAAAATTCATCCTTCCCAGTTTCTAATTCTTCTCTGCCACCCCTCCTCCCTGCCCCCGGTTGTGCCAGGCAGCATGTAGGATCTTAGTTCCCCAATCAGGGTTCAAACCTGTGCCCTCCACAGTGGAATTGAAGTCTTAACCACTGGACTGCCAGAGAAGTCCCTAATTCTGCTCATTGTGAACCAGAGGGTTTCTTCATATATGTGGTTCTTTCAGCAGTTTGGACAGGGTCTCATTAGAACCACTAGTCTGGCTTTTTTCAGAGTCTCAGAAGTTAAACACCACATTTACATTATACCTCACTTTTTAAGGAGTATCATCAAAGCACTCAACACCAACAAAATGAAACAATAGGAAAAAAAAATCAATACCAAGACCTTCAAGTAGTTGTCAAGACAAAGTGATGCTTCCAGAACTTTGCACTTTTCATAAATGAGATTCAGTGTCATCTTGATTTGGGCTTCACAGGATGCTAGTCCATCTGTGTAAGTATCTGAAATCCTTGATCTGTAAACAAACTGAACTGGGAGGAAGCTCCCTCAAGAAGTTAAAGCTGGCAACATATTTTGCCATTCCCATGGGAAGAATCAACAGATATTTCCCTCAGGGTGACAAATGAGACTGTAGGAGGTCAGAATACACCATCCCAATATATGTCCTCTGGCATAAGGATTATTTTGAGCTGAAGGCAACTGAGTAAAAGCAGGCACAATATGAGCTCTTTGCTGTCTCCCATCTTGTGAAAAACGGTATCACAAATTTCTATGTGAAGGTTTCCCCATCCCAGTGCCAGCCCCTCACTGTCCATACCAGAAAAAGAATGACAACTTCCAGTAATACAGGAGACAGGCTGGCCCCGTGAGTCTACACAGCCAAACCTTACTAACTAGGTTAGTTAGCTACCATTGGTTTCCCATATATTTGCCTTCCTACAGTCTGCTGCCCCTAGAAGCTCCCAAGTCCTTTCCATTTGTCTTCGCATTTCTAAGAGTATCATGCCCTACTGACTGAGCTAGCCATGCACCCTTGACACTTTTTAAATGTAACCTTTTGTTCAAATGATATAAAACCTCCAAGTTTAAGCTGTTTCTTTGTGAGTTTTCTCTTTCTGGGAAACTCCCTCATCATGTAAAACCTGTAACATCAAAGAAACTTGTAGGTCTTTTCTCATTTTAATATGTCTGTTATCAGACTATTGTGCAGACCCAGCCAGAGAACCTAAGAGGGTGAAGAAGATTTTATTTTATTCCCCATAATTTTTGCATTCTTGCAAAGTTTAGAAATAGCAGTGATGGGAAGGCCACTCATGAGTCTGTTTTGAGATCTTTCTTTCCCACCTTGACTCTTAACACCCCTTAACTTCCATTTCCCCTTTCAACACTTTGTCTCCAACATTCCCTGATCCATGGAATCTGGGCTTTAAATAATGACACAGTGGCTCCTACCATTGCCTTTTGCTGTGGAATCACTTGGGCGTGTGAAGACTGCCATGTAAGGGGAGCTTTTCCTTCATCCCCGCAGTTTTTTTCGGCTGGAAAATGTCCTCAGCAGGCTCCTGAACTAAAGCTGTTGTTGACATTTCTGCAGCTTGAATTTCTAGGTGTATTAGGATTAGTTTCAGATATTTAAAAATACTGCTAAAAAATGCTAACCATCATCTGTGAGTCATAATCTTTTTGCTGGTGGAAGGTCTTACCTTGATATTGACTGCACTGACTGATTAGGGTGATGGCTGTTTAAAGTTGGGCTGGCTTGAAATAGGACAATGAAGTTTGACTCATGACTGACTCCTCCTTTCACGAATGCTTTCTCTGCAGCATAAAATGCTGTTTGCTGCTGCTAAGTCGCTTCATTTGTGTCCGACTCTGTGCGACTCCATAGATAGCATTTTATCCACAGAATTAACCTATTATATAGAATTTCCTTCAAAATTGGAGTCAATCCACTTGAGCCCTGCTGCTGCTTTATGAACTAAGTTTCTGTAATATTCTAAATCCTCTGTTGTCATTTCAACAATCTTCACAGCATTTGCACCAGGAACAGACTCCATCTCAAGACACAACTTTCACTGCTCATCCTTAAGGAGCATCTTCGCTTCCATTCATGTTTTATATGAGGTTGTGGCAGTTCAGTCACATCTTCAGGCTCCACTTCCAATTCTAGTTATCTTGCTATTTCTACCACATATGCAGTTATCTCCTCCACTGAAGTCCTGAACCCCTTAGTCATCCATGAGGATTGGAATCTTCTCTCAATCTCCTGTTAATGTTGATATTTTGACCTCTTTCCAGAAATCACAAATACTCTTAGTGGTATCTAGAATGTTGAATCCCTTCCAGAAGGATTCAACTGGCTTTGCCCAGATCCATTAGAAGAATCACTATCTTTAGCAGCTAGAGTCTTAGAAAATGCATTTATTAATAATTAGACTTGAAATGACTCTGATCTATGGGCTGCAGAATGCATACCAGGTTAGCAGACATCAAAACAACACTGATCCGGCTGCACATCTCCATCAGAGCTCTCGGGTGACCAGGTGTATTGTCAATAAACACTAATATTTTGAAAGGAATCTTTTTTTCTAGGCAGATCTAAAGAGTGGGCTCAAAATACTCAGTCAAACATGTTGTAAAACAGTTGCGCTGTCACACAGGCTTTTTGTTCCATTTACAGAGCACAGGTAGAGTAGACTTTGCATAATTCTTAACAACCCCACAATTTTCAGAATGGTAAATGTGCATCGGCTTCAACTTAAAGTCACCTGATGCATTAGCCCAAACAGGAGAGTCAGTTTGTTCTTTGAAGGCTTGAAGCCAGGCATTGACATCTGTCCTCCAGCTATGAAAGTCCTGGATGCCATCTTCTTCCAATAGAAGGCTGCTCTGCCTACACTCAAATCTGTTGTTTGGAATAGTCACCTTGGTAAATTATCTTAGCTAGATCTTCTGGATACCTTGCAGCAGCTTCTACATCAGCACTCGCTGCTTCACCTTGCACCTTGCACCTTGCACCTTGATGTGATGAAGATGGCTTCTTTCTTTAAACTTCATCAACCACCCTCTGGCAGTTTCAAACTTCTCATCTGCACGTTCCTCTCTTCTCTCAAGTTTTCAGAGAACTGAAGAGAGTTAGGGCCTTGATGTGGATCAGGCTTTAGCTTCACGGAATATTGTGGCTTGTTTGATCTTCTATCCAGACCATTAAAATTTTCTGTGTATCAGCAGTAGGGCTGTTTTGCCTTATCATGTGTTCACTGGAGTAGCACTTTTCATCTCCTTCGAGAACTTTTCCTTTGTGGTCACGATTTGGCTGTTTGGCAGGCCTAGCTTTTCTATTTCACCTTCCAAAGTGCCTTCCTCACTAAGCTTAATAATTTCTAGTTTTTGATTTAAAGTGAGAGACATGTGACTCTTACTTGAACACTTAGAGGCCACTAGAGGGCTACTCATTGGCCTATGTTCAACACTGTGTAAAAGGGAATAGGGAGGCCTGAAGAGAGAGAGAGAGATGGGCTGTTTTGGTGTGCTCATGGCATCCCAAAACAATGACAACAGAAACATCAAAGATCAATGATCACAGATCACCATAACAAGTACAATAATAATGAAAAAGTTTGAAATACTGTGAGCATTACCAAAATGGGAGAGACATGAAGTGAGCAAATGCTGTTGGACAAATGGAGCTGATAAACTTGATTGATGCAGGACTGCCATGAACATCAATTTGTAAAAAATGCAGTATTTGATAAATGCAATAAATGAAGTCAGTCAGTCGTGTCCGACTCTTTGCAACCCCATGGACTGTAGCCCACCAGGCTCCTCCATCCATAGGATTCTCCAGGCAAGAGTACTGGAGTGGGTTGCCATTTCCTTCTCCAGGGGATCTTCCCAACCCAGGGATCGAACCCAGGTCTTCTGCATCATAGGCAGACACTTTACTGTCTGACCCATCAGAGAAGTCTAATATAGCAAAATACAATAGAACAAGGACGCTTATACTCTGTATTGCAAGAGAGGCTGAGAAATGCAGTCTTTATTCCAGGTAGCCATGTACCCAACCAAACATTACTATTATTGTGAAGTGAAAAGGAAAGTGAAAGTCACTTAGTTGTGTCTGACTCTGTGTCCCTGCAGCTTGCCAGGCTCCTTTGTCCACGTAGCTTAGTTGTGTCCAACTCTTTCCAACTCTGTAGCTCACCAGGCTCCTCTGTGCACAGAATTCTCCAGGCAAGCAAGCATACTGGAGTGGGTTGCCATTCACTTTTCCAGGAGATCTTACTTGGATCTAACCGGGATCAAACCCAGGTCTCCCTCATTGCAGATAAGATTGTTTACCATCTGAGCTACCAGGGAAGTATTATGACTATAAATAAATAAATACTAGAGGGAACTGGAATACCAGACTAAGAGCGGTGGTAAGGACACATACCTCTGGCAAGCCTCCTCAGCACACCAGAACTTCTCCTGCTTTTGACTGGTCCAGGCCTCCAGCAGTATTCCTCTCTGCTCTGCCTTTTCCAGCAATAGTGGATATGTCCTAGCGCTTGATTTCCTCACTACAGCTTTCTAGGAGGAACAGCTGAGTTTGTCACAGTATAACTTATTTCTTAAATTGATCCCTTTCCTTCCTTAATACATATAGGCTAATAGTATTTGTTGGATCTGATGCTTCCCTTTTATTTTTTAGAAAACTTAAGTCTCCTTTCTGGCCCAGACAGTGTTACCTTTCTCACCTAGATTTTGTCTAATGGAGTCTTCTGTTCTGAGAGATAAGTTACTAGATTCTGGTCTGCTCAAAGGCAATCATTGTTCAAAAAAACCTTGGGCACTCTCACTTTTCCAAGTTAGATATTCAGCATGGATTTTTTGACTGGGCTAATGCCAATTCAGGGTTGTATTTCATTTATCATTGTCCTGGTCACTCTCTCCTACTATGTTTCACCTTTCTTGTTGCCTTCATTTAGAGTCTTCATTTAGAGTCTTAATTCTCAAAATTTCTCAGGTGTGCTCCCTCTGGGCACAGGCAGCACTAACGCCATGTATAATTATAGTGACATCTGGAAACTCCTTTAATAATCCCATGAATAGTTTACTTGCATTGGCCTGCTGTTCTCCTCTCAAATGGTCCAGATGTTCAGGCACATTTGGCACCACTGTCCAGTCTTGAAGGCACAGTTCCCTAGGGGTTCTTTCCAAGGATGTTCTACGTAGCTCTAAGAGAGCACTCTGCCCAGTAGTGGCCTATATCTGTGCTCCGTGCTCCCTCTGGGACAGTTGGTACAGTTCACTGAGACTTTGCTTATATTCTTATTCAATTTCCTTGGAACTAAGTTAATTATTTCTGTCCTTGTGTTCCAGATGGTCCCACCAAATATCTACCAATTTAAGAAATAACCTCTTAAATGAATGAAACTTCAAGTACAGTATAGTGTCCCTTCAAGTACAGGACAGACATTGAAGGTCTGTCCTTCAATTTCACTTTTCTGTTAATATCTATTGAATCTGTTCTGTAAGATCTCAACTTTATCTCCAAAAAAGGTTTCTCCTTCTAAAGCCAAATTATCCTTCATTTATTTGTTCTCATCCTGTCATTGTTCCTGTCCTGAGACTGAAGCACATTCTAGGAACACTCCAGACATTCCTTGATTTCCCAAACAAATCTGGTTTCTAGAGACCCAAGTTTCCAGGCACAGGATAATTACCTTCTTGACCTTTTTTCTTTTCTAAAAGATTTATTTATGAATTCTGTGGCTGTGCTGGGTCTTTGCTGCTGCGTGTGGGCTTTCTCTAGTTGTGGCGAGTCGGGGCTCTTCTTTATCGTGGTGCACGGGCTTCTCACTGCAGTGGCTTCTCTTGTTTCCGAGCACAGGTTCTAGGCGCTCTTGCTTAAGTAGCTGCAGGACGTGGGCTCAGTGGATGCAATTTGCAGGCTCTAGAGTGCAGGCTCAGTAGTTGCGGCCCATGGGCTTAGTTGTTCCACTGCATGTGGGACCTTCCGGGACCAGGGATTGAACTGGTGTCCCTTGCATTACATGGAGAATTCTTAACCACTGGACCACCAGAGAACCCTGACTTTTGTTTTATTTAAAACAACCTGTGTCTTTAACTTAGATAGTTTTTTCATTCAATAAGGGCTCCTATTTATTGTTTGCTGATTTTCAATGAAAAGCCTTGTTATGGGTGCCTGCACGGGGCCTTGGCCAGAGTTCATATAATTTACAATTCTAGTCAACTTTGGATCACATGGTGGGAGATTAGTCTTGAGATTCTGCACAGGTCATACCATACAACTTCAAGATTAGTCTTGGGGGAATGCCTACATAAGTTGGCATTAATAACTGAAAACTAGAACTTCAGCATGGAGACACAGATGTAGAGAATGGACTCGTAGACACAGTGGGGGAAGGAGAGGGTGGGAAAACGGAAAAAGTAGCACTGACATATTATACACGATCATGTGTAAAATGGATAGCTGGTAGGAAGCTGCTATCAGTTTGGCGCTCTGTGATGGACTAGAGGGGTGGGGGAAGGGGAGGAGGCTCATGAGAGAGGGGATATATGTATAATTATGGCTGATTTGAGTTGCTGTATGGTAGAAACCAACACAATATTGTAAAGCAATTTTCCTCCAATTAAAAAATAAATTAAAAAAGAAAACTAGAACTTCAGACTCCAGTGCTCTCGAGCACCCACGCTGTAAAGAACCCACTGGTAAAGAAATGATAGAATTAGAAAACCACCATTTTGCAAGCATTAAAAAAATATTCTAGATAATATATACCAATGGACACTAAAATGGTTTGATGGTGAACTTTATAATGGTGCATCAGACTGACGGCACTAGATGCAGGAGACTAAACACACTTTTCAACTAGGGACAATGGAAAACATACGATATTAGGAAGTCATTGTTAACTTTATTTAAATGTTATAATGGTATTGTGGTCATATACCACATATGTGGTTTATAAAAAAAATGATACTTATCTGTTAGGGAAAGTGAAGTTGTCTTGAAGTCCATTTTTAAGGAGTTTCAGTTTAGTAACTCTAAGTGGAAAGCAATAATAATAATATACTCAGATCTTGATTATTCCAAAATAGTGTCCAGCGTGTGCATTATCCAGGACTTTGCCCACTGTTCCTCCCTTCTGTGGCTCCTCTGCTGGTCACTACATTTACAGCTGACCCAGTGTAGTACGGAAAGTACACATCTGTCAAATTTTGTGACTTGTTGGATGAAGAAAGTCTGTGGGGAAGAGACTGAAACTACTGGTTGAAATCAGGTGTATAAATAATTGGAACATGTCATTTCTTTTTGATTTATATGTCTTCCTTGTTATAGATAAATATGAGTTACAATGATTACATAATAAAACTTTAGAGCCCAAATACAAAAAGCCTTCATTTTATTTAGTTTCTACTTTACTTGTGGAAAAAAATCATGTTTTAAAAGTTTTATTTTACCAAGGACTAATCCTTTGCTGACATTCAACTTTAAAGTATCTTTCGTGTCTGTCTCACAGGAGAAAACATGAAACATTGCTTCTGTGGCAGCTTCTTCTAGTTTTTCAAGGACTCATGTAGTAGCAACTGGTTCAAAATACTGCTTTGTTTCAAAGCATGCAGTTTAGATGTATCTTCACTAATGATGGCAATATTTCCATTTTGTTCCTGAGCTGTCAGGTCACTTTCACTGTCAGACAGTGTACACAGCAGAGTGTCATTTTCATAAGTTGGAAAGTAATACCTGAAAACAACCACAAATAGACTGAATAACCAAAACTATAGATTATCTAGAAAATTTCTCAGCAGTTGAATGTACACATTACTATAATTTTGCTAAGTTTCTTTGCCAACAGTTTCAACTACATTTTGCAAAGGCTGTAAACGAGAGAACTTCTGAATTAATTTTACTTTGACCTTTATTGGCTGACATCAGTCTTACTAGTATCTTTGTTAGCTGGCATTTCAGCCTTTGCTTGATATTTAACATAACAAGATACTATCTTAAAAGGCAGCCTACTCTACTATCAGGCAGCTCTAGCTATCAATTTAATACCTCCTTGTATAAAGCTAAAAACGACATTCCTCTCATTTCTATTCAAAGGTTTCAGTTCTGCCCTAGGGATAGCAAAGTTCAAATACAGTTACTCTTTCACACACTACTCCTTCAAATATCCAATAAAAACAACTGTTTCCATGTGTGGAGTCCCTCCTCTTCCCCCAATCTAATCATCACTATTTTCTTCATTATAAATTAAAAAAATTAAAAACATCTATAGAATTTTAAGTCTATTACTCTGGTTCCTTCTCTGGACACACTCTGGAGTTAGTTCTGAAATATAAAGGTTTTGACTTGTATAAGAAGAATTATAGGAACTGGGTCTCAGGTTAGTCCAGGGCTGACTCTGCCTCTCATAAATCTGGAATTTTCTAAAGAGGAAAAACTAGAGCTTTTTGCCTAGACTCCTGGGGGGCTCTGATTTAACATTCCCTGAGAATAGAGGAATCTCTCTGGAGCTGGAACCCCACAACCTCCCAGAGGTTCCCTCAACTGAGATTATCCAGAGTGATTAGAGAACTGTCTCAGAAGGTGAGACTGGCAAAGGATACCTGGGAGTCTGAGACCATCTCAACAGGTACATACTAGAAGAACAAATGCTTGATGTTTTTAAAAGCACCAGGATGCAAAACATGCATCAAAAGCCCTAGTAGTGGTATACTGTATGACACAGTACTTTTATGTTTAGGAGTTTATCTAAATGAAATAATTATGTAAGTGTGCAAAAATGTAGGCATATGCATCTATTTAGAAGAGCAAAACATAAAAATCCTAAACATCTAGCAAATATCCATACAATGGAATATTTGGCAACCATTAAAAATGATGCAATAGATGTGTAGTGGATATAGAAGATGCTTTTAAATACTTTATTAACAAAATATAACTTAAAAATCTATATTTCTATATCTATCTATTGCTATCCATATCACTACACCATAAAATTTGAAGTAGTTGATTATATCTGTAACAGGGAGATTATTTTAAAACCAAGGTTTTTGAAGATTTTTACTTTTTACAATAGACTTGCACTTATCTTTTATTTAAGTTTAAAGGAATTAAATAAATGGATGAGATAATGGAGAAGGAGCAAAGAAATGTATGTCTGGTTGAGCAGAACTCACTGTGGTTGATCCCATATCTGTTTTTCAGGAAGCAGCGCAGTATGTTTCGCTTCTTCCATATGAGTCCTTAAGTCTGCTTTGGACCTGAACTTCTCCTGGCAGCCATAGCATCTACACTGGTGAATCTGCCTCCGAATGAAATTGACCAATTTCACTTGCTGATAGAAATTTAATCCTGAAAATGATAGTATACAGAATCATCAGACAACTGGTCAGACCCATTTTTACACTGTTGCAATTTTTTTTTTTTAAAGAACCAGTTCTCTTTATTAACCAACCTGAAGAGGCAGTGCAGATTTAAAGCATAGACAGAAAATAATAACAGCCAGTACTTATATAGTGCTTATGTACCAGGCACTGCTCTAATCACTTTTCATGCATTAATACATTTAATCTCCACAACACCCTACCACATAGGTGTTACCGTATCCACATTATACATCAGGAAGCTGTCCAAGGCTGCATAGCCAGTAAGTGGTAGAGCCAGGATGTGACACCAGGCTGTTCGCTCCACAGCCCATGTTCTTGACTATTAACCTATTACATACACATATACATGTGTATAAGAGCAATAAAGTAAAGTAACACTTTCAAGAGTCTAGGAAAGTAGCTGGTGAGTTGAGGGGTGGGCATTGAGCTTTTTCGGAGAAGGCAATGGCACCCCACTCCAGTACTCTTGCCTGGAAAATCTCATGGATGGAAGAGCCTGGTAGGCTGCAGTCCATGGGGTCACTGAAGGTCAGACATGACAGAGCGACTTCACTTTCACTTTTCACTTTCCTGCATTGGAGAAGGAAATGGCAACCCACTCCAGTGTTCTTGCCTGGAGAATCCCAGGGACCAGGGAGCCTGGTGGGCTGCCATCTCTGGGGTTGTACAGAATCAGACACGACTGAAGCGACTTAGCAGCAGCAGCATTGAGCTTTTTATGGTCTTGGATATATTAGCAAGTCAGTACTTTACGTCTTCATGACACTAATTTTTCTATCATGGTGATCTACTTGGGTACATCTATAATAAACACTCGAGCTACACTACCAAGCAAGGCAGTAGGTGTCTTTCATACACTATACATTCTCTATAACATTCTGCTGAGCCAAGGCCCAATGTCACACAGCTAGTAAGTGCTGGAGCTGGACTGTGAACTCCAGTCTGACTTCAAAATCCATGCTTTTTTCCACTAGCCCCCTACACTTTACAATAGAAATTAATCATTAACTTGTAAGCCCTCCTCCAGGGGATTTTCCGGACCCAGGGATCGAAGTCACGTCTCTTATGTCTCCTGCACTGATAAGCAGGTTCTTACCACTAGTGCCACCTGGGATGCCCTGTTTTATTTGACATCATATACGTAGGGAAAAAACCTATAAATCAAAACCATATTTGAATATTATAGTTAAGACTGTGAATCACTGTTTCAGGCAGTCCCATTGAGACCATCTGTGGAGAGACACATTTTGGCTTGTACACTCTCCAATCACAACTGCAGAACACAGGCATCGTTCACGGGATAGTGTATGAAAAAAAGCAACATCATGGAAAACAATTTCCGAATCAAACTTACCAAGTTCTGACTTTATTTTGAGGAGATCAAATTCATGTGCATCCTAAAAAAAGGAATGAATGTATCTGTGAGCATATAAATTATTTAATCTTTCAGGATGGAAGTATAAACAGACGGCTTATTCACAGGAGTCTGAACACTGCAGAATTCAGTCTCAGTTCATCATCTGTTTTCAAAGTCTTCAAAATCTACATCTAATTGCTTTATAAAGCACAGTCCAAACAAGTCATGTCAATCAGTTAAAACATTTTAGTTGTTCACAGCTTGTATCTCCAGTTTTTATCATTTACTCTGTATGCACTCTGCAGTCTGACAAAAGAGTCCTCAGTCTCTAGGTAAATGTAGCCCTACTATACTCTGTGTCTGGAGTAGAATTATGACTATAGGTCCTTTGCTTCACAAGTAGATAGGTAATTTTAAATATTCTGCTTTTCCTTTTATACTGTCAAATATGGTGTTTAAACCTGCAAGTTTCTCCTCACTTATATCTTCCCACAAATTATATGTCTTTTGACTTTTACGATGCACAGGCTTATTTTTATTCTGTTCCATTTCTACAATCGCCCATCTGGGTAAATGCTTCAACTTACAAGCTTACAGAGAATAAAGACCATCTAACTCTCTATGAAGGCATTCTGTGTAGCACCACAGGCAGGATAATTAAGAATTCCATGATATGTTATCACTGAAAGTGACTCAGCAGAGGTTGAGGATCCTGCAAAGGGAATTCTTACACAGGATAGAGGGACTAAGGCACCTTTCAATTCAAAGAGACTAGGATATTATGAGATTAGGATATTTAAGACTGGAAAGTATACATACGTACTAGTGACAACCTGCTTCAGACAAAATGATTCTCCTTCCTCTTGAGTAAATGCCCATAGCCTTTTGAACACCTTCCAGGTCCTAGTTTTACTGAACTAAGAACAGTTTTTATGAATGAGAATGAAGGTGGGTCAAACAGGAGAGTCTGCTCCACTGCTTTAGAGCTGAGTGGGGGGGATGGGAGAGAGGGCATATCAGAATAATCCAGTAATATTTTTCTATTATACTCAACTCCCAATATAATAAAAGAATAGCATGCAGAAGAGAAAACACAAACTGGTAATGTCCTCAAATTTCTTCTCTTCAAATCCTGGTAACTGAGGGAGTTGTAAAACCACACCCTGTGCCCTCTCCACCTCCATCCCTCCCAAGGGCTCTGTAAAAGGCAACTTTCTCTTTTCCTGCTCTCCTTGTTCACCAGCACGGAAAGCACTGGGAAAAAGACTCAGAACCTGTCCACATCCCAGGTATTGTTAATTGTGGTTGCAGATCCAACAGGTTAAGGCAGAACTATCTCGTAAACATATCAGAGGTGGGATGGCATCAGTGGTCTGTGAAATACCAAACTAACAGTTCACCCAGGTTCAGTGAACTCCGCTTAACTGCCCCTAGTTCTGCTTCTGTTTGATGGACCCTCCCTGACTTCCATTTTGCTTACAGAACTTTAAGGAAGGGGAAAATAATCAAGAGACAAAGGTATAAGATGATGAGGTTGCAGTAACCATCAACTTCTCCCTGTCAGAACAACAAAACGAATGTCAAATGAATCAAAGTATCTCACCTCCATGTGGACACATAATTTCTCAATTGTTTCTGCTTGCTTTTCACAAAATAGGCAGACAGCAGACACAGGGTGTTCTTCCCAATCAGACCAGTCACTGTGTTAAAAATAAAATGGCAAACATGGAGCTTCAAGGATATACAGAACAATGACCTGGTATTACTTTCTGCTCCCTAAGAAACCCTGCCAGTCTCTTTCAAATCTGGTATTTCTGTAAAGACTGTCATATTATATT
The DNA here is from genome assembly GCF_002263795.3 of Bos taurus. Classification (NCBI taxonomy): domain Eukaryota; kingdom Metazoa; phylum Chordata; class Mammalia; order Artiodactyla; family Bovidae; genus Bos; species Bos taurus. The sequence goes on from NC_037331.1 coordinate 55,990,303, forward strand.
ATGACTTTTTGATACAATTTTTGAAATTCAAAGTAGCACCATGAAATTAATATAAATAGCAAACAGGTGCTGCTCTATTTTCTTATATTTGCCTCTCTTTCTGAGCAGCTATTTCACTACAAAATCAGCACCATGTCTTTCTGAGACAGCCAGTTTTAATTTGCAGAGAAGACGTATCAGGAGACGGGATGCTCTCTCGTTAACTACAGCCACTAAGTGTGCATGCTGTGAGGTGCAGTCAGTGCCCAGAGTGTGTTTCTGCATGAAAAATGGTGTATTTTAAAAAGGCAACCTTGTATCTTTCATGTGGGAAATACAGATCATTTCAAATGGGGCAAGTGTTAAATTTGATGGCAGATATCAAAAAGAATACAGGGCCTTTTTACCACTTTCTCCCTTCCTTGCATTTATTTTTTGAGATACTGTCAACTTCTTGTCACTGCTAAACCAGGAGAAGCAAAATCCCAGGAGAGACAAAAGGCTGAACAGCTTTGAGTGAGAGGAAGATGAATAACGGGGAATCCTTTTAGGTTGAAAAGAATACTTCTCGAGCTTATAATTTCAAGCAAAGAAGCTGTGAATGTTTTAAGTTAGTCATCAATGGGATGAACACAGAACAAAGTTAACCTCAATTTAGTTGTTATGTTCTCTGTTCCAACAGTAAGAAGCATGGAGAGTTCAAATATCATATCAGTTTAAGGTCTAGGGATCAATGGACTAATGAGTAAAGAATTCTGGAGTATATTTTCTCTGAATTATATATTACCTGTGTGCTCAATGATCAGCTGTAGTAGCAAAACACTATTTAGTTGGAATAACAGTTGTTTTAATTATGTCAAACTTATTTTGATATTATCATTAATTTTATTGAAGTATAGTCAATGGCACCCCACTCCAGTACTCTTGCCTGGAAAATCCCATGGATGGAGGAGCCTGGTAGGCTGCAGTCCATGGGGTTGCTGAGGGTCGGACACGACTGAGTGACTTCACTTTCACTTTTCACTTTCCTGCATTGGAGAAGGAAATGGCAACCCACTCCAGTGTTCTTGCCTGGAGAATCCCAGGGATGGTGGGGCCTGGTGGGCTGCCGTCTACGGGGTCACACAGAGTCGGACACGACTGAAGTGACAGCAGCAGCAGCATAGTTGATTTACAATGTTGTGTTAGTTTCAGGTATGTAGCAAAGTGATTCAGTTATATGTATATATTCAGTTATATATGTATATATTTGTGTATATATATATATAAAATCATTTTATAAGCATATATGTTTTTAATAAAATATTTGATAAAAAATCTGTTTTTTTTAATCAGATTCTTTTCCATTAAAGGCTATTACAAGATATTGTCTACAATCTCCCATGTTATACAGTAGAACCTTGTTGTTTATCTATTTTGTATATGGAAGTGTATATCTATTAATAGCAAACTCCTAAATTTATCACCCCCTTTCCCTTTTAGTAAAGATAAATTTGTTTTCTATGTCTGTTAGTTTATTTTTATTTTGTAAATAAATTCATTTGTGTCATAGCTTTAGATTCCACATATAAGTGATATCAAGTGATATCTGTGTTTCTCTGACTTACTTTATTTAGTATAATAATCTCTCAGTCCATCTATGTTGTTGCAAATGGCATATCATTATATCGTTCTTTTTTTATGATTGAGTAATATTCCACTGTTTGTATACTATATCTTCTCTATCCATTAATCTGTCCACGGACATTTTGGTTGCCTCCATCTTTTGGTTACTGTAAATAGTGCCGCTATGAACATTGGGGTACATGTATATTTTCAAATTAGAGTTTTCATCTTTTCCGGACATATGTGCATGAGGGGGATTGCTGGATCATATGCTAGCTCTACTTTTAGTTTTTTAAGGAACCTACATAATGTTCTCCATAGTAGCTGTACCAATTTACATTCTCATCAAAAGTGTAGTAGGGTACCCTTTTGTCCACACTTTCTTCAGAGTTTATTATTTGCAGACTTTTTGATGATGGCCATTCTGACTGGTACGAAGTATCAAAAGTTATTTTTATTTCAAGTTTTGGCTATATTACATGAAAGGACGCATGGCTTACAGAAAGGGTTCTCTTTCTTTTTATTCTATCTTTTCAGAATGGTAACTTAAAATCAAAATAAATAACTATTTTCCTTCTCTTAAAATACTGTGATTAAGTACCATCAATAATAAGTCTTACTCTTCCTGATGCTCTAGCAACTCCCGATCATCTTCTAGTTGAACTTCTTCCCACGATTTTCCAAGTTCCTTTGAAGGAAGAACAGAGGGATTAGAGATAAAGAGGGGAGGTGAAGGGGGAAGAGGGGAGAGGAAAGAGAAAGTAGACACTGAATTCAAAACAAAACAAGACAGTACCTAAATGCAAATGGTTTTAAAACAATACAAGCAGAATACAGTAAAGCTGTTATTTCAGGGTAAGAAATGATACATTCTAACTCGAAGTTTAGGATTTAGGATATATCCTAAATGGTTAGGATTTCAGATATATCCTAAATCAAACATTTGAAAAGCATGTAATAATGTTTAATAACATTTTAATATGCTTTTCTTTTTTAGAGAAGCAGAGATAACCTTTCAGTCAGATTCTTTTCTGTTAAATGTAAATTAGCATTTCTCAGCCCTGGATGTACACAGGAATCTCTTAGGGATCTTTTAGAAAAACCACTAATATCTTTTGAGAGAGACTCTCCTAGCTGGACTCTGTTTCTATTTGAGGTTCTCAAAAGTCTATTTCCCAGACAGCAGCCACAGTGAACTTTCTACAGGGTACCTCGCTGTTTGTCTGACCCCTCCCAGGGCTTCTCATACTCAAAACAAAATGCAGAGGTCTTCCCATGGCTTATAAGGCCTCTATGGTCTGCCAGGCTCCCTCTCTATCACTGTGTTCCAGCACTTTTTCTCATGCTTAGCTGGCTCTGGTCAGACCACTCTTTGGTTCCTGCTTGAACACAGCAAGCTGACTTCCACCTGGTTACTTCTACACTTGTTGGCATCGTTCACCTCACATATCCTGATGTGGTTCCATCATCCTGAACATTACCACTGCTTTTTCTGAACACTGTCTAAAACACCCCTCTTTCAAGTTACTTTTTATTCTGCTAGGACGCTTTATTTTTCTTCAAAGCATTGATCATACCCTGAAATCATTTTGTGGATCTGTTTTCTTATTTTCTGTCTTCTGCACTAGAATGTCTATGAAGACATGGGTTTTGTTCACTGTTATATTTCCAGAGTCGGGCACACAGTGGGTACTAGAAATTATCTTTTTATTTTATTTTATTTATTTTATTTTTTAAATTTTATTTTATTTTTAAACTTTACATAATTGTATTAGTTTTGCCAAATATCCGCAGTAGGCAGTGCGTCGGTCTTATAATCTGAAATTATCTTTTTGAGTTGAACTGTAACTGAAAACATCTAAAAAATGTGATGCCAATTTAGATCTTACTTCAAAAGTTTTGTGCATGTTGAGTAAATAGTTAATGTATAAAAATCACATGGTACCAGGTAATAGTTGGTACTCAAATATATACTCAAATCCCTTTTATCTCTTACAGTTCATGGAGGAGTTCCACTTTGCAGGGCTATGTCAGACAAATTTAGTCATAGTTTCAGCAAAACTTAATGCAGTGATGAGCAGGAATGCTTTCTTTTGGCCCAACCATGTCTCTTTTCTCCCTTGAGTCATTTCTTTCTTTCTCTTGGCCTTTCTTCTCTCTCTACTCAATCTTCCCACTGTGCCGTGCAAAAGCAGACACTGCATTAAAGAGGGATACAGAGAAATTACTGGGCACTTTTCCAAGCAGTTAAACCATGGTAACTGTCAAGTCCAGCCTCACCTGATATAATACAGATATCCCTGTTTTATATCCTTTATTTAGAAAAACATTACCAGAATTTACTCTCAGTTAGAAACATTTTCTTAAGGAAGGTAATCATTTAACTAAACACAAAGGACAACAAGAGCCATTATGATTTAGAGAAAAAGAACATCTATCATTCATCAACTTAATGAGAGGTTTTGCAGCTGTCATTATCTATCAGCTAAATGATGCATAAACTCAGACACACAGAGATTTACCATAACGTCATTAGAGACAGTTAATTTGGACTCCATAATGGACTTCCCAGAGTCGTCATGAAGTGTCTAAGCATCATTATGAACAATAAGAATGGCCTCACCATTGCCAACAGGATTCTTATTAGATGGAATTTTTGGTGATGAATTAAATCTTTTATGCATTGGTTGGTCTCTGTGGACACAGACTGAAGGCCACTGCTGCAAGATATTACTCAAGGATGGGTCATTTGGGGTATTACCATTCAACAATACAAGCAAATGTTACTTATCAATAAATGTTTTGAGCCCAAAATGATGAAAAATATCTTTCACTGTCAAACTTCCAAAGTCAAAGCATTGCTTTACAGCTTTCTCAGTATTAAGCACAACACAGGGATTTATCTAGGCAATACAGCACTAACCATTTACCGCTTGAGAACAAAATGGAACTCTGTGTTCATTAGTATAATAGGAAACAAGTGATTTGAATGTGACTTTCCTAGAGTGCTCCGCCTTGGTACAGTTAAATGTATGATTTATTATAAGAACAAGACACAAAGAGAAAAAAAAATTTAGTCTCTGATTAAGACACTATGCCTACTAATGAATCATATCAGGAAAGAGAAGAACGCAAAAAAAAAAAACAAACCAAAGTTGGGAAGGCATGTCAGTAAAGATGTTCAGAACACCTCCTCAAACCTCTGCATCAGATGGCTTATGATCAATGAGAGGGTGGGGAAAAAGGTCCCTTTCACCCAGCACCCTTTCATCCCTAAAACTCACAGACTTACATATGCTTACACACAAAAAAATCCATCAGAAACACATACAGTGTTTTAAATGTAAATAATTACAGTAGAGAGAATCATAACAAAACTGAAAAATAGGTTAACAGCGTTCTTTTGTTGGGGCTTCCCTGATGGCTCAACAGTAAAGAATCTGTCTGCCAATGCAGGAGACGTGAGTTTGATCCCTGGGTTGGGAAGATCCCCTGGAGAAGGAAATGGCAATCCATCCCAGTATTCTTGCCTGGGAAATCCCATGGACAGAGAAGCCTGGTGGGCTACAGTCCATGCGGTCACAAAGAGTTGGACATGACTCAGCGACTAAACAACAACAATGTTTTGTTACAGATGGGTTTGTATATTTTAAAACTAAAAAAATTTAAATCAAAAAAATGATAATACCACTGCAAAAATACTTCCCTTTAGTAAAGCTCAGGCCTTGAGCCATGAGCACCTACAGAACATGTAGCTGAAGCCTTGAAGATGATGTCAAGCAGTCTGCTGCCCTCTGAGGCAAGAGTACTTGAACGTGAAACTGCCTGGGACCTTGTCCCTTCAGCTGTTCCCCCCCCAACCCCCAATCCATTGAACCTTTCTGTTTGTGAGAAAACAAAGCACAAACTCTAAGCAGATAATTTAGATTATGCAAAAGACCTTTAATATATTTTATTTGCAAGTCTATCAGTATTAAAAAACTGATATGAGTTATTAAACAGGCAAATTATTTCTCCCAAGAAAGAAGATGGAATCTATCAATTTGCTGAGCCCAAAAGGGACCCTTAACAGACTCTTTGTCCTGACCAGGGATCAGGACATCGTTTATTGATCTCCCACCTTTTATGACTCTCAGAGTGTATCTTGCCAGGAATACCCTGGATGCTTCCATTACTGCTGGTCTGAAAATTCTGTTCCGAAGTGGGACACTGTGGGTGCATGACTCAATTACCGCATAGATCTACTACAGGAGAGGTCAAAACATTAATTCTGTATACACCATTACAAAGTGTTGAAATTAATGTGCTTACACATCTGGTTCTCACACCAATCTCTAAGTTCCTTGAAAGTAGTAGCTGTTCTGCCATATTTTTCTTTCTGTTCCACCAGCATCTGGTACCTAGAAAGCACTCAAATGTTTATAGAATGTATGAAGTCAATGAAATTCCTTCTGAAAGAAAGAGGATGTGAGAAATGGATGTGCAGACACTAGCTACTAAACCAACAATTCAATCTTTTGCCCACATCCACGCACTCATATCAGCTTTTTCCCTCAGAGAAATAAATGATGAATGTCTCTCATTTCTGTTTTTCTTTTTTTCTTCCTTTTAATCCTTAAAAAAAAATAAAGCAGGAACTCTCTGGTGGTCTAGTGTTTAGGACTATGAGCTTCCACTGCTGAGGGCCTGGGTTTGATCCCTGGTTGGGGAACTAAGATTTTGCAAGCTGGGTAGCGCAGCCAAAAATTTATAAAATAACAATAAAAAATTGTCCTGCTCTTTAAAGTCCTTAAGAAAAAACAATGTATTTACTGTTTAATTAAACTTTTAGAATAGTTTAGTCTTAATAATAAGTATTTTCATTAATGAAGTCTAAAAGAAAACTAAAATGAAAAACCATTGGCCCTCATTTTTCTCTAACTATACACTATTAATATTTGGAACAGTTTTAAAAAATCTATTTAGCCTATATATTTTTTATACCTTGATTTATAATATTCCAAGAACACTGTTAAGATTGATACTTCTGATAAGCACTCCTCTAACTTAAGGCACTGGTACATCTTTAGAGATGTTATTAGCTTTTTCAATTCTTTCCAAAGCTAAGTTTATATCATTTCCAAGCTATGACAAATCTAGACAGTGTATTAGAAAGCAGAGACATCACTTTGCTGACAAAGGTCCATATAGTCAAAGCTATGGATTTTCCAGTGGTCATGAGAGTTGGACCACAAAGAAGGCTGAGTGTTGAAGAATTAATAATGATTTCAAACTGTGGTGCTGGAGAAGACTTTTTAGAGTCCCTTGGACAGCAAAGAGATCAAACCAGTCAATCCTAAAGGAAATCAACCCTGAATATTCATTGGAAGGACTGATGCTGAAGCTGAAACTCCAATACTTTGGCCACCTGATGCGAAGAGCTGACTCACTGGGAAAGACTCTGATGCTGGGAAAGATTGGGGGAAGGAGGATATGGGGATGACAAAGGATGAGATGGTTGGATGGCATCACTGACTAAATGGACATGAGTTTGAGCAAATTCTGGGAGATAGTGAAGGACCGGGAAGCCTGGCATGCTGCAGTCCATGGGGTCGCAAAGAGTCGGACACAACTGAGTGACTGAGCAACAACAACAAGGCATCATAACACTTTTTAAGTTTTTTAAAACAAATCTTTCCTATGGCTTCCCTGGAAGCTCAGTGGTTAGGACTCCAAGCTTTCATTGCCGAGGGTATGGGTTCAATCCTTGGTTGGGGAACTAAGATCCCATAAGCTGTGTAGTGTGGTCAAAGAAGGAAAAAAACAAACAAAACCAAAAACTCCAGAAACAAAACACTTTATTGTTGTTGGCCTCAATGGGAAAGCATAGAGAGCTAAGATGGCTAGGGTTGTGGGTTAGAGCCCTTAAGGAACTGATTAAAGTCAGCTTTACCTTGACCATGCGTCATCTTCTACTTTGGTATAAAAGATAATAGGCAAAGGGTGTGTATGTGTGTAGATCATTAAGAATTTATCACCATTAACTGACCAAATCCCCAAACCAACCCAAAGTATAAGAGGTGGATACTGGTACTATTTCAATTGTAAAAACTGAGGAAAAATGGAAGGAAACTGATGCAGAAAGCTTTAGCTATGTGACCCTGGGAAAATCATGCAACTTCTCTATGCTCTAGTTACCTAATCTATAAAAGAGGATAATGACAAAACCTGTGTCACAGGGGTGTGGTTAAGAGTAAATGACTTAATACAAATATCTAAGACAGTACCTGGCACATCCATGCATGAGTGCTAAGTTGCTTCAGTCACATCCTACTCTTTGTGACCCTATGGGACTCAGCCCCCCAAGGTCCTCTGTCAGTAGAATTCTCCAAGCAAGAATACTGGAGTGGGTTGCCAAGCCCTCCTCTAGGGGATTTTCCTGACCCCAGGACTGAACCTGGATCTCTTATATCTCTTGCATTTGCAAGAGAGTTCTTTACCTGTTTACTAGCACCCCTGGGAAGCCTGTACCTGGCACATAGTAGGTACTAAAAAGCTGCTAATTAAAACCAAACCAGGGAGAATGGATATGTGTACATGACGTACGGCTGAGTCTCTTTGCTGTCCACCTGAAACTATGACAACATTGTTAACCAGTTATTCCCTAATACAAAATAAAAAGTTGAACCCCCCCCACCACCAAAAGCCTTAAAAAAAAATCTATCAATATTACCCTGAAGTGATTTAATTTTCATTTTTTATGTTATTAAAGCCTTTACATTCTCTTGAAGTACTTCTTTCAAGCCACGATTCATCCCACATGAAATCTGGGCTCTCCGTGGGCAGTACAATCCGGCACACTCATCTAGAGCCAGCTGGTCCTCACGGATAATTCCAGTTTTCACAGTTGCACTATTTGATGCCCGTATTGAACTTTTCTAAAAGTGCCAGCAGAATCCGAGTGAGCAGTTTCTCTGAAGTCTCCTCTAAAAGATAAACACCTCCAGCTATATACAATGTTCTGCTAATCCTAAGCTCTTGACTATTAGCTTAAAAGAGCCCCAGAAGAAAGTACATTAAATTGCTTCCACGGCTTCCTGCAGTAGCTGAATATTTCTTAGAGCTAACACTGAAGCCCATTCCGTATTGGATTGGGCTGGGCCCTGAAGTAGCGTTTGCTCTAGGAATTAATGACTGAGTGATTTCACGAGAAGACTGAAAGACTCAAAGGGTGCCTTTACCTTTAGTTAGTTGTAAAACATTTGTAGCAAACCACGGCAACCTTTCAGAGACAATCTTTAAACACATGCTAAACTTATTTCTCAAGGGGAATTTTAATATGCTAAGGATTAGTTAGAACAGGCAAAAATTTTATCCTAAAGCAGAGACTTCCAACATAATTCAGAATATGCTTTCTGTCCAATAGATAAAATGGCTCATTATTATCAATTACACCTTTTGTGGCCAATGGACTTGGATTAAAATTCTTTCAAATTAAGAGCAAAAAACACTTTCTTTTGCTTTAGAAAGCTGTCAGAACTGGAACTCCTCATCTTTCTTTCAATTCCAAGGCAGAATTACTTAACTCCTTCTCTTGTCATGAGTAGTTTTGTTAGAGAACCACTGACTGAAACTGCCAATCCTAGACAGGCACTGTAACAACCACTTTGCATGAGTTATCATACAACAAGAGGTCCTGGGAAGTAATGCGGAACTAACAAGTTACCACCAACTGGGAGAATTCAGGAAAGGTCAAAAGGAGAGAGGAGACGCCAGTCCATATGTCCTACTAACTTCCCAGAATCCTTCCTGCTGAAATCCATTTGAGCTGAGAGATATGCGCGCCACCAGGAATAACCATGAGTCAAAATGATTGGCCACAGACAACCAGGAAACTAAACCACTTACCATAAAACCTGAAACTGTGAGCCATGTGGCACAGCAGTTCTCCTGGGTTCTCTTTGCTGCTCTCCCCCTGGTGCCCCTTCTTAATAAAGTCTCTTGCTTTGCCAGCACGAGAATCTCCTTGGACAGTTCATTTCCAAGTGTTAGACAAGAGCCCACTCTTGGGCCCCTGGAAAGGGTCTCTCTTCCCACAAGAGTTTCCTTCCTTTGCTATGTATACGTAAAATAAAGATCAGCAGACTGGGGCAGGACCGGTAGCACTCTCCAGTCAGTGTGTCAATCAAAAATCTCTTTTTAAATTTCCAAATGCACCTAAAGAGAAGGAAATTCGCCTCCAACTGAATACCTCTCCTTACACAAAAAGGACTGTAATCTCCAGAGGCCAGTAAATGGTACAGAGGTTTCTGGGCAAGGAGAGTTTACAAAGTATTTAAAATCCTTGACATGATAACCCCATCAATCCATCCTACTAGTTTTATATATATATATATATATATATATATATATATATATATTCTTTTTTTTTGTGGGAAAGAAAGGCGAAGATATTTTAATGGGAGAAAAGGGCATGAATGAAGAGACTATAAACGATTATCTAGCACAGCACCCAGCACACCCAGACAACAATGTTTTTAGAAAAGAATATAGAAGTCCCTGCATTAATATATACAGAAGTATATAGTATACTGGAGAAGGAAATGCCAACCCACTCCAGTACTCTTGCCTGGTAAATTCCATGGATGGGGGAGCATGGTAGGGTATAGTCCATGGGGTCGCAAAGAGCTGGACACGACTGAGCGACTTCACTTTCTTTCTTTCTATAGTTCCTTTTGGAGAAGGAAATGGCAACCCACTCCAGTGTTCTTGTCTGGAGAATCCCATGGACGGAGGGGCCTGGTGGGCTACAGTCTATGGGGTTGCAAAGAGTCGGACACGACTAAGCAACTAACATACGTACATACATATAGTATACAGAATACAACAGTATATAGAATATAGAAGTCCCTGTGCTCAAGGTAACAGACAGTAAATGGGGGGCAATGTGTGGCTATCCAGATGTTTTACATTTATTTATTTGAGCAAGATCCCTATGACTTCTAGAGACACAACCTTTTTACTATATAAACACCTGGCAAATCAGAGACAAATCAAATCACATTACCTTTTGTAAACTAACCATTGCTTGAAAGTATCCCTCAACCACATTTTGATGTTTGTAGACATGCAATCAAATTTTAAATTATGAACAGAAAAGAAAGCCTTACCAAATAATTGATGACATAAAATCGGTCATATTCTCTGTTCTTAGGATTGATCCGACGATGCTGTTTTTTCCTCATATGATCTTTAAGTGTATTTTTGTCCCTGAAGGTCTTCTCACAATACAAGCACTGCAAGCTACAAGAAAGACAAAAACACCAAGATTAAATAAGACCCTTGAATAGCTGTTGCAGTAGACCTTTATTATTATTATTGGGTCTTAAAATTTACTCATTTTTTAGGTCTCATAGAGTTTTCAAATGGGATGTAATATCCTTTTTGGAATCCCTCTCACTTTATTCATTTGGCTTTAGAGGATGTATGTTGTGGTTTATTTTGTAGTTGGCTATACTGGCCAACTTGGCTATTTAGTTAAAACTATGATAAAGATATCAATTACCCAAATTGATTTTGGTGCTTTACTAATTGAATTATCTATTCTAAAAATGAAAATATGTTCTTCAAATAATTATAATGATAACTAGCACTGGTTGCTTCCACTGAGTGTAATGATTAGTCTGTGGTTTGGCATATCCTATGACCTGGTTTGCAGGGTCTAACTCCTAACTCCAGCTGTGGGACTTGGTCAAGTTACTTATTATCTCTGTTACCACTCATATTCTGATCTCTAACCTGAAGATAACACCTACATTTTAGAGAATACTTATGACAATGTATACATATAAATTCATAACCATGAGAATAATTTACACAAAATATGAACAATATATGAACACATTTAAACCATGCCTTAATTATATATATATGAATAAAATGCCTAGCATATTCATGGCACATAGTAAGCACTACTTTTACTATCTTATCATTCACATGTTCCTTCTGCTAGAGTATTTCCCCTAACTGGGAATCATTACCTAATGAGGCAGTAATGACCAATTTCAAACAGATTACTAGCAAAATGTCTTTTCTCATACTAAGCTGGACAGTTGATATTGCCTGGAACTTCTACCCAACAGTCATAAGAGTTCTACTTTCTAGTCACAAAGAATTCATGAAAACACTAAAATTATAACCGAGCAGGACACTATGGGGCATTCCCAGGACACAACCATTCCACCATGTCCTCTGCCTGCCTCTTGCCTGCAGAAAAGTTGCAGTCTTCCAGGCCTTCCCTGAGTCACAAAAGTCCATCTCAAGAATTAATGACTGACAAGATAGGAACATGTAGTGACAAAAACAGCAGTTGGGTCAGGAGAACTTGCATAAATTTGAATAGTAAATCAGCCATATGGCAGTCATGCAATTTTTAGTTCCTTCTTGAAGTTCCTGATGACCATGGGCATGTGGGCTCCAGATCTACTGGAACCTGAGGATTGATAATGTTAACCTTTGTGATACCGCCCTGTTAACTCAACATCAATCAATCTGAGAATTGTACATAAGCTGATCAAACATAGAGAACAGATTTATGGACATGGGGTGGTGGGAGGGAGAAGGAAGGAGAAGGTGAAATGTATGGAGAGAGTCACATGGAAACTTATATTATCATATGTGAAATAGAGAGCCAGGGGGAATTTTCAGTATGACTCAGGGAACTCAAACAGGGGCTCTGTGACTATCTAGAGGGGTGGGCTGGGGAAGGAGATAGGAGGGGGGTTCAAGAGGGAGGGGACATACATATACCTATGACTGATGTTTGGCAGAAACCAACAAAATTCTGTAAAGCAATTATCCTTCAATTAAAAACTAAATAAATAAAAGAATTGCTTCCCTGAAACCCATTAGGGAGTTCTGGTCTTCTGAGCATGAGCCACCTGTTTTCCTTGTGTGGCCCTTGCAATAAACCTTTCTGTGTTAAACTGATGTTTTGGTTTGCTTGGTCTCACTGTGTGTTGGGCACATGAACTTGGGTTTGACAACAAAATGACTGAAATAAGTTTTTGTTGCTATTTTTGAATTCTTTTCCATCTTTACCAAACAACATCTCAATTATTTTTTATGCCACAGAAGTAACTATATTCCTTTATAGTAAACAATTTATGGGAAATAAGTTAAGGATATTGATTACTGCTAGTCTTGCTAGAGAACACACCTGGTATTATTTTATAAATGAAGGATCATTCATTAAAAGAGTGAAGAGACTTGTTTTAATGTACTGTTGATACCAGAATTTGAATTTAGAATTTTATAATGGGTATTTCTTGCTCAATGTTATTGCTCCAAATGTTGTGGGCTGAGACACCACATTCATTAGTACTATATTTAAGTGAATAAAACTAGGGTTTGAGAGTAAAATCTTGAGCCCTTTCTTAGAAAGAAGAGTGAACAGATTTTTGAAAGACATTTTGGTGATGTACAGAATTTTATTCCCTATTTCTACAAGTTAAACAGCCAGAATATAACCTCAAGAAAAGTGGAGTGTTATGATATATAAATGTAAATTAACACTAAAGTTAAAAAAATACAAGCAGGATGCTATATTTCACCTAAAGTTGAATAATATCTAGGGATTTGACTTTACTAAATGTGTAGAATAATTATAGAGAGAAGCATAGAAATTAGGAATCCAAAGTGAAGAATAGTAGTTACTCAGGGAGATACTAATGAGGAAGGGAACAAAGGGAGACTCAAGGGACATAATCACATTCTCTTTCTTATGCTGGTAAGTATATTTTTCATACCCTATATAACATACCTTACAGTGGTATATACATTGTTTGCTACATATGACATTTATATTTAAAGGCGACTAAAAGGCAATATGATCTACACAAAATAAAGACTGTCATACAAAATGTGAACTCCTCCAACATGAGAAATGAGAAAATTCTATTTCTTTAATTACTTGTGACTATTAATTTTTAAAAATTCACAGTGGAGTCCAAGATTAAGATAGCTTTAGGTTGTGTTTCATAAAAATGTACTTACTTGTCAAGCTTTTTCTGTAATGTACACAGAAATTCATTGCAGTTTACAATGTTGTCTGGCAATCCAATGTTGAAAGCATGTTCTCTGGCCATGTGGTTCAAAAGAATAGATCTAGGAAGAAATTTGAGCAATCTGCATTATTTATAACTCATCTAGGAACAAATCAGGTCAGGAGTATCATTTATATAATGATAACAATATATATATATATATATATATATATATATATACACATATATATATATATATAATGATAACCTTTGCTTAAGGTTAAACGTGCGACGCACATTTGGGCTACGAAAGAGTTAATGCCTTATGAAGTTTGGTCGCTAAGTCACGTCTGACTCTTTGCTATTCCCATGGACTGTAGCCCACCAGGATCCTCTGTCCATGGGATTTTCCAGACAAGACTACCAGAGTGGGTTGCCATTTCCTTCTCCAGGGAATCTTCCCAACTCAGGGATGGAACCTGTGTCTCCTGCATTGGGAGGTGTATTTTTTACCACTGAGCCACCAGGGAAGTCTGTGTTATAGTATGCATGTAAGCATATCAGTTCTTTAAAGGGAGTCCAAATGTGTTCCACAATCTGCCACTGAGCAGGATTACACTCTACTGGTGAATTGAGTATCTGTCCTTTAAACTATTAAATAAATGTGCTTTGCCTACTCTTCCAATAAATGAGGAAGAGATAACTGCTCAAGAGAAATATATAAACAAATATAACCTAGGATCACAGACATTTAGTTAGCTTATCATTGGATGCAAAACTGGAATCCACAGTTCACATATCTAATTTCATGTAAGGGTTATGATAACTTGCATACACAATGACCATCTTTTTGGTCAGTTCATGTATAGAAGGAAAATTTTAATTTATGTAATATAATGTAACTTTTACACAGAAAAAATCTTATGTGTAAAACATATACTTTGGGCGTTTGCCACAAATTTAGTTCATAAAACAAAGGTGACAGTTTTGGGGGACTTATTAGTACACATACCAATGACAGACTATGTTCAGTGACATTACACAGTTTATTTTTTCTAACTTGTTTAGACCCATGCTGCTGCTGCTGCTAAGGCGCTTCAGTCGAGTCCGACTCTGTGCGACCCCATGGACGGCAGCCCACCAGGCTCCCCTGTCCCCAGGATTCTCCAGGCAAGAACACTGGAGTGGGTTGCCATTTGCTTCTCCAATGCGTGAAAGTGAAAAGTGAAAGTGAAGTTGCTCAGTTGTGTCCGACTCTCCGTGACCTCATGGACTGCAGCCTACTAGGCTCCTCCATCCATGGGATTTTCCAGGCAAGAGTACTGGAGCTGGCCCCAAATTGCTTTTTTTTTTTTTTTCTCTTCAGAAAGTGAAATATAGCATCCACCTTCATGAAAATATTTGACTTTTTTCTTTAGTATATAATAGACACATTTATGAATCTCATAGTTCATATGTCCATTTGTCCAACCACTTAAGTATTATAGACAAATTTGAATAAAACTAGCATGTGCTGGACTACTCCACAGTACCTTTTGGGCCTGTAAGGGGATCCCCCAGGGACAGCCCAGACAGAGCTGGACTTTTCCAGGGGTTCCAGGCATGAGGCCCAGGCTGTGGAAGGGTCCAGGCAGAAGCAGAGTTGGGGTCCTCTTGCAGGGATTGGGATGGGTGAGTGGCAGGCTGTGAGGCAGATGGTTGGAGAGCTTCCCCTAACCTCAAGCCTGTGCTGGGGCAGAGTTCAGTGCCTCTAGATCCAGACCCTATATTGTACCTGGAAGGATTCAGCAATCATTAACAGCTGGTTCAAGGCCTATGAATGGATTAGGAGGATTAAGGATTACTTCACCCTAGTCCATGTGGCATTAGGATCTTTCACTTTTAAGAGTTGTACTGAATGTACTTATGGGAGATTACTGCTCTCAATTTCTCTGGGACCTAAAGGCTTGATATCTAGGGTCCATAAGTTAGGAGATGGGAGCTAAGCCAATGCATTCTTCCTTTCTCAAATATTTCTCCCTTGTTTCACTGTAGGAATAAAGGTTTCCCTACATAGTTAAACAATGCAGTTTGCCTGAAGCAGTATCAATTGGGATAAATGAAAGGTTGGTCACAAAACTTAAATGGAAAATCTGGGGAATGAGATGATTATAGGGGATTGACTTCTAAGGATCTAGAAACACACATGTGCAGGACTGTGTGCATCCCAAAGAAATCCCTGAGAAGACCCTAATCTCTCACCGGTGGCTGACTCTGAGACTCTATACAAGCAGGAAGTGAAAGTTAAGGCAGAGCTGTAAACTGATGGAGCACTGAAGATAGGTCCCAAGCCAAACACAGAACTCCTTGGCAAAGGAAAGAAGATATGTTTTCTCAAGGCTCGCTGACATATCATTATTGAACACTGAGCTGAGTAGATATGTTCAGCAGCCATACTTGACAAACAATACATGCTTTAGAGAATTAGTTCAGGAAACTCACTAAATACACAAATAGCAACAACAAAAACTCTGTTTGCGTAGGGGACAAATTTAATTTCTGTAGTTATCACATTATTTAAAATGTTGAGTTTTCAACAAACAAATTACAAGACATGCAAAGAAAAGAAACTATGGCCTACCATATGAAAAGAAAGTAGTCAGTAGAAACTGTCACTATTTCTGAGTAAGCCCAAATGTTGGACATAACAGACAAAGATCATAAGATAAATTAGATTATAAAAATATGTGCAAAGAACTAAAGAAAACCATGACTAAATAATCAAAAAAAGGTATAAGAAGGATACCCTTACGAAAATGGGAATACTAATAAAAAGATAGAAATTCAACAAAACATACAAATTCTGGAGATGAAATGTATAGTAACTGAAATGAAAAATTCACTAGAAGGGCCCAAAAGAAAATTTGAATTGGAGAACAAAGAATCAATGAACTTGAAGATCAATTGAGATTTTTCAGTCTGCAGAACAGAAGAAGAAACAACGCCGAAAATTAAATTGAGCCTCAGAGATTATTACATCTACCAATCTATGTATAATAGGATTCCCCAAAAGCAAAAAGGATAGGGGCAGAAATAATATTTGAAGAAATAACAGCTAAAAACTCCCCAAATTTGATGGAAAACATTAACTGAAACATTGAAGAAGCCCGATAAACTTCATGTAGAATAAATTAGAGAGACCCATACCAAGAGAAAAAATGAAGATGAAATCAAGACATTGCCAGATAATAAAACCTGAGCAAATTCATTGTTAAAGGACTTGCCCAATATGAAACTAAAACAAATCCTTTGGGATAAAATAAAATAATGCTAGATAGTAATTCAAATATACATTAAAAAAATATGCACCGGTAAAGGTAGTCACATAGTCAAATATAAAAGGCAGTGTAAATGAATTTCTGTTTATAAATCTTTTCTTCCCATATCTGATGTAAAAATAACTGCATGAAACAAAAATTTTAAAGACATGTTAATGAGCTTATTATGTATAAAGATGTAATTTATGTGACAATAATAGCACAAAGGAGTGGGGGAGGAGCAAGCCATTTTGGAGCAAATTTTTCTGTGTTTTGTTGAAATTACACTGGTATTAATCTGAGTTCAACTGTTTTAAGTTAAAATGTCAGTTGTAATCTCCAGTGAATTATAGTGGATCGTGAGTAGACCACTAGAAAATAACTCAAAAAATGAGGTAAAAGTAACAAGGGAATTGAAATGGTGCCCTAGAAAATGTCTACTCACCAAAAAAGAAGGCAGTAATGGAGGAAAGAAATTTTTAAAAACTTTATTAATAAACAGAAAAATGGTATAAGTAAATCTCATCTCATCAGTAATGACACTACAATAAACATTAACACAGGATAGCAAGAATGTCCTCATTTTTCTATCCTTGACCATTATCCACGCCATATGTTTTTCTATTGTTTTTATGCCCAGGCTGGAAGAACACAAATATAATCCCCAAACATTGCTAATATCATGCATAGCTGGAATCAGGTTATATTGTTGATCTTTCATTATAAACAGACTTTTCATAAACAAGAGCAGCAGAAGGATAGGGGACATTTTATAAAAATAAGACATTGCTTTTCTTTATCATTGGTTAAAGCTGTGGCAAGTGGTGCAGTGATAAAGAATCTGCCTACCAATGGAGAAGACGCAGGAGACGCAGGTTTGATCCCTGGGTTGGGAAGATCCCCTGGAGTAGGAAATGGCAGCCCACGCCAGTATTTTTGCCTGGTAAATTCCATGGACAGAGGAGCCTGGCAGGCTACAGTCCATGGGTTTGCAAAGAGTCGGAGAAGAGTGAGCACCCACGCATGCACATGCACTCGGTTGTATGGTGCAAGATAAAGCAAACTTCTGTCTCTGCAACAGGCTGACTGCCTTTCTCTATCAAACTTTCACTCATTATATCCTGATACCCATGTATCCCTGAGTTTAATATAAGGATATATATTTCAAATCATGTCAGTATCTACATTTATCAAAAAAACTTAAGCTATAGAAAATAAAAATATTTGTAGATTTTTAATACTAGAGATTCCTAATAATAGTCACATGGCTCCTTACTGGGTTAATCATAGTCTTAATGTTAAATCAGAAATAACATGTTAAAAGGAAGTAGCAGCGCTTGGTAAACTTTTTGATAGATAGCTGGTCCTCACTGCCATCCCCATAAATCTCTTTGAAACAGACAGTGTTAAAAGCATAATGACTAGCCTTGGCATAGGTTTTCCTCTATGCTAACTGATCTATATGAGTATCAAATCTTCATAACTGGTGTTTTCAACATTGATGCTTCATCCAAACCCTTTTCTAAATTCAAACAAATAGTTACCCTCTCCTTTTCAATGTTTTTCAGACAACAATGTTGGATACTGTGCTTAGCCATTTTTTTTAAACTAAAGACTGCTTTCCTTCAAGTGGGCAGCAGAATGATTGTCCACTCTATGTTGTCATTAAAACTATTCCCATTTCCTAGAGTTACAACCTCATGACTTGTATTTAATGTACACTTGTAAATATTACTGTTGTATAAAAAGAAATTTGTCTGGTCTTTGTCTTTGGTTCCAGGCACTGAACTTCAAAAACCCTTGGAATTTGTTATGCCAATAAAGTAACTTGTGGTAGGCTTCTAGAATGTTTCAGAACAGGGGTTAATTGCCATAAAGACTAAATAACTAAGTGATCAAAGTTTAGGGACCCAGAGCCACCCTGACCTCCAGAGAGGAGAGAGGGTCTGGAGACTAAGTTCCATAATTAAATTAAGTAAGTATGCTCACATAATGAAGCTTGTAAAAATTCTGGATACCAAAACTCAGTGAAGATTCTTGGTTGACGTGCCAGGAGGTGATAGATTCTGATTCTTTGAGAAGGCACAGAAGTTCTGTGTTTAGGACCTATCCAGATCCAGCTCTATGTGCCTCTTAATCTGACTGTTCCTGATCTGTATCTTTTATGGCTAACACTTTTCTGAGTTTTGTGAGTCATTCTAGTGAATTAATGAACCTAAGCAAATTATTGGTGGAAATCTCTGAATTTGTAGCCAGTTGGTCAAAAGTGCAGCTGTCCAAGGGAATTTCTGAATTTGTGTGGTATCTAAAGAGAGGGCAGTCTTGTAGGGGATGATGCCCTTAAACCCACAGTGAAGTGAAGTGAAGTGAAAGTCGCTCAGTTGTGTCCAACTCTTTGCAACCCCATGGACTATATAGTCCATGGAATTCTCCAGGCGAGAATACTGGAGTGGGTAGCCTTTTCCTTCTCCAGGGGATCTTCCCAACCCAGGGATCAAACCCAGGTCTCATGCATTGCAGGCAGATTCTTTACCAGCTGAGCCACAAGGGAAGCCCAAGAATACTGCAGTGGGTAGCCTATCCCTTCTCCAGTGGAATCTGATGCTAACTCTATGTGATTAGTTTTAGAACTGAATCAGAGTATATCAGTTGGTTTTAGGCCAGTTGGGGCTGGTGACAGAATTACCAATTCCCCATTTATTTTCCCCCTTAGATCTTTATCATTTTTAATGTTTAAAAATAAAACACCAAAAGCTGCTGAAGGTTTAGAGTTTACAAGTTAATACAGAAGGGCACATCTGTTGCACATGGTCTTGGCCTGTCAACGGATTTTAAAAAGCCCTACAACATTAAACAGAAATCTATTTCTGGCTTTTAAAAAAATTTATTCCCCTACTTTGCTTAGAGCAACTACATTCCATCTTTGATGTTTGGTATATTAAAAAAAAAAATTACTGTGGATATATGAAAGGGGACTGAGCCAATGCATGTAACTTAATCTATATAAGATTAAAACACCCACTGTCAGCATTTTGATAAGTTTTCAGATGAAAAACAGTAACATTTAAATACATACACAACAGCTACCTGTTTCCGAGGAACTCCTCATTGCAAAACATACAAATGCCACGAAAGCTGTTATCATTTCGTTCTTGTTGCTGTTGCTCCAGAATTTCTTTCTGTAAAGGAAAAACAGATACATTATGTTATCTGTAATAAATGCATAGCTAGCTAGTGAAAAATGTCATGGTCTGGTTGGGAGGAAACTGGAGAGAGGCACAAAGGAAGTAAATGAACACTGATGATATTTCAAATTTCTGCATTCCTGTTCTTGTACCTAAATTCCAAGTTCATACAGTTAAATGCCGGACAACACAGTATTTGGATAGCTATGCAGGAAACAAAGTCAACAGGGTCTTACCATCCTTTCCCGACTTTGTCCTTTCTCCTATCTTTATCAGTAATTTCCCAATCTCATTCTCTTCCAAAAGTAAAAATGTGCTCCTTTCTGAAATTCTCAGTTCAGTTTGTAATCAAGTTCTGATCAATGTTTTTTACTTGATCTGTCTTTCATATTACTTCTCTCCACCAATCCCATTGCCATCACCCTGAATCCAGTCTTTAGTCAGTCATTATGAGGTTACTATGAGTAAGTCTCCTAGAAGGTCTGCCTGATTTTAATCCTTTTTTCTACCATATTCACCCTCTCTTTGGCAGGTAGAAAAAACTCTTAGAATTATTTTCATGTATAATTATCTTGTTACTCTCCAATTCATATAATTTAAAATATGCACCAGTAACATCCTATTCTAGTCAAGGTGGTTCTAAACATTGCTTTTCCTTGAGGTGATTTTATTTCTCTTTGCTTTTTCATTCTTATAAATATTAACTGTTCTTTAAGATCCAAGCTGATTCCTATTTCTGCCATGTAGTCAGCTCTGAATTACAGTACAATAGTTAAAGAGTTCAGACTCTGAAACATTGAATAGAACTAGATTTGAAGCCTGATGTGCTGTACCCCATGGGGTTGTTGCAAGGAGTTGGATACCACTTAGCGACTGAACAACAATTACAACTCACTTATACTTGATATTTTATTTAACCTCTATAATACTTAGTTTTCTCAATTTAAGATGAAAATACTACCTCACAGCATTGTTTACAGGATAAGATCAGAAATTTGTGTAAAGAATTCAGATTGCACACATGTATGGTCAGGCCACTCAAGATGGCTGTTCTCCTGCTCTCTGTACATCCCCTGCCTAACCAGTCCCTGCTTCACCTCTATCTTACGTACAAGACTGACCATAAAGAAGGCTGAGTGCCAAAGAATTGATGCTTTTGAACTGCGGTGTTGGAGAAGACTCTTGAGAGTCTCTTGGACTAAAAGGAGATCAAACAAGTCAAATCCTAAAGGAAATCAACACTGAATATTCATTGGAAGGACTGATGCTGAAGCTCCAACACTTTGGCCACCTGATGTGAAGAGCCCATTCATTGGAAAAGACCCTGATGTTGGGAAAGATTGAAGGCAGGAGAAGTGGGTGACAGAGGATGAGATGGTTGGATGGTATCACCGACTCAATGCACATGAGTTTGAGCAAGCTCTGGGAGGTGGTGAAGGACAGGGAAGCCTAGCGTGCTGCAGTCCATGGGGGTCGCAAAGTATGGGATATGACTGACTGAATAATAACAACACATGACACATTCCTACACACAAGCCTCAGGCCCCAGCTAGTGATTGTTCTTATCAAAGGGGCAGTGAGGGGCGTGCCCCTTTACTGGTCTCCTGGTAACTAAGGAGCTCATCTGACCTCACTTCCCCTATGATTGGTAAATTGCTTTACCATCATCTCTTTTGCTTGCTTTATTTTCTGAATGGATATGAAAACTCTGAAATTAAAAGAGAGTGTTTTATGCTGTTCTTATTTTACATCTGCATACTACTCTCCAGCTACTCTTATAACATGAAGCTCAAAATAGGAACTTCATAAAGTCCATTACTGATTCTATAAATATTTGTAGGACAGCCTAAAAAGGAGCTAGTATCTAGAAGCTTAATAAATTCCACTGGTACTTCTGGAAATCTATCATCAAACATTTAGAAATATTAATCCACTGAAGAAAAAAAAAACCAATTCAATCAACTTCTGCTTTCAGTCATGATGAAAATAATGGATACTGGACTTCCCCTTCCCCTGTAAACTATTATAAAACAAGTTGCTTCATATATTGTATCTGTTTTCAGAAAATGGATAATAGCACTGTGATGGATGAGTAAAAATAAATAATACATTGCCAGTTTTCTGTTGGGTAGTATTTTCCAAATCACAACACAGGGAAGTTAAACCCAAATGAAGGGTATGTATCTACCTCAGTTGGTGGAGAAGAAAAAAGAAAAGAAGAAAAAAAAGACTGGCATTTAGCATACTTTAAAAGCAAGAGAAATTTGTGGGACAAGGTACTAGAGAGAAGAAGCTTTAGAGGAGGAGCTCAAGAAACCTAGACTGGGATTCTTTGTATCTTTGCCCAAATACTGAGCTCTGTACATATAGGGGTAATCCCTGGTGGCTCAGTGGTAAAGGATCTGCTGCAATGCAGGAGACATGGGTTTGATCCTGGGGTTGGGAAGAGCCCCTGGAGAAGGAAACAGTAACCCACTCCAGTATCCTGCCTGGGAAATTCATGAGCAGAGAAACCTGGTGGGCTACAGTCCATGGGATAGAAAGGGTTGGACACAAGTGAGCGACTAAACCACCACCACAACCCATGTATAGGACAGGACTCTGTGAGGCCTGATAGGGGAGTTCCAGGGGCTGTGAAGCTTAATGGGGATTCTAGAAGTCACAGCATTGGACTCGGTATGTTGGAACTCTTGACACACAGAATGGAGAGACCTTGCTCAACACTACAGGCACACAGCAAATATAAAAGAACACTTTTCACTTCATGAAGCTTAGGGCTTTCTGTTGGTGGCAGGTGGATAGATAAAAGCAAAAGAAACAAAGGGAGTAAGGTTGATGTATCAGAAAATTTTAATTATTGCTTTTTAAGTGAATCTTACATAAAAACTGAAAGTGACAGTAAAAGTCAAATTAAAGGAAAAGCGAACCTTGATAAACATGTATAGCTTAACTAAAAGAGAGAAAACACATCTCAGAGCCCTATATTTACAACTATGTTAGCAGCAAAACAAAAAACCAACAGATAATGCTCTTGATAAAGATCACTTTAAATACCATGCAGTAAGGCTGAGCAATACTTTCTTGGCCTGCTCGTGTTTTTGGACTATAAGACCAGTAAACATTTATTAAAATCATCATTCTGGCTCATATTTCTCAGGCTGGTGATAATATAACCTAAAGTTGGCTAAAGAAATGTCTTACTGAAAAAAAAAAAAAGAAAAAAGAAAAGAAATGTCTTACTGAACATTTCCCTGGTTTTGATTAGCACAAACATAACACATTTCTGAGTTTAAACCACAGTGATACTAAGCCATCTACAGTTTACTCTGGCCAAATTTAAGTTTTATCAGTTGACCCTAATTGATACAACCTAAGGGTAGACACCTGAAGCTGTGTAACTTCTTCTTGCTGCTGCTGCTGCTAAGTCGCTTCAGTCGTGTTCGACTCTGTGCGACCCCATAGACGGTAGCCCACCAGGCTCCCCCCGTCCCTGGGATTCTCAAGGCAAGAACACTGGAGTGGGTTGCCATTTCCTTCTCCAATGCATGAAAGTGAAGAGTGAAAGTCAAGTTGCTCAGTCGTGTCCGACTCTTAGCGACCCCATGGACTGCAGCCTACCAGGCTCCTGTGTCCATGGGATTCTCCAGGCAAGACTCCTCTTAGGAGAGCCTAATTTGCATTTTGGTGAATTAGAAGGAGCATGGAATAGACAGGGCAGTAAAGCAAGAAGCCACTTTTTAATGGCAAGTAGCTAAAACTGCTCTGTTCTATTTGCATCCTTGAGCTTCCAACCATCTCTACTAACAGAACATGAGCTCCTTTATGCACAACTTATTACAATAGAGTCTTAAAAACACAAGATAACTAAGTTTATACCCCTGGTGCAACAACAAACACACTACAAATCTGAATACTCTCTTGAAAATCAAAATAAAATTCTCAAAGGAGAGGAGTTTATAAAACATTGATTATCTCTTACTCATAAAAGACTGGAACTTCTTATGCTAATTCTTATTAGCATTTCATATAGGCTATAAAAAGGTGGCAAGAACACAGAAAAACTGTACAAAAAAGATCTTCACGACCCAGATAATTATGATGGTGTGATCACTCATCCAGAGCCAGACATTCTGGAATGTGAAGTCAAGTGAGCCTTAGGAAGCATCACTATGAACAAACCTAGTGGATGTAATGGAATTCCAGTTGAGCTACTTCAAATCCTAAAAGATGATGCTTTGAAAGTGCTGCACTCAAAATGCCAGCAAATTTGGAAAACTCACTAGTGGCCACAAGACTGGAAAACGTCAGTTTTCATTCCAATCCCAAAGAAGGGCAATGCCAAAGAATGCTCAAACTACTGCACAATTGCACTCATCTCACACGCTAGTAAAGCAATGCTCAAAATTCTCCAAGCCAAGCTTCAGCAATACATGAACCGTGAACTTCCAGATGTTCAAGCTGGTTTTAGAAAAGGCAGAGGAACCAGAGATCAAATTGCCAACATCCGCTGGATCACTGAAAAAGCCAGAGAGTTCCAGAAAAACATCTGCTGCTGCTTTATTGACTAAGCCAAAGCCTTTGACTGCGTAGATCACAATAAACTGTGGAAAATTTTGAAAGAGATGGGAATACCAACCCCCCTGACCTGCCTCCTGAGAAATCTCTATGCAGGTCAGAAAGCAATAGTTAGAACTGGACATGGAACAACAGACTGATTCCAAATAGGAAAAGGAGTACGTCAAAGCTGTATATTGTCACTGAGCTTATTTAACTTATATGCAGAGTACATCACGAGAAACGGTGGGCTGGAAGAAACACAAGCTGGAATCAAGATTGCTGGGAGAAATATCAATAACCTCAGAAACGCAGATGAAACCACACTTATGGCAGAAAGTGAAGAAGAACTAAAGAACCTCTTGATGAAAGTGAAAGAAAAGAGTGAAAAAGTTGGCTTAAAGCTCAACATTCAGAAAACAAAGATCATGGCATTCGGTCCCATCACTTCATGGCAAATAGATGGGGAAACAGTGGAAACAGTGTCAGACTTTATTTTTTGGGGCTCCAAAATCACTGCAGATGGTGAATGCAACCATGAAATAAAAGACGCTTACTCCTTGGAAGGAAAGTTATGACCAACCTAGACAGCATATTAAAAAGCAGAGACATTCCTTTGCCAGCAAAGGTCCGTCTAGTCAAGGCTATGGTTTTTCCAGTGGTCATGTATGGATGTGACAGTTGGACTATAAAGAAAGCTGAGCACTGAAGAATTGATGCTTTTGAACTGTGGTGCTGGAGAAGACTCTTGAGAGTCCCTTGGACTCCAAGGAGATCCACCCAGTCCATCCTAAAGGAGATCAGTCCTGGGTTTTCATTGGAAGGACTCATGTTGAAGCTGAAACTCCAATACTTTGGCCACCTGATGCGAAGAGCTGATTCATTTGAAAAGACCCTGATGCTGGGAAATATTGAGGGCAGGAGGAGAAGGGGATGACAGAGAATGAGATGGTTGGATGGCATCACCGACTCAATGGACATGAAGTTTGGGTAAACTGTGGGAGTTGGTGATGGACAGAGGCCTGGCGTGCTGCGGTTCATGGGGTCGCCAAGAGTCAGACACAGCTGAGAGACTGAACTGAACTGAATAGGCTATAAAATGGAGAACTTTCCACAGCAATAATAAGCTGGTAAGATATTTAAGATCAGTCCAGGGTGTTCATTGGAAGGACTTATGCTAAAGCTGAAACTCCAATACTTTGGCCACCTCATGCAAAGAGTTGACTCATTGGAAAAGACCCTGATGCTGGGAGGGTTGGGGGCAGCAGGAGAAGGGGATGACAGAAGATGAGATGGCTGGATGGCATCACCGACTCAATGGACATGAGTTTGAGTGAACTCTGGGAGTTGGTGATGGACAGGGAGGCCTGGCGTGCTGTGATTCATGGGGTCGCAAACAATTGGAGATGACTGAGCGACTGAACTGAAGATATTTATGTAAACAAATATAACAGCGTACTGTATATGTAAGTTATCCTAAAAACTGGAATTTATTATTGGTTATTAATTAAAAAATTCTGAAGTACTTTTTTAAGAATTCACAACTGATAATTTTTAGAAATAGAGTTACATAGAGAATTTTATATTGTTGTGGGAAAAGAAATTGGAGGATGAGTTTTACTTTTTTTCAATTAATTGCTTTCACTTGATACAGCATATATATTTTAATAAGTACATATTTCAAAACTTATTTTCAAATTTTTATTTATTTATTTATTTATTTATTTTTGGCCATGCTGGGTCTTTGCTGCTGCAAGGGCTTTCCTTTAGTTGTGGTGAGTGGGCGCTACTCTTTAGTTGCAGTGCGTGGGCTTCTCATTGTGGTGGCTTCTCTTGTTGAGGAGTATGGACTCTGCGGCATGTGGGCTTCAGTAGTTGCAGCATGTGGGCTCAGTGGTGCTGCTTCGGGGCTCTAGAGCACAGGCTAATAGTTGTGGCACACAGGCTTTGTTGCCCAGCAGCACGTGGGATCTTCCCAGACCAGGGATCGAAACGGTATCTCTTGCACTGGTAGGCGGATTCTCTACCACTGAGCCACCAGGATGTTCAGGTCAGTTCAGTCGCTCAGTCGTGTCTGACTCTTTGCGACCCTATGGACTGCAGCATGTCAGCCTTTCCAGTCCATCACCAACTCCTGGAGCTTGCTCAAACTCACTGTCCATCACGTTGGTGATGCCATCCAACCGTCTCATCCTCTGTTGTTCTCTTCTCTTCCTGCCTTCAATCTTTGCCAGCATCAGGGTCTTTTCCAATGAGTCAGTTCTTTGCATTAGGTGGCCAAAGTATTGGAGTTTCAGCTTCAACATCAGTCCTTCCAATGAATATTCAGAACTGATTTCCTTTAGGATGGACTAGTTTGATCTCCTTGCAGTCCAAGAGACTCTCAAATCTGCTCCAACACCAGTTCAAAAGCATCAATTTTTAGCTTTCTTTATAGTCCAACTCTCACATCCATACATGACTATCAGAAAAATCATAGCTTTGACCAGATGGACCTTTGTTAGCAAAGTAATGTTTCTGCTTTTTAATATGCTGTCTAGGTTGGTCATAGCTTTTCTTCCAAGGAGTAAGCGTCTTTTAATTTCATGGTGGCAGTCAACATCTGCAGTGATTTTGGAGCCACCCCCCCAAAAAAGTCTGACACTGTTTCCACTGTTTCTCCATCTATTTGCCATGAAGCGATGAGACCAGATGCCATGATTTTAGTTTTCTGAATGTTGAGCTTTAAGCCAACTTTTTCACTCTCCTCTTTCACTTTCAAGAGGCTCTTTAGTTCTTTACTTTCTGCCATAAGGCTGGTGTCATCTGCATATCTGAGGTTATTGATATTTCTCCCGGCAATCTTGATTCCAGCTTGTGCTTCCTCCAGCCCAGCATTTCTCATGATGTACTCTGCATATAAATTAAGTAAGCAGGGTGACAATATACAGCCTTGACGTCCTCCTTTTCCTATTTGGAACCAGTCTGTTGTTCCATGTACAGTTCTAATTGTTGCTTCCTGACCTGCATACAGATTTCTCAGGAGGCAGGTTAGGTGGTCTGGTATTTCCATCTCTTTCAGAATTTTCCGTAGTTAATTGTGATCCACACAGTCAAAGGCTTTGGCTTAGTCAATAAAGCAGAAGTAGATGTTTTTCCTGGAACTCTCGTGCTTTTTTGATGATCCAATGGATGTTGGATCTCTGGTTCCAGCAATTTGATCTCCGGTTCCTCTGCCTTTTCTAAAACCGGCTTCAACATCTGGAAGTTCACGGTTCACGTGCTGTTGAAGCCTGGCTTGGAGAATTTTGAGCATTACTTTACTACTGTGTGAGATGAGTGCAATTGTGCAGTAGTTTGAGCATTCTTTGGCACTGCCCTTCTTTGGAACTGGAATGAAAACTGACCTTTTCCAGTCCTGTGGCCACCGGTGAGTTTTCCAAATTTGCTGGCATATTGAGTGCAGTAGTTTCATAGCATCATCTTTTAGGATTGGAATGGCTCAACTGGAATTCCATCACCTCCACTAGTTTTGTTCGTAGTGAGACTTCCTAAGGCCCACTTGACTTCATATTCCAGCATGTCTGGCTCTAGATGTGTGATCATACTGTCATGGTTATTTTGGTCTTGAAGATCTTTTTTGTATAGTTTTTCTGTGTGTTCTTGTCACCTCTTCTTAATATCTTCTGCTTCTGTTAGGTCCATAATATTTCTGTCCTTTATTTTGCCCATCTTTGAATGAAATGTTCCCTTGGTATCTCTAATTTTCTTGAAGAGATCGCTAGTCTTTCCCATTGTATTGTTTTCCTCTATTTCTTTGCATTGATCACTGATCTTTACAGTGATCACCAGGATGTTGGTGACATTAAATAAATAAGTCTTGTTTAGTCTTAAGAGACAAAGCACAGCAGGCCTCTGACCTTGCTTCTAAGCTGCCTGGACACTGCCCTGATGTGAGTGTAAGCCTTGCGGCACCATAGATAAGATATGGCACAAATCTTGGGACTGTTGAGCCCCTGGAGGGGGTTTGGCCAACCAAGCCCTAGGCTTACCACTCAAGTTTTACAGGATAGAGCAAATAGCATTATAATGAAACAAGAGCTGCAATTTGCTCACAGATTGATGATATTATCAGTTTGCATCCTGAGATTACAACCGGGAACCCCAAACTTTCTGAAGTCTCACCCACAGAGTGGATGCACTGCTTGGGACCCTTTCCCAACTGGGACTCCAGGTGTGCTGTAGCACAGGATTTCTGTGCTGCATCCACTTAAGTCTGGATGTTGGTCAACACCCAATTCGGTGATATATATACTCTGTTGTTTCTATTCCCTTTTTTCTTTTAATGTTAGTATATTGAAAGTAAGCTAGATAATTCTCTAATAAATATTGGTATTATTTATTTGTATATAATGAGTGACTTATTTTGTTAAGAAATCCTTTGAACCTACGATGAAAGTGAAAACTCTCAGCAAAACACAGGGAAGCCCTTTAATAAGTATATATCTAAAAAGCATAATTACATGTTTGTCACTAAGATAACTTTTTGAGAAAAACAGGAGATGCAAGTCAAGATATGGAAATGAACTAGAATGATAAATCCAACAATTACAGAATCTAAGTATACTGAAGTAGAATGTAATTGCTTTTGTTTTATTCTTTAAATATATTAAGAAATAAAATAATGGCAACATGCTTTCCCTCTTATCCACTCTAATAAAGCCTACTCTATGAATTGTCTGTCTGTACATTATAAAACAAATAGGAAATTATTATTTCTTAATATAGGAACACCAAATATATACTGATATACTTTTAATCAAATTTTGCTGCTGCTGCTGCTGCTAAGTCGCTTCAATCGTGTCTGACTCTGTGTGACCCCATAGATGGGAGCCCACCAGGCTCCCTCGTCCCTGGGATTCTCCAGGCAAGAACACTGGAGTGGGTTGCCATTTCCTTCTCCAATGCATGAAAGTGAAAAGTGAAAGTGAAGTCGCTCATTCATGTCCGACTCTTATTTTCCAGGCAAGAGTACTGGAGTGGGGTGCCATTGCCTTCTCTGTAATCAAATTTTTACTTATACATAAATCATGTGAAGATGAAAAAGAAATTATTTTAATTCCATAACTATTATGTCTATAATAGCTTTCCTCATCTTGTAATCAATTCAGCAAATTAAGGAGACAGTTATTTATTTGTTGAAATTGGCTCTGCTGACACCAAATAGTAAACCTGGAAGCTACTCAAGTCAGGTAACTCGGTCACTGTCTCTTTTATTTATTTTTTTAATTGTGAAAAATTTCATAAGCAGGAAAGTTGAAAGACTAGTACAATGCACATCTGTATACCAAATCAGTTCAGTTCAGTTGCTCAGTTGTGTCCGAGTCTTTGCAACCCCATGAACTGCAGCATGTCAGGCCCCTCTGTCCATCACCAGTATCTATACTCAATAACTGTTCACATTTTGCCACAGCTTCTCTCTCTCTCCTCCCCTCCCACACACCATATACACATATATATTTAGCACTAAACACCTCTTGCTTTGCTGAACCATTTGAAAGCAAGAAAGCTGCAGACTTCACAACACTTCACTCCTAAATGCTTCAGCATTCTTCTAGTGAAAATAAGGGCATTCTCCTATATACAAGCACAGTGCCACTATCATTGTATCTAAGAAAATCAGTAATTCCAAAGTGCCTAACACCTGGGTAATACTTAGATTTCTTCAATTGCCTCAAGTATGTCTCTTACTGTTCATCTCTTCCCCAGCTCCCACCAAGACCTTCCTAGGTTCACACATTTCACTTGTTTGTTAGGTGCTCTGCCTCCAAATCCCCCTCTCCCCACCCAGTTCCCCCACCCTATGAATCATAAACCACAAAATAACTAAACAGCCTGGTACTTCGACTCTGCTGTCTGGAAAAGGGAAGTTTTTCCCAACTCAATAATGGTCTTCTAAAGTATATGGACAATACTGTTGAATGGAAGGGCTCTGCTTCCAATGAGCTCTACTTACACAGACCTCTTGAATGGTTAGCAAAAATCTAGGTGAAAGACAGCCACGTCACCACTATGCCCCTCCACCCTTATTTCAATTGCTGCTAACTTGGTGTGATGAGATAAAACAATACAGAGCTTTAAGGATTCTATATTTCTTTCTTCTGTAGCATACATGTTGAGCACTGCTGATGAAGTATTAGTGAGGAAGAAACTGAGTGGAAGATACTTGTGACAAATAAGAACAACTTTTTTTCTTATTTTTCCCTTTTCTCCTGCCCTTCCTTCCTTTTTTCCTTTCTTCCTTTGGTAAGATTGGTATTGGTTAGGATTAATGATAGCTATGTTTGAAGTCATTTACAAACAAAAATATAATTTTTGGAGACAATCCATAGAAAGCATCACAAAGATGCTTTCTATGACATCTTTGATGGCACATCCAAGCCACCATTTTTGTGCTTTTATTTTTTCTAAAAAAGTCCCATACTAGGTAGATATACTAGATTTTATTCATGGATTTATAGAATAGAGGGATGAAGAGAATGTCACAGATGTTATCTGTTTGAACTGCTCAAAGTGGCTGATGAAATCAGATAAAATTTTCATTACATAATAGGCTTGGATAAAAATCATAGTTGTAAGAATACAACATCAACTGATGTATTAAGCAAAGAGTCATAATAACAAGCTGTATGATTGTGTAATTGGTTTTAAATGTCAAGAATGGTAGCAAAGGGGTCAGCACATAGTGTTGCATCTTTATTCATAACCTGAATAAGAGGAAACATTAATGAAACGGCAGACATAGCAGATGGCATGCAACACAGTCATAGGGGACTGACATGTAGGTAGAAAATGAAATTTGTGAGTTAGTTTGGAAATTATAAAAATCAGCCAATTTGGGAAAAAGCAATTTAGAAAATGTCCATTTAGGTTAAGTATTTGTATAAAGGAAAGAAAAAACTGATGCTTAAATGACAGATCCAATGGAAACAGCTTGTATTAACATAAGGAAGTAAAACTAAGGTTAATGTTATTCATACGATATCAAAAACATTTCATAGATACTGATATATTAGATTCGTAATAGTTTCCTGGCTGAATGGCTACACAAGTGACTATGAGAGAAAAGAGCACACTTCTAAAGTTCCCTCCCAACCAGCTCAGAGGCAGCAGCATGTCAGAACCTGCTAGCAATTCTCAGTCCAGGGGCCTAGCTGCGCTCCTCCCATACAGAACACCACAAATCTCCCTACCAAAGTTAGAACAGCGGTCCAAAGGCTCCACAGAAAGGCAGCAGAACTCCTTATTCCTCCTGCTTTCCATTTCTAGAACCATGGATTACCTCTGAGGGTATCTGGGATTATTTAATTTACACCTCCATCTTGTTTTCTTAAGTATTTCAAGTGGTTATAAAGCAACATAGCAGAAAATTAGTAAAGGAAGAAAGAAAAAATTAGGGTGGGATGGACACAAATCGAAGATAAAAAATAAAAAGAAGAAATATAAATGTATATCCACACATTCAAACCTCTAGGGGCTTCAAATTTGGCTATTGGCTTTCTTAGAAAAGGGCAACAGTTGGACAGGAGTTCATGTAACAAAGAATTTTGCTGGCTTTGTCCCCTGTTCCTAGGAGACAACCTATAAAGCCCTGGAATTCCTTGAATGTTTGGAGTGTCTTTGTTACTCCTGGTGGGCCTTTTGACGTCACCTGATAGTTCACGCTAATGAGATAGCTCCAGGATGGGGACTGCCATGTTCAAAGACCAACATGTTGTCAGTTGGCTAGGGTTTGAACCACAGGACATCAGCCTGACTTCAGGAAGGGGAGGGGAATGGGAGTTTGAGTTCAATCATGTGGTCAGTGAGTCAATCAATCAAACTTAATGGAGTTTCAGCAAAAACTCTAGACACCAAAGCTCAGGTAAGGTTTCCTGAGTGTGTATTGTTATAATATAATACTGTGTGCATTGCTATACACTGATGTATCAGAAGAGCAATACATCCCTGGGGACGATGAAAGCTTTGTGTTTGGGGTTCTCCCAGAGCTCATCCTATATATCTCTCTGGCTGGTTCTGATTTGGACTTATTTCTACAATAAAATCTGTAATCATAAATGTAGGCTTTGTGAGTTATTATAGCAAACTAAAGGCAATGGCACCCCACTCTAGTATTCTTGCCTGGAAAATCCCATGGACGGAGGAGCCTGGTAGGCTGCAGTCCATGGGGTCGCTAAGAGTCGGACATGACTGAGCGACTTCACTTTCACTTTTCACTTTCATGCATTGGAGAAGGAAATGGCAATCCACTCCAGTGTTCTTGCCCGGAGAATCCCAGGGACGGGGGAGCCTGGTGGGCTGCCGTCTCTGGGGTCACACAGAGTCGGACACGACTGAAGTGACTTAGCAGAAGCAGCAGCAATGAACCTGAGGGGGCATGGTGGGAACCTCTTGAATTTGCAGTCAGCTGGTTAGAAGTGAAGGCAGCCTACGGAGCCCGAAATTGTGGCTGCTGTTTGAAGAGAGGATAGTCTTGTGAAGTCTGGCTTAACTCTGGGAAGTCAGAAGCCATTAATAAGTATATTATGTGATAGAATGGGCAATATACTTAGAATGTGTATGTGTGTTAGTCGCTCAGTCGTGTCTGACTCTTTGTGACCCCACGGACTGTAGCCCACCAGCCTTCTCTGTCCATGGAAATCCCCAGGGAAGAATACTGGAATGGATTGCCGTTCCCTTCTCCAGAAGAACTTCCCAACCCAGAGACTGAACCCTGGTCCCCTACATCACAGGCAGGTTCTTTTACCTTTTGAGCTACAGTGAAGTCCATATACTTAGAACAAATAGACCAAACAAGATAGACTGTGTCTCATATTGATTCTCCAAAGCCAGCTCTCATGCCAAAGCATATCCCAAAACTTAGTGAGAGCAATGCTGAGGGGCAGCAATGCAGAGGGGTACAATAGATAGCTGTTTCCTTCTGACTGGAGGTTGACAGTTTAAGACTTCCTAGAAAAACTGTGACCTTCCTCAAAAAAATTTTCCCTGAACATGGCTTTTATAAATATTGGTTGATAATATTCTCAACTTTGTCCTTCCAATCAAGTAGCTTGACTGTTGTTTTTCTAAGCTCTGACTTGGATGCGCAGCCACTGGCCTTAGAAGGCAACTGGGAGACATCTGAGTTGACTCTGTCTTATAAAAGCTGCAGAGTCCTAAACATGAACAGGAGTTGACATGGGAAGTCATTTAATTCTTTGTCAAAAATGACTCAAGGAGACAGCCACACACTAGATAAGAGAGTCCCCTAAAAAATCATTTTTATTCCTCATCTCAGCCCCCAACACCAACTACTAGCCTCCAAAGTTGTACCTCATTTATCATGGTCACAATTTTTAACACAGATTAAAGTTTAAAGAAGGTGTCACCAGTTGCCCAGCCCTGATTTTGGTGGGGGGGTAAGTTGGGGGCTTGTCAGGAATGTACCCAAAGAACACCTGCCAAGGAGTGACATAATTTGTTGGCACATCCTCCAATGACAAACTTCCAGCAAAATGTATACCAAGGTACATTAAACATAGTAATTTACTAATATAATATTCACTGATAACTATGTCAAAAGGCCAAGATTAGATATTAAACAATAATAGGTTTTGGAATTTATTCATGACAACTAGTTAGTAAGGCCAATTGTCTCTTTTAGTAGACAAATACATATGTGTGCATATCTTTCCGAATTCTATGAAAAGAGGAGAAGCATCTACTTTAACCACAAGTGGCATTTAATCACTTAGAATTGATACTTTTGCACTGTGGTGTTGCAGAAGACTGTGGAGAGTCCCTTGCTGCAAGAAGATCAAACCAGTCAATCCTAAAGGAAATCAGTCCTGAACATTCATTGGAAGGACTGATGCTGAAGCTGAAACTCCAATACTTTGACCACCTGATGCAAAGAACCGACTCACTGGAAAAGACCATGATGCTGAAAAAGATTGAAGGCGGGAGGAGAAGGGGATGATAGAGGATGAGATGGTTGGATGGCACCACCGATGTGATGGACATGAGTTTGAGTAGGTTCTGGGAGTTAGTGATGGACAGGGAAGGCTGGTGTACTGCAGTCCATGGGGTCGCAAAGAGTCGACACGACTGAGCAACTGAAGTGAATTGAACTGAATCACTTAGATATTAATTAAAATAAAGCAGCAGCTGCTGTTGCTGCTAAGTCACTTCAGTCATGTCCGACTCTGTGCGACCCCATAGACGGCAGCCCACCAGGCTTCCCCGTCCCTGGGATGCTCCAGGCAAGAATACTGCAGAGGGAGGAAGAATTTCACTCTGCTTAGGGTGAAGAAAGCCACAAGAGAACATTCTTACAATGAAAGAAAGTTGGATTTAAAAAAAAAAAAAAAAAGACAAACCCCAAACAAAAACCCTGCACAACTTATTTTGACTCCAAGAAAGCTGAAGTCAAAAGGCAACCAGACAAACTGAATTCCAAAAGGTGACAAACTCTCTGACGAGAGGCAGGGATACAGGAACTATTTCACCTTTGGCAGAGCAAGAGATGAAAAGGGCAAGAAAGAAGAAAAGAGCTGAAATTTTAAAGAGCCCTGGGAGTCCTGGACATAAGGGGATCCAGCTCTTTTCCACAGGCTTCCATCAAGATCTCGGGAAAAACACTGGCAGTAGGGCAAAGACACATGAACAATGGCCCTTCCGTGGTGTGACAGTCACTCAGTCATGTTTGACTCTTTGTGCCCCCATGGATTATAGCCTGCCAGGCTCCTCTGTCCATGGAATTCTCCAGGCAAGAATACTGGAGTGGCTTGCCATTTCCTTCTCCAGGGGATCTTCCCAACCCAGGGATCAAACATGTGTCTTCTGCATTGCAGGCAGATTCTTTACCATCTGAATCACCAGGGAAGCCTACTAGTAACAGACATTTCTAAGTATAAAGACAAGTCAACTTAAAAAGTATCTGCAGATAACATGCTTGATTTTACCTTATAATCTGCAGACAATATATTAGAATATTTAATGAATCCATACACCTTTTTCAAAGGAATACCTGAAACAGAAGTAGCGATAAAGTTCTAAATGACAATCATCAATCAGATGAAATAATTTAGATGAAGCTTGTCTCTCTTGAAGAGATGAGGACTGGGCAAGTAGTCAGGAAGAAAATACAATGTGCTTTTAACTTTGTATGAAAAATAATGTTTAGTTCCCTGTTGCTTAACAGTTCTGTTTTTGTCACATACATGCTCTATTCAAATTACTGTCTGAATACTTTATTAAAACTCCGCTTCTGGCCTTTGTTTTCAAATCTGCTTGCTTCCTGGGACCTTGCTAGTTTCAGTCAGTTCTTTAGCTGCTGGCTGGGGGAGGGACCGCTGTACCACACTGATACAAAGCAGAGGTCTGCACTGCTGATGGATAGGGGCAGGGATACTAAGAAGTAAAACTAGAGTATTACTGAGTTCTTTCTGAGTGTACCAGAGTGTTTTGTGGTATAAGAGCTGGATATAAAGTCAGACCTGGAAGATCCTAACTTGGAAGTTTTTAAGCAAGTCTGACAGTGCATTTTTCTTAGAACGTTCAAGAAAGTTATAGGCATGTATTTTGGTATAAAAGGATTTAAATATAAAATAAAAAAAAAAACTTACAATGCTTAAAATTTACAGAGATGAAGGTATGTCTTTTTAAACTTGGGGCAGGTGTAGCCAGAAGCTGATGGAACAGCAGGGAAAGAAGGCAGATGGAGGAGATCCGCAGCACCAGCCTCAGCCCATTGTGCACACCTGGCTAAATCCAGGGCCCAGTAAAGGTCCACAGTATATTCACTTTTTGCTTACATGCTGGGATTATGAAAGATCCTCACAAGAAAAATGGATAAAACATTTGGATAAAATGTTTATCCATAAAAATGGATAAAACATGAGTGTTTGGGAATCTTTGAGGAGGAGATACCTTGAAGAAGAATAAATCCTGGAACAGTTTAGAATTTGTTTATGCTTTCAGCTACTGATTAAAGTTCAGGGTAAAAAACGAAGCAGTAGATGGTCAACAAAATGGAGGCTTAAAAGAAAACTAATAAAAATTCTTTTTAGGCAGATGCAGATAAAGGTCTGTACTGTTAATACAAATGAGTCACTAGCTTTCTTCTGAAGTAACTTGTTTTCAATACCAAAACCCAGACGGCATACCAAATGACAAAGCCCCTGATACACATATGGAACCCTGAGAAGCCTTTGCTCTTAAAGAGTGGGAACATTTGCTACTTCCAAGCACCGCACTGAGGATTCTGGATTGGCACTCCTTTGGGGAACAGACATCAAGGTATGAAGAATGGTATGTCAGCCATTGCTGGTAATAAAGAAAGCAATCAAAGAAGTCTGCTGCCTACTTCTTATTCTTCATCCCCCGTACCAACCAGAGCAAATGATTTGAAAATAACATGGATAGATCTATTTTTTGGTGAAAACAGGTGACATGGACACTTCAACTGGCTAAAACACACGCCATTTATTCAGCCAAGATTTCTTAAAAGTTAACTAAACATTTGGTTTTACACTGGGCATTGCAACCTATGACTTCTTCTTGTTCATAATTTCAAATTCAGAATAGGTTTAAATTTTTCCTACCCACTGAAAAAAGACTTCAGTAAATTAACCAGTCAACATAAGTTTTTAGTATCCACACTGTAACTGGTAGCTAAATCAATGCTCCACAGAAGGCAATTTTTCTTAAATCACTCCAGTCACCCATTTGAATTACTCTAAATATCTTTATGTTCCAGAAGCATTCCAAAGGCATTCATTAACCTATAGATCCATTTTAAAAGCTTATCTCGGATACAACCATCTCCAAAATCTCTTCCTTTCCCTTCAGAAAAGCCATGAGATTTTAGAGAAGAGCAATCCAAGTAGAATAAATAGTAAGTGGTGCTGGCTGGAGCTTCCTGTATCTGAGGAACAGAGACATGGCCAGTGAGATGGGCCACAGTGAGCAAAGAGAGTGGGCGAGGGAAACAGGTACCACCCTTTGAGATCTTGGTAAGGAGGCTGGATTTTTATTTTAAATAAATTTGAAAGTATCAGCAAGTTTTAATACTAGAGTTGTGAACTGGACACGTGAGTACTCAAAGAGTTATAGTAAAAGCATATTTTTTTTCTATCATACCCTTTATTTTATCTAACTCTCAAAATGAGAAAATTGAAGTATAAAAAGCTCAGTAA
The DNA here is from genome assembly GCF_002263795.3 of Bos taurus. NCBI lineage: Eukaryota > Metazoa > Chordata > Mammalia > Artiodactyla > Bovidae > Bos > Bos taurus. The sequence goes on from NC_037331.1 coordinate 56,028,162, forward strand.
CATTAATAATATAAGGATTAGGGGACAAGTACGTAACAAAGTAAAATGGAAACATGGACAAAATTTTATATATGATATTGATGTCCTGTTTCAACCACTTGCAGGACAGAATCTGCCTGTAACTTAAATATTTTAGAAACTCTCTGACTTGGGGTAAAGTAAAAAGCTACTTTTTACCAAAGAATTGCTCTCTTAAGTGTCAAAAATTGCTAGATAACCCTGGGAAAGACTAACCTGCCTGCCAGAATCTGATAATATAAGCATTAGAATTTATGTTAGCAATGTAACTCATGCAATATACTTAAAAACACATCTCTGCAGGTAAAGGCAGGAATAACTGCATTAAAACAAGGATTATCAAAGATACAATACAGTTCCTTAAATGTAAAAATCCAGTGTTCTCTGCATTTTGAGATGGTGAAAAGTTAAGTTTATGGCAACATCAAGATGTCTGAAATGATTAAGAAAATGCACGTCAATGACTAAATGAAGACAGTAAAACAAAAAAGCCAGGGAGAAATTTCTTAACTGGATGATGATACACACTCCTCCAAATCCATGAGATCTGATCTGACTAATATCTCACCTTTTTGAAAGATATCAGTACCTCCCACCCTTTTTGAAACTGCAAAGATGAAGGCAATAACCATCTGTTTGGTACACAGGACACACTGTCAGTATTTTTCTCCTACTTTGAATCTCCATGAGGTGGCTTTTGAAGAGTAGGGAAGAGACAGGATAGTGAGAACATCTTTAAAACACTAACTAGAAGAGAAAAAAAATTATACAGCTTTAACCATTTACATGGAACAGATCATCACAATGAAAAAAAAGAGAAGTTGAACTACAGAACAAAAAATTGCAAGAGTTAAACACATGAGACATAGAAAAGCCCAATTTTTTTTTCTTAATTAATTAAATCGCTTAAAAATTCAAGACTTTATTTCTTATTGTATATACTACTTGGATTAACTACATTTCTTAATGAAAATTTTGTTTAAAAGATTTTTAATTAATTTGTTACAATATTGTTTCTGTTTTCTGTTTTGGATTTTTGGCCATGAGGTATATGGGATCTTAGCTGCCTAACTAGGGAATGAACCCAGACCCTCTGCATTGGAAGGTGAAGTCATAGCCACTGGACTGCCAGGGAAGTTTCTTAATTTCTATTTGCATTAAAGATATAAGGGACTCTACCCTACCTAGGCAAGAAAAGACAGACTTTAAAAAATTGAAAGGTGCTATGGGAAACTGTGAAATATGTACTTGCCTTTACACTAAAGAAGAGAGAGGCTATCAGCATGAATCAGTATAGTATTATCTACCTAAGAAAGTATTTTACTGGCTAAACTCAGGGTCAGGTATACCCTAAGATAGAAGAAATTTAAAAAACACATTATCTTCGAGTTTTAAAAGAAAATATAAGCAGCTTTTTGCTCGTGCTAAGTCACTTCAGTCATGTCTGACTCTTCGACCTTGTGGACTGTAGCCCGCCAGGCTCCTCTGTCCATGGGATTCTCCAGGTAAGAATACAAGAGTGGGTTGCCATGCCTTCCTCCAGGGATCTTCCTGACCCAGGGACTGAACTTGAGTCTCCTGCATTGCAGGCACACTCTTTAATGCTGGGCCACTGGGGAAGGCCATAAGTAGCTAGAAATTAGAATTTCTATTTACCACTGACCTAAGATAACAAGAAATTAGATGAAAAAAAATCTTAGCAATGGAAACAGAATACTACTATTTATTTCCCTGTTCATCCATTTTTATTAATTCTAAAAACTGTCTATTTTTAAAATGTTACATTTGCTTATAGAAGGAAGTTCCAATTTGATAAAGGATCCTGGTAAAGAATGGTGCTTGGGGTTGGAAAACAGGAGCTTGAGCTCTTTCATTCCTACTTAATACAGAACAGAACTGAGGCCTTGAGCACATCTCCTCGTATCTTCAAACTTGTTTTTCCATCTAAACAGAGATTATGGTATTACCTTAGTGATCTCATAGAGCCAATGTATGTACAAATTGCCATGTAAATTTTAAGTTCTTATTGAAATTCAAAGTGGTAAACTTTAGGATTCAGTTTAGTATTGTTTCAGACTGTGCTTATATTTGTTTCCTAAATGAAAACATTAACTAAAATGAAGGTTAATATCACTCAAAGGGCACTCAAGCTAACTTCATCTCTGTTGCATTGTTAATAATAATGTTATAATCAATGGGAAACATCTTATATTTGGGAAAGTTACTCTAGATGCAATTATAAAATTTATGCTACAAAGCTAGGAATTATGCAAGAAAGGTATAAATATATTTTACTTTAAAGTCACTGATATAATTTGATCCTTTATTAAAAATCTCTGAAAGCTATAATGAAAAGTGGCACAAGGGAGAAAAATTTTAGTGGGGATATATAATTTCATTTTGCTGTTTTACTGTGGGGTGGGGGAGGTGGGATATATGAAGTAGCATTAAAAATAACCACAACAAAAAAACCGTTTCTCTCCAGAGGAACAAATTGTTATATAGATTAAATTTTTCATAAAATATTTATAGTTGTCATGAATGACCTCTCAGGCTGACATTTATAATAGCGACAAAAAAAAAAAAAAAAAAAATCCACTTTGATGCAGCTAAATGCATGTTTCCCCTCATCCCAATTTAATTAAAAGTTATATCTTGCCCTGAGAACTTATGAGTGTCATTTATCTTCTACTGTGGGCAAATGTAAAAATACTAGTATTATTTTTTTTTATGCTTAAGTGAAAAGTGTATGCCATGATTAAGTATGTCTGCCTCAGCTATTTTATCTCTCTTCCTTTAATCTAGGAGATCTGAATATATGGCACTATAGAAATACCACACCAATACTTCAGGATCAAACTTAAGTTAATACTTTATGAACAAGGCTCAGAGAAAATACAAAACTGAACCTGACAGTCTCAACCATTAAAGAGGCATCTAATCCAGTAGGGAAGAAAGGTTTTTAAATAACTATAATTGAAAAGCCAAGTAAAATACTGTTATTAATAGAGTTTAGAAAAGGATATTAATTCTGACTGGCAGCATCAGGAAGTTTTTGTGGAAAGTGTGGTATTTGAGCAATGTCTTGAGGGGTATGTTATTTACACAGGTGGGGCTGGCATTCCTGATTGATGAAGCATATTCCTGAAAGCACCTAACATACAAGTAACTGTGAGATACGAGTGTTTTCACTAGAGTGCAGTCTCTAAAAGAGTAGGGGCTGTGGCTTATCTCACCCACTGCTGTATCAACAGCATTTGGAACAGGGTCTGGTGCAAGATAAATATTAAATAAATGAATGAATAAACTGGACCCTGGGTAAATGAAACAAAAAAAAAAAAATTGGAGAAAGATACTGGAAATGTAGTTTGAGCCCAGAAAAGCTTAAGAATATGTAGGTGAAAAAGACCACTGCAAGTTTTAGGAGGATAAAGTGATCTACTATGTGTTTTAATATTAAACTTTTAAAGGCAATGCCAATTGATTAGAGAGGTGATTCCATTTACAAGGTAACATAAAAGGTACCAGGAGCACAAAGAAAAGTATGGATACAGGACTCAGAGTTGGAACTGACAGGACTTGACAAATGACTGAGGTGTGCAAATGAGTTAAAGATAATTTCAGAAGTCTCCAAACTGAGTGACCAGGGAAATGGTGGTACCATTATGTAAGAAGAGGAAAACAAGCAAACTGCAAATTCTGGTTCAGAAAAAAACAAAGTCAGTTTTAGGCACATTAAAATTAAGGTGCCATTGATTCATATGGAAAAGTTCAACAAATTGGAAGTTAGAATTGGCATCTAGAGGTAAGCCAGCAAGAAAGCTGGAGATGAACTCAATCAATGGATATTGACTCTGACTGCCTATTTCTGTGGCAGCACCAAAATTTAAGCCATCAACACAGCAGTGGTATTTATAAGTGTGCATACAGGGACCTTGGAAAATGTACCCATTTAAAACAAAAGAGGGGAAAGGATTACTGGAAGAGATTAAGATAGAATGATGAGATCAAGGGAATATTTTTAAAGAAGGAAGCTAAAGGGAAGCAGGGGTACAAGCTATTCAAACCTTTAAGAATCTTTCCTAGTTCTGTCATTTTCCCTTCAGAGTATACATGAAAAAGTTCAAATAAATGTAAAGTAGGAGTCAAGCTCTTAAAAAAAAAAACAAACAAACCTAGGAACACAGACAAATCTTATACATGTCACAAGGAACCAGTGAGGTCTAGAAGCAAATGGAAAAAGGTGGATCATTTAGACTCTATATACCTCTGTTACTTGTTCAGAAACAATTTTTTTTAAAAATGAAGTTTGTAAAAAATACTAACATGAACTTAGCAGTATAGTGAGTATTACTGAAGGATATTTAAATACAAGACATAATTCCTGCCTCAAAGAAATTACAAAGCCATTTTGAACTAAGAGCAAATCATACAAAGGTATTTACACTAAATCCTTTCTTTAGAGTTCCAAATGAGAGAGCACAGATGAATGATACCAATGCAAGTCATCACTAATGCAAATCAGGAGGGCAAATGCCGCTCTGGTTTGAGGGTCCTCTCTCACAGATTTGAGACCCTACTGACACTGAGTTGAGATCATTCAAATATAGAATGGACTATATACCCATTACCATAAAGCAAGTTAATGGGTTTAAACTACATTTAAGTGCCTTTCAGGTATAGTATACCAATGCACACTATTTAAAGTGGTTAAAAAAGTGCTTGTCTTTTAACATCCTTACCATCATTTACTGTTACTCTTCTCAAATCTTGTTAACTTGATAGAAGTAAAAAGGTGTATTATTGCTTTGGTTGAAAGTTTTCATTTGATCATTTGGGTTTCTTTCTGCAAATGTCTGTTACTGATTTGTAGAGCTTGTTATACCTAAAAGACATCCTGTTGTCACTGCCAATTTCCAAAGTGACAGACTTTATTTTCTTGGACTCCAAAATCACTGCAGACAGTAACTGCAGCCATAGAATTAAAAGACACTTGCTCCTTGGAAGAAAAGTTATGACAAACCTAGAAAGAGTATTAAAAAGCAGAGACATCACTTTGCCAACAAAGGTCTATATAGTCAAGCTTTGGTTTTTCCAGTAGTCATGTATGGATGTGAGAGCTAGACCACAGAAAAGGTTGAACGCCAAAGAACTGATGCTTTCAAACTGTGGTGCTAGAGAGTACTCTTGAGAATCCCTTGGTCAGCAAGGGGATCAAACCAGTCAATCCTAAAGGAAATCAACACTGAATATTTATTGGAAGGATTGATGCTGAAACTGAAGTTCCAATACTTTGGCCACCTGATGCAAAGAGTCAACTCACTGAAAAGACCCTGATGCTGGGAAAGACTGACAGTAGAAGGAAAAAGGGCCAACAGTATGAGATGGTTGGATGGCATCACTGACTCAGTGGACATGAGTCTGAGTAAACTCCAGGAGACAGTGAAGGACAGGGAAGCCCGGTGTGTTGCGGTCCACGGGGTTGCAAAGAGTCAGACATGATGGAGCGACTGAACAACAACAGTATAGATCCACATGCATTTTCCTTCTTTTTCTACAACTCTTCAAATACCCAAATCAATCTCACTGTTAAGACACAATATTATTGTATTTTTTTTTTTTTTTTTTGGTCACACTGACGCTGTGAGGCATGTGGGGCCTTAGCTCCCCCACCAGGGATCAAACCCGTGCCCCCTGCATTGGGAGCATGAAGTCTTAACCACTGGAGCTCCAGGGAAGTTCCAGTATTATTGTTATTTGTACTATAGGCAACATTTACGAGTGCTTTCTACCTAACAGGTACTGTGGTAAATATATTACATGCATTATCTCACTTAATCTTCACAAGCCCTATGTTCTGTCATTATCTCCATTCCTGAGATATTTGCCTTTATTTCTCTAGATTCTACACTCTCTAATGACATGAATTACACCTTGTATAAACATCTAGTTAAGTTGGAATTCAGTGAATATGCAAGTATGTATGAACTGACTTCATAATTTTTTTCCTTTTAAGCTGCCATAATGTTCACTTTCATCAAATTTACTACTTTGTCAGAGTATAAAGTTGCTAAAAAGAAGGGATATTGTGATTTGTCATCAGATCAGATCAGATCAGTCGCTCAGTCGTGTCTGACTCTTTGCGGCCCCATGAATCGCAGCACAACAGGCCTCCCTGTCCATCACCAACTCCCAGAATTTACTAAGACTCAAGTCCATCGAGTCAGTGATGCCATCCAGCTATTTCATCCTCTGTCGTCCCCTTCTCCTCCTGCCCCCAGTGTATTTGGCTTTAGTCCCCATTTCTGGTACTTAGCTCCTAAAATGCTGAGAGCCATAGAGTTTCTTGTTATGTTAATGAACTGACTTTTGGAGAACACATAGGCAATTTAAGGATGAAGGTCTACCATGTGATTTTGAAGGTTGAAACTTCATTGCCCTCAATGGCCAATGATTGATTAAATACGCCTAGTATTTAATGAGGTTTTTATAAAAACCCAAGCACTACCTGGGAAGTCTACCATAAAGGCCCAAAAGGACATGGTTCAGAGAGCCTCCAGGCTAATGAATCAGAACATGTCTACATGCTGCCTTGCACGTGTGCACGCTCAGTCGCTCAGTCATGTCCAGCATTTTGCCACCACAAGGACTCTAGCCCATTAGGCTCCTGTGTCCATGAGATTTTCCTGGCAAGAATGCAGGCATGAGTTGCCATTTTCTCCAGGGGATCTTCCTGACCCAGGGATTGAACCTACATCTCCTGAACTGCAGGCAGATTCTTTACCACTGAGCCACCTCAACATGCTGCCTTGGTGGGCCTCAGATTTCATGGGGACAGAGCTTCTTTGGTATCTCACCCTAAGTATCTTTTCATCTGGATGTCAGTCCACATTCATTAGCATGCTTTGTATCATTACCAGTAATCTAGTGAGTAAACTAGCTTCCTGAGTTCTGTGAACCAAAACCAAGGAAGGTGGGTGGTCGTGAGAGCCATTTTATAGAGGTTTGTAGCCAGTTGGTCAGAAGTACAGGGAACAACCTTGATTTGTGAATGGTATATGAAGTAGATATATAAAGAATGTTCAAACCACCGTACAATTACAGTCATTTCACATGCCAGCAAAGTAATGCTCAAAATTCTCCAAGCTAGGCTTCAACAGTATGTGAACCAAGAACTCCCAGATGTTCAAGCTGGATTGAGAAAAGGCAGAGAGAGGAACCAGAGATCAAATTTCCAGCATCTGTTGTATCATAGAAAAAGCAAGAGAATTCCAGAAAAACAACTACTTCTGCTTCACTGACTATGCTAAAGCCTTTGACTGTATGGATCACAACAAACTGTGGAAAATTCTTCAAGAGATGGGAATACCAGACCACCTGACCTGCCTCCTGAGAAACCTGTATGCAGGTCAAGGAGCAACAGTTAGAACCAAATATGGAACAACAGACTGGTCCCAAATAGGAAAAGGAGTACGTCAAGGCCGTATATTGTCACCTTGCTTATTTAACTTAAATGCAGAGTACATCATGAGAAATGTTGGGCTGGATGAAACACAAGCTGGAATCAAGACTGCCAGGAGAAATATCAGAAAACCTCAGCTATGCAGATGACATAACCCTTATGGCAGAAAGCAAAGAAGAACTAAAGAGCCTGTTGATGAAAGTGAAAGAGGAGAGTGAAAAAGCTGGCTTAAAACTCAACATTCAAAAAATGAAGATCATGGCATCTGGTCCCATCACTTCACAGCAAATAGATGGGGAAACAATGGAAACAGTGACAGATTTTATTTTCTTGGACTCCAAAATCACTGCAGATAGTGACTGCAGCCATGAAATTAAAAGACACTTGCTTCCTGGAAGAAAAGCTATGACAAACCTAGAGAACATATTAACAAGCAGAGACATTCCTTTGCCAACAAAGATCCATCTAATCAAGGCTACGGTTTTTCCAGCAGTCATGTATGGATATGAGAGTTGGACCATAAAGAAAGCTGAGCACTGAAGAACTGATACTTTTAAACTGTGGTGTTGGAGAAGACTATAGAGTCCTTTGGACAGCAAGGAGATCAAACCAGTCAATCCTGAAGGAAATCAACCCTAAATATTCATTGGAAGGACTGATGCTGCAGCTGAAGCTCCAATACTTTGGTCACCTGATGTGAAGAGCTGATTCTTTGGAAAAGACCCTGATGCTGGGAAAGACAGAAGGCAGAAGGAGAAGAGGGCACCAGAGGAGATGGTTGGATGGCATCACTGATTCAATGGATATGAGTTTGAGCAAGATGGTGAAGGACAGGGAAGCCTGGTATGCTGCGGCCCACGGGGTCGCAAGGCGTCAACTGAGGGACTGAACGACATATGAAGTGGGTGTCAGTCTTTCAGGTCTGAGCCCTTAACCTGTGGCATCTGATGCTATCTTTGGATAGACAATGTCAGGATTGAGTTGTATTGTATCAACAGAATATCCAGCTGATGTCAGAGAATTGCTTGGTGGTGTGAGGAAAGAGCCCATATGCTGAAGCTGGTGTCAGAGTCTTAAAAGGTTATCTCAGTTTTATAGATGCACAGATTTCTGGAAACTTGAATCTATCTACAGGCATACTGTAGTAACTCAGTACTGTGTACTGAGTAACAGTAAGTGCCGAAGTAGTAGTTTAAGTTCTTATAAAAAAACCTATACATGTACTAAGATTATGACAGCTGATTATTCTTAAGACCACTGTAAGAGTGAAAAAATTCATGGAAATAAAAAATTGTGAATAAGTACTACCAAACAAAATTCATAAAATGATAGCAAATTTATCCTGATTCTGCAGATTTCTTATATATTACAATACAGAAAGAACAGAAGTCCTCTTTCTTCATTGGGTTTGTTGCTACAGGAAAAGCATAATTTTTCTTATATATAAATCAATATCCAACAATAACATCTCTGCTTATGGGAGAAATAAACAGCTGGGATGTTTACAAAATATAATGTGCTTCAGGGGACTTTCTCAAATCATATGACTTTAGTAGACAGAAATTATTTTCCTCTTAGATCTCTTGAGGATTTAGCAGAAATACTGAAATCATAACTTTCTCTTACAACATATCTAGCCAAGTCCAAAGATACAGGGAACACTTCAGTAAATACTAAAAAAAGAAAAAAGAGCCAGTCATTTTCAAGTAATAGTTGAGATTTACTAACAAATAATGGAAAATTGGATACTTTTAAATAAAATTAGTAACTTCAAAAAATTAATCAATTTCTATTTAACTTCTGAAAATGAAAATTTTCACAATTGTATATGCTGTTATCTTTTGAAAAGATACTGAGATTTTCAAATTAGTGTACTTATTGTTAAGGCTGAAAATGAGAAAGGGTATTACCATCAAACTATATGCTTAATTCATAAAGAGGAATAAAAGAAGTGCTCTTGCATAGCACATTCCAGTGGGAGAGAAAAAGTTAATCAATTCAACTCAATTTTAGCTGAGGGCATTTTTCCATGACTGCTGAACCCTAGCATGTGTCAGGCAACTAAAATTACACTAAAATGTGTAAGCTCTGTTGTTATTTTAGAGATAATCCAGGAAGCAAAACAAAGCCAAAAATTCTCTCTGCATTTTTAACATGAAATGCTTTAATCTTCAATCAAGTGTATACTTTTTCTGTTTTAAGATCTTTATGCATTATCTCCTTTTTTGTGTATGTTTGAAAGTTTCCAAAATAAAAACAAAAAGAACAATAACAAAAATGATTCTGTATTTCCAACATACTGTTCATTGTTTAAAATAATTCTTACTACTTACCAGTCTCTGCTTTTGAAGTTCTTCTCTAAGAATTCTATCTTCTGGTAAAACATCACATAACAAAAAATAATTGTCTTGTTCTTCTGTTGAGATATGAGAAAAATAAATGAGAAATGTTATTTTTTACTTAAAAAAATTTTTTATTTCTTAAAAAAAAAAAATCTCTTCTGGTATATAGTTCTGTTTTAGCTTCATCGAAGTTATTAGAAAATATAAACAGAAAAATTTAATTTTAGCTACTATTTTAGAGAATTACAACTAAAGAAAGATTATTCATTTGAATTTTTGGATTGCAGGGGAAAGATGGTAGTCAAGATGTACACTTACCAGATGGAGCTGTACAATTGATTCTTATCACACTACAAAAATCTGTAATGGGCTGTTCAGTGAACCTTTTCCTCCAATATAAAATGTACCTTAGAACAATCATAAAGAAAGAACAGTGAGAAGAGGCAATGAACTACTTACTGGAGAAAGAGGATTTTATAAGAACATTTAATTATCTTAAAGCAACAAATCAAATGTTGACTGAAAACTGCTAGAAAATGTGCAAATAGAAAGGCAGAAGAGCACTGTAGAACCATGAAATATTTAATGAAATAACATTACCCTGTAAGGGCATGAAAAGGATTACATTTTACCATCCGCAAATTCAATAAACAGATATACGGGAAAACTAAAATGAATTACTTTTATGTAATAATGAAGTTTTTTTTTGAAAATCACATCTATGTTTATGTGAATTTAAAATGCAACAATGATTAAAAAGGCTTCATCACACATTTTCCAATAAATTGAAAGTTAGGTGTTTATCTTATACATCAAGAGATCATGATGACAATGCAACAAAAGGTCTGTCTAAATTCAATATCTATATAACAAGATAGAACAATTCCATATTGCCCATGCTGTATCTGAAAGGAGGGAAATTTAGCTTTTAGAAAAATAGCCAAGCTTACAATTCCTGTATCTAATGAGCTGAGTTAGAAGAAGGATACTGGCTAAATTTAAAAGCATTTGATGAAAGAGGGAGAAAGATAACAGGATTCAACAAACTGTTCATCTTTCCATTTACCTAAAAAGATTTACACTGACAATTGCAATCCCATTTATCGAATTATATAAAGAAGAGAATGTGATCTCCTTCATGGAGGAGAAAGGAGATGGAAAGGTTGACTATATAATTGACTATTTATCAGAATACATGGTCGATGGATAAAAAAAAGAACCTTACAACAAAGAGCTAAAATCTGTGAAAGAGATGGAACTTAGTGAAACAGATAAAGTACACAGAAAGAATACATTTAAATGGCCTGATACAGCACCAAGCGGTGTTCTGCATACAGTAGGTCCCCACTAAATGTTTTAAAGAGATAGAAGAGTATCTAAAGATTCCTCTAAGTTCTCTAAGTAGTCTCCAACCCCCAGTATTTCAGCTCTTTTTTATCCTTTCCTTAATTTCCCAAACCTACAGTCTCCTATAGAAAGGACATACATTATATATTAGAAAAAACATGTGCTGGGAGAGAGGTCTGAGAGAAAGAGAACCATGACATGAGCTTATATAAAATATAAATGGATGACAACACCATGAATAGAATATACAAGTAAAAGAAGTAAAAGAATAACGTGTAACAACGGAACCACATGCTTTAGTTCATTCTTCTCATGTATAACCATGCTGTCAACCTGGATGGGTAAGAAGGGGGAGAACCCTTTCCTTATAAAACAGTGCTAGACCTTATTTTAAGAGATCTGAAAATGATGTATCTTAGGCTCCAGCTCACCCTCAAACCATAAATAGTATAAATAATGAATTACGACACTATGGCTAGCTTACTGGCTTCCACATAGAAGTATCAGAGCAGAAAGCCTTTCAGATCCATCAAAGTACACAAAAAGAGGAAAAGCACCTATAAAAGGCAGACATGTTGTTTCCTTTGCCATTCTGGCCAGCTTCAGCAACCTTCCACTTCCCAGTTATCCTACACAGTTACTCTCATTCTCCTCCTTTCCATTTCCCACTAGTTGCTTTTTTTCCCTCTCCAGGGGAAAGAGAAATAAAAGGCAAGAGAAGACTTAAGAGAATAAAAAGAACATTCCCAGACACTTTTCTTACTCTTCCCTTAGTATATTTTCTATTGCAGAATGGTGACATGGATGAAGGACCACAAGAGAACGTCCATTAGAGATGTCAGGAACAGAAGATAGATCGTTCTTCCAAACTGAAATACACAGTCATCTATTTTCATGATTAATCAAATTCATACAGCAGGACCAGGTGCTGAGAAAACTGACTTAAAAAAATAGAAGAGTCATGTTTTATCTGGAGCTCCCTCATAGCTACCACTAGAATACATCAAGGAGAGGTTCATCACTCTTGATTACTATTCCACTGAAGTGGGTGATATCCTCTGGGGAAAACAGAATAGTCACCAGCCCATTAGTGTACAGTTTGTTAAAAGGCAATGATAACTGCATGAAGCAGATGACTAGATAAGAGCAAATACTAGTGATGAGACTGTCCCGTGAACTGTCATTGACCAATTCTGTAACAGAGTCAACACAGTAAGAGTCTCTTACCTGCACAAATCGTAAGCTAGAAGTAGTTTAGCTTTTCAGATTAAACCTATGGTCAAACCCTCACAGTTGATGTTTTATTAACTGATTACACCAGCCCCGCAGGCAGCAGTGAATAGAGAAGCAGGGCCTTTGCCTTTAGAGATATGAGTCTGAATTGAAAGGTTTTTTAAAACCTCTGAAACTTGGCTTACTCATTTGCAAAATGGATTGCTGATAATTAAATAGGATGATACATGTAAAGCAGCACCCACCATTCTGGGTGTTTAATAAATGGCAGCTATTATTGTAAGGAAAAATAACATATTTAGATAAAACTGGAGTAATAAAGAATTTGTTTATTCCAAAGAAATCCTGGCATCCAAAACAACAACAAAAACAATGATAAGGTTTCACCAAACATGTAATGAGCAAGTTACAACAGTTGTATTAGTAGGGTCAGAAGGCACACACAGGTGCCTGAGGCGGGGGAAGAGGAGAGTGATCAAAGGATGAGAACTATGAGCAGCTACTGTTACTGAGACCCTACCTGCCCAAGGTCACACAACCGTGACCTTTCCAATTGGGATCTGTTGTCTCCAAATCTTAAGTCTTCTACAACATCATGACTCTCTTGTCACTTGAGGGCCAATCTACATAACAACCTCAGAACAAGAAAGAAGCAGGAGAAAGCCTCTAGGATTATATTAATAGTTGTAATGGATAGTTGAAGAATTTCCTCAGAGACCATGGAGAGACTCAACTTCCTTAGAGCCCATGGAAAAAGTTTTTGACAGGGCAAAACCAAAGTACAGAAATGAAGTCTGAAGGGAGGGGGAAGGTCTTCCCTTTCTGAAAAGCGTACTACCTAAAAGCAGCTCTTGATCTGAACTGCTCCTAACCTCTTGTGTAGGTACTGAAAGCTGACACCAGCTGTTTGGGGCTGTGGAATTGGAACTGCTTGACTAGGCAAGAGAGACTCTGAAATGAAGTGAAAGTCACTCAGCTGTGTCTGACTCCTTTCGACCCCATGGACTGTAGCCCGCCAGGCTCTTCTTTCCAAGAGATTCTCCAGGCAAGAATACTGGAGTGAGCTGCCATTTCCTTCTCCAGGGGATCTTCTGAACCCAGGGACTGAACCCTGGTCTCCTGCACTGCAGGCAGATTCTTTACCCACTGAGCCACCAGGGAAGATCTCAAGAGAGACCCTACAGTGGCACTAATTCTTCTGAAGTCCTGATTCCAAAAGTCAATGGCTCTGAGTCTCCAAGGACTTACATGTTCACTCCTATTCTCCACAGTCTTTTAAGAGAAGGCTCACGTCACACATTTGTTTTGTATCACTGTTTACCTCAATGTGGTAGGCACAAGGGACATGATAACTAACAGCAGCTGACTTAAAATCATGGAGAGAGCCTGTCTGACAGAACCTCAGTTATGCTCCTCAAATTGTTAAGGCTTCCCATGGGGTGAAGGGAGAGAAAATGTTGTTATATGCTCACAGTCTAGAGGCCTTTCCATTCATTAAAAGTTATTTTATTGCTCCATGAACAAGTAGTTATGAATTCTGGAAAGGATGTTTTTTAGACACCATCTTTAGAAACATCTCTGAGGTTTTGTTAGGCAGTTTTGAGGAAAAGAGAATAATGCAGGTAAGAGGTCAGTCCAATAGACACAAAGTTGTCATTTGAGTGGTCTCCTCCTGACCAAAGGTTGGGTGACACCAACATCAAATGAAAAAAGCCATGCTACAAAAGTGAAATATTATCATAAACTACCATGTAAATTAAATACATTATCATACCTTATGGTATACTAAATGAACAGCTCTGAACTACAACAAATTTTTGACCTAAGTCTAGATTTAAGATGAATCACAGTTATCACATAATAGTACTTTTAGTTTACCATAGAATTAAGAAGTGTCAATATATCCATTTTCCTGTGGTTGGTAAAAACATTCAGATAAATTGTGTTCAACCGAGACATGTCTTAAAGATAGCAGATGTTCAACACATGCATTTGTGGCATTTTTTCCTACCCACTAAAACTTATTGTTCCATGTTAAGAAATCATTTAGTACTTCATTTTTTTCCTACTTTTTTAGTTAAGCTACAGTTGCAGCCACCCAATACATAAAGGAAGCCAAGAAATAATATGTGGTATGAACCCTTTATTTGGAGGATAGTTGTCACAGCATTTCATATTTTATTAAAAAGCCATAAAAGTAATTATTTGGTCACCAGCAAATACTTTCTTTCAAAGAATTTTAATCATGTCTAACCAGAAATCTTTGTAGTAATATCATCTTCCCCGTCCAACTCCTCATTGTAACTGGTGTGATACTGACAGAAGCATAAAGATTTGAGATATAGCTGTTAATTAAGTAGCATGGAATGAGTGGAATCTAATATAGAAAGGAGCAAAGAATTAGGAGTTAACATTTTTCTTCTGGAAAAATTTTATCTACTGCATAAAGCTAGCAAATAGCTTATATAAATAGCTATGTTAATAAATGGATCAAAGGAGAGATTTTGTTTGTTTGCTCTTGGAAAGTTTTACTGTTACTTTGTTCCAATAAAGAAAATGTTAAATATATTCCACATGAAACTTTAGAGCTTATTTCTTACAAAGGATGAGGTAAATTCATCTCTTATCTATTATTTATCATCTTTATTACTTATTGTACTCAGAAGCAACAACTCTTCTCTGAGAAGCATATATAATAATTATTACATATAATAATTATTCAACCTATAAAGCAGTTCTGAGTGAATTAATTCATGCCAATTGAACTTCTCACTGTCCCTTCCTCCCCTCAATAACTGTTAAGAAAAAGTCATATAATGCTGAAAACATTCCAGTTTAATTCTGATCATAGTAGTCAATGCTTGTACCATTTTAGAGAGGAATTTTTAGTTTACTTAAACAGTAGGCAGGTAATACCTAAAGGAGACTGAATATTTTAAAAGGTATTAAAGTTTATTCATATACATTCCTGGTCAGTTTGAATTAATCATGCTTTTACTTCCTGAGAATGCAACTAATTTAATTAGGACAATTGACAAGGAAAATCTAGATTTCCAAATTTAAAGTACACGCTAACTACACATTTTATTTAGAAAGCACTTCTGTCAGACAAGCATCTTTTTCTTTTTAATTAAAGCATCCATTTTATTACATAGTTGCATTTAGAATGTGATTGATCTTAACATTTGATTATCAACTCTTAAGCCCTGAGACCTAGCAAATAATTTGATTTTCCTGTCCACATACAGATAAGATTGACAACAATGTTAAAAAGGGAGATTGATTAGAACAAATATAGCCACTCAGCTATCTTACATTAAGTACAAAGGATAAAATACAACCTCTGATTCAGACATTCCTTACAGATTTTAGAAAAGAAAGAAAAATTCAGCATTACTCAATTATCACTGGTTGATCATCACATTTTTCTGCAATTTCTGAGGGAGAATTTGCATTTATATCACAAAAAAGAGTAAAGAAATATAGTTTTACATCAAAGAAAAGCCAAGTGATACAAAATTTAGAAAAGCATTACTTAGCTGATACTCCTATCAATGGTTATTTGAATAAGTAAACAATTCAAAGCTCTCTAGCTTAAGAAGTGTCTAAAACAAAATCAACAGATCTGACTACATGTGGGCTGTAGTCCATGGGGTCGCTAGAGTCGGACACGACTGAGCGACTTCACTTTCACTTTTCACTTTTATGCACTGGAGAAGGAAATGGCAACCCACTCCAGTGTTCCTGCCTGGAGAATCCCAGGGACGGGGAAGCCTGGTGGGCTGCTGTCTCTGGGGTCGCACAGAGTCGGACACGACTGAAGCGACTTAGCAGCAGCAGCAACTTTGTATCATGTAAGAGAAAACTCCCAACACACACACACACACACATACACACACACACGTATATACATACATACATACACATACAAATATTTTAATTGAAAGCAAAGAACAATGGAGGAGAATGAGAAGCTCTGTTTTTCCACTGTAAAAGCTTGTAAAAATCAGCTTATTCTAGGAAATTCCTTGCTGGTTTAGTGGTTAGGACTGTACGCTCCCACTGCAGGGGGCCCAGGTTTGACCTCTAGTCAGGGAACTAAGATTCCCACAAGTATTTCATGGTGTGGCCAAAAAAAAAAAAAAAAAAAGCTCATTCTAGGAGTTGGTGACATATATTGTTCATATAACTTTCTATGCCCCCTAAGCATACAGCCCCAAGTCTACTCAAATGCTGAGTGGCAACGCTAAGCGGATAAAAGCAGCCACCACACAGGAGGCACACAGCAGACATTCTGAATAGGTGCTATGCAGTTGAGAAGGACAAAAGGGCTACAGAATAGCTAATATTACCCCTGTGGGCACTGTGGTTATTTGTCCTTAAAAAACAAACTGCTACTCTAGAAGTTTAGAATCTGAAATGAAAATTTCTCAAAACAAATTTTACAAACCATAATTAGATCTTCAGGTCAGCAACAAATGCCTATTGAAAACTTAAGCTCTAGTTGCAGAAAACTAAGACTTCAAATATATCTTTTGTAATCAAAATACACTTAAAAAGTTGGCTACTATTTATTGGGTATGAAGGATATCAGATGCTAGTTGGTGCTACACGTATCTTGTTTTTATACAAAGCTCAACAATCTTATGAGGGCTGGTGTTACCCCCATTTTATAGATAAGAAAACTGATGCTTAGAGAAGTAAGAAGCTTGCTGGGAGTTATATGGTAAGAAAGTCACTGAGTCTGCATTCAATCCTAGGCCTGCTGGGTTTCACAGTCCACTCTTAATAATACAGCTTGCTGTTTGCAAAACCCATCCTAAGAAAGAAGTCGCTTGCTAAGAATAATGTGGTCTGGCAGATACAGAATTTAGATGCAAGGATATTACAATATCTGGGTTACTCTAATGCTCTGTAGCCTAATTCTAATAGAATTAGGCTATTCTAATGTTTGAGATGCAGAACATCTCAAAATGGGACTTTACCAGATACACCAAAATGTGTGCTTTCAGTAACTATACTAAGCTAGTTAACTACCACCATATTGTTTGCAAGGTGTTTTCAACTAATAATGACCTACACATAACTACTCCATTATACCTGCTTCAGAGAAGGCATGTCTCTTAGACAATCACTTCTGAGAATCGGTCTAGAATTAGCGAGTCTAGCTCACTTCAGGATCCAGCTATACAGGTTAGGTTCCTACATTTCTCACCATGTCCAGTGTTGGCAGTTACTCAACCACTCACACCTATCTTCTCTTCATCTTCCTCACCCTCTTCCTCTAAGCACCTCAGTCACTGATCTTAGCTGCTGTCTCCTTTTATACCCCTTATACCCCTCTGGGTTGTTGAAAGACTCAGTCTTTTTCTGATTTTCAACTTTATCATAACACTTAAGATTCAAGATCCCCTTTCCCCCAAACCTCCCTTTGGGTGGCTTAAAAAAAAAAATTTTTTTTTTTTTTTTTTTAACCAAGTTTATTCTGGGCTGTCGGGAAGAACTCACTTAGCTGGAGAATGTGTGTATCCTGAAATATAAAAAGGACATCAATCTGATAGAGACCAACAATGCAAAAAATTTCATGAGATGTGGTAAAGGGAGTATTATCAACTCTTTAGAAAGTTGATCTGCTTCCAGAATTTGTAGAAATACAACAGTATGTAACATTTTCAAATACAACTTGCTCAAGAATGCAAATAAGCTCAAAGTTGAAAAAAGGCTAAGTTGAAACCTGAAAAAGAGTATGAATTTTCATATTTCTACAGAAATAATTAAGTTAGTAAACCTAATTCTTCTATGGATGAAAACAAAATTTACCTTCGGAAATCAGCAACCAACTTGACATCAGCTATGACAATCTTATGTTCAATAATCATGTGTTTCAGAAGTTTGTCTTGTTCAACCACAGGAAAATGTTCTTCACAGAAAATACAAGGCACAGATGGAGAACCTTCTAAGCTGGTGGTGCCACCTGGACTTTCTGGCAGAGAAAGCGGCTCCAGGATATAATCCTTAGTGTCTGGGAGAGACAAAAAGAAAGAAGAAAAAAGCTGAAATCAACTCCCTTTAGATGGATGATTTCTCGCCTCCTGCATTAAAAGGATCCTAAAGATGTTTACATAATATCTAAAAGAAAATACACAAAAACAGAGAGCAAGATACTTTATTACATGTTAAATAGCTTCTGCAACCCAGAGGCAAGGAGTATTACAAAGCAGCTCAAACTCCCCATTTGCTGGCTTGAATGGGGGAAACTCATTTGTCAGGACAGCTGTGCAACCTCATTCTTGGACACTGGCCAATGGCAGCAACTCTAGGGGGACTTGAGAGGGAGGCTGCAGCACGTTGGGTTAAGGTTCTAAGTCTCAAATGTGACCTATGGCCGAGAGTCATGACACTGGAAGGTAAATGGTATATACTGAGGCTTCAGGTGATGCCAGGACAATCTCTTCAGCTGCTTCCTGTTGCACCTGCAAACTTTTTCCTGTCTCTGATTATCTGTCATGTGAGAAGAAGGTAAGTCTCACATTGGGTTGACACAGCATGTGCTGGGTGGCCCAGGTGGCAATTTGTGATTTGATTTATGTCTATCATTTGCTTACTACACAGTTGTATATCATAACTCAAGTTCTTGTGAACAAAGAGATGAATGTCAGTCACTAGACATACATGATGAACCTTTTTCATGTCTACATTATTCCTTTCCCTAACATCACCTACAGAATCTTTAAGAGTTGAGGTGTTTAAGATCTACAGCTCTGAATTAAGGGCCTTGAATTAGAGACAGTTTTATCACGATTTCTCTTCAGTCTTCTAGACTGAACCTGTCACTGTAGGCACACTACTGAGTAGTTAGCAACCAGGTAACTAGTGGAAGGCATTTGGCATCTGAAGAAGGGCTTTAGAAAGACAGCTTTAGACTTTAGAAAGACAGCTGTTTCACAGATGGCAGTCTCTGGAATTAGGTTACTATTTAATTCTATGTTAAATTTTATTTATTTTTTATTTTACTTTACCTTATTCCTAAATGCCTTTTTAAATGAATAACTAACTGATCAGTTACTGGTACACTGCTGACCCCGGTCTCAGAACTGGATAAATGATGCAAGAGGGCAGCATTCATTCACTCACTCAGCAAAACCTAGCTGAATATCTACTGAGTGCTGGCCGTTTCCTGTTTGATGCTGCATGATACTATTCTTACCATCAAGGCTAAAGGGCAGAAAAGTTAAAAGGATAGAGAGAGAGAGGGATAGAGAGAGAAGGGGGGAAAGAGAGAGATGGGGAGCTAGGGAGGGAGAGAGAAGAGGAGGCAGGGAGGGAGGGAAGTAGGGAATGTACAGCGCTTATGGGAGCATGGGACAGAGGAGTTTAAGTGAGCTTCAGGAAAGTGCCCCGTAAGGAATGTCCTCTAACACATCACTCATAATAGAGGATGCTAAATCAAACTGTTTATTTTAGTTACATAAAATTATTAAATATCAAGAAAGAGAAAACAGGGTACATATGACAATAGGGAGAATATGAAAAATGTTTCAGCACTTTAAAAGCATTATTAGTAAAACTGGCATGTTACCAATTATTACATTCATAAATTAGGTAATGAAATCAAGGATTTCTGGAATTCTATAGCTCTTTAGTTGTAGGATATATTTTTCAGTTACATGTTAAATTCTGTAGGAACTTAAACCTGCACGTGAAAAATAGGTGAGGAAAGAGACAGGGATATGCTTATGAAACTCTACAATATTTTACGTTCCCTAGAATAAGATAACAAAAGGCAGCATATTCTAAGTAGACAATAACCTGCCATCTAGGAAGATGCTCTTCTCCTAAATTTGACTGAAATATCTGTAAATTCACTTATCTTAACGGAAGCAAAGAAACAATATATTAATAATCACCATCAACAGCAAGAACTAACCTTACTAGATGTTTGCTATTTGTAAATTACCAGCAAAGTGTTTAGAGAACTTTCACAATCCTAACTTCCTTGTTGGATTAGTACTATCACAACCCCCATCTCTCAGATGAGAACTGAGACTTAAAAAATTAAATAATTTCCCCAAATCACAGTGTTAGTAAATGGCCTAAGCCTTACAAATAGCTATGAAAAGAAGACAAGTGAAAAGCAAAGGAGAAAAGGAAAGATATACCCATTTGAATGCAGAGTTCCAAAGAATAGCAAGGAGAGATAAGAAAGCCTTCCTCAGTGATCAGTGCAAAGAAATAGAGAAAAACAACAGAATGGGAAAGACTAGAGATCTCTTCAAGAAAACTAGAGATACCAGGGAACATTTCATGCAAACATGGGCACAATCAAGGACAGAAATAGTATGGACCCAACAGAAGCACAAGATATTAAGAAGAGGTGGCAAGAATACACAGAAGAACAGTACATGCATTCTTTACATGTATTCATAGAACTGTAACTGGTACCCCTATTCATACAGCCTTTTCAGACAGAAACCTGAGAGGCTTCCTCATGTCCTTCTCCTTTACTCCCTGTGGCCAACATTACTCAGAACTCTCAGTTTAATCTTCAGAGCCTCCTCTCTGTTCCTCCCTTCTGAGCACTGCCAACACTGCTGCCTCAGACAAGCTCTTAAACTTGAACATCTGCAATAGTCTTCCCACTGGTTAGTCTCTCCCATCTTCAGACATGACCTCTTTCCAATCCATTCTCCCCATATCAGTTTAAAACAGGAGTGGCCCTTCTTCCTGCAGGAAAAGGCCTAAACGCCTTAAGGAGTTAGGTGTAGGTTGAGAGATCAAAAAAAGATCTTAATGACCCAGATAACCACAGTGGTGTGATCACTCACCTAGAGCCAGACATCCTGGAGTGTGAAATCAAATGGGCCTTAAGAAGCATCACTATGAACAAAGCTAGTGGAGGTGATGGAATTCCAGCTGGGCTATTTCAAATCCTAAAAGATGATGCTGTGCAAGTGCTGCCCTCAATATGCCAGCAAATTTGGAAAACTCACCAGTGGCCACAGGACTGGGAAAGGTCAGTTTTCATTCCAATTCCAAAGAAAGGCAATGCCAAAGAATGCTCAAACTACCTCACAATTGCACTCATCTCAGATGCTAGTAAAGTAATGCTCAAAATTCTCCAAGTCAGGCTTCAGCAATAATGTGAACCATGAACTTTCAGATGTTCAAGCTGGTTTTAAAAAAGCAGAGGAACCAGAAATCAAATTGCCATCATCTGCTGCATCAGCAAAAAAGCAAGAGAGTTCCAGAAAAAACATCTACTTCCGTTTTATTGATTGTGCCAAAACCTTTAACTGTGTGGATCACAATAAACTGTGGAAAATTCTTGAAGAGATGGGAATACCAGACCATCTGACCTGCGTCTTGAGAAATCTGTATGCAGGTCAGGAAGCACAGTTAGAACTGGACATGGAACAACACACTGGTTCCAAATAGGAAAAGGAGTACGTCAAGGCTGTATATGGTCACTGTGCTTATTTAACTTATACGCAGAGTACATCATGAGAAACACTGGGCTGGATGAAGCACAAGCTGGAATCAAGATTGCTGGAGAAATACCAATAACCTCAGATACGCTGATGACACCATCCTTATGGGAGAAGGCAAAGAACTGAAGAACCTCTTGATGAAAGTGAAAGAGGAGAGTGAAAAAGTTGGCTTAAAGCTCAAAATTCAGAAAACTAAGATCATGGCATCCAGTCCCATCACTTCATGGCAAATAGATGGGGAAACAATGGAAACAGTGGCAGACTTTATTTTTGGGGGCTCCAAAAACACTGCAGATGGTGACTGCAGCCATGAAATTAAAAGACGCTTGTTTTTTGGAAGGAAAGCTATGACCAACCTAGACAGCATATTAAAAAGCAGAGACATTACTTTGCCAACAAAGGTCCGTCTAGTCAAAGCTATGGTTTTTCCAGTAGTTACGTATGGATGTGAGAGTTGGACTATAAAGAAAGCTGAGTGCCGAAGAATTGGTGCTTTTGAACCGTGGTGTTGAAGAAGACTCTTGAGAGTCCGTTGGACTGCAAGGAGATCCCACCAATACATCCTAAAGATCAGTCCTGAGTGTTCACTGGAAGGACTGATATTGAAGCTGAAACTCCAATACTTTGGCCGCCTGATGTGAAGAGCTGACTCACTGGAAAAGACCCTGATCCTGGGAAAGATTGAAGGCAGGAGGAGAAGGGGACGACAGAGGATTAGATGGTTGGATGGCATCACCGACTCAATGGACATGAGTTTGAGTAAACTCCAGGAGTTTGTGAGGGACAGGGATGCCTGGCGTGCCACAGTCCATGTGGTCGCAAAGAGTAAGACACGACTGAGCAACTGAACTGAACTAGTAATTTGAACCCAAATTCAAACAGTATATTCTTCTGCCTCCAACATCAAAAGGCAATTCCTCAATCTGTATTTCTTCTTTAAACTCTGTGTTCAGTTTTGAATTCATATGTATTTATAAGACATACTGAATTTACATATATTCTGCCAGTGTCCTGCAATCTCCCTCATATCACCTCCACCAGCAACTCTCAAACCTCAGCAGCCCACATACTTCAAAAACTAGTGGGTACAGTTATCACTCAGTTCAGTTCGGTTGCTCAGTCCAGTCCGACTCTTCACGGCCCCATGGCTGCAGCATGCCAGGTTTCCCTGTCCATCACCAACTCCCAGAGCTTGCTCAAACTCATGTCCCTCGAGTAGGTGATGCTATCCGACCATCTCATCCTCTGTCGTTCCCTTCTCCTTCTGCCTTCAGGCTTTCCCAGCATCAGGGTCTTTTTCAACCAGTCATCTCTACAGTTAACTACAGATAACTACAGTGGTAGTTACCTCTACCACTGTTATTATTTCCTGAGGCTTTACTGCAAACTCTCTACTATTCGTCTGTGGATCATGTGTCTTCCCTTTTGCATATGCGTTCAATGCCAGTTTCTCTTTTTTTCAAACTATTGGACCTAAATGTTCACACGTACTAGAACCAATTGCTTATTGTCACTGTAAGTGTATACAGGAACAAAATCATGAGTCTTCAAATTTTATGTATGAGGAACGTGTGGTTTGAGAGACACTCCATTCTAAAGAAGATCAGTCCTGGGTGTTCTTTGGAAGGAATGATGCTAAAGCTGAAACTCCAGTACTTTGGCCACCTCATGTGAAGAGTTGACTCATTGGAAAAGACTCTGATCCTGGGAGGGACTGGGGGCAGGAGGAGAAGGGGACGACAGAGGATGAGATGGCTGGATGGCATCACTGGCTCTATGGACATGAGTTTGAGTGAACTCCGGGAGTTGGTGATGAATAGGGAGGCTGCGATTCACAGGGTCGCAAAGAGTTGGACACGACTGAGCGACTGAATTGAACTGAACTGAAGTTGTATTTGGGAAGTTGACTTACTATGTATCCAGAAAACAAAAAAATTTTAACAGAACAATTTTAGATTACAAGAGTTAATAAATTTCTTATTCCCTGATCATTTAGCATTGTGCTCAAATTCTGACAGCATTGATCATAAGACCTAATTTGTTTGCCTTCAGATTGTTAGTCTCTGGAAGACAAGGGGAGTACTGGTCATCTTTATTTACCTGGCACATACTCTGTGTACTATTACCCTACCATGAGTACCCACCATCAAGCAGTGTATTGACTTTGTGCCAGGCACTGTTAAGCACTTTACAGGTACAGTATTGAGTCAATTAACCCCCTCAATAATCCTATGACAGAGAGTCAGTTTCTACATCTATACTACAGTTGAGGAAACTTAGTCACTGAGAGGCTAAGTGACTTGCCCTAGACAGCTAGTAAGTGGTAGAGCCAGGATTTGAATCCAAGCAGTTTGGCTCTCAAGCATTAGTAGCACTCTCAACCCATGTTGTTCTGTTGCATCTGACTCTGCGACCCCATGGACTGCAGCATGTCTAGGTTTCCCTGTCCTTCACCATCTCCTGGAGCTTGCTGAAACTCATGTCCATTGAGTCGGTGATGCCACCCAATCATCTCATCCTCTCTCATCCCCTTCTGCTCCTGCCTTCTATCTTTCCCAGCATCAGGGTCTTTTCTAATGTGTTGGCTTTTTCTATGATCCAATGGATGTTGGCAATTTGATCTCTGGTTCCCCTGCCTTTTCTAAATCCAGCTTGAACATCTGGAAGTTCTTGGTTCACATACTGTTGAAGAGTAGCTTGAAGAATTTTGAGCATGACCTTGCTAGCACGTGAAATAAGCGCAATTGTGCAACAGTTTGAACATTCCTTGGCATTGCCCTTCTTTGGGATTGGAATGAAAACTGACCTTCCCGAGTCCTGTGGCCACTGGTGAGTTTTCCAAATTTGCTGGCATATTGAGGGCAGCACTTGCACAGCATCATCTTTTAGGATTTGAAATAGCCCAGCTGGAATTCCATCACCTCCACTAGCTTTGTTCATAGTGATGCTTCTTAAGGCCCATTTGATTTCACACTCCAGGATGTCTGGCTCTAGGTGAGTGATCACACCACTGTGGTTATCTGGGTCATTAAGATCTTTTTTTGATCTCTCAACCTACACCTAACTCCTTAAGGCGTTTAGGCCTTTTCCTGCAGGAAGAAGGGCCACTCCTGTTTTAAACTGATATGGGGAGAATGGATTGGAAAGAGGTCATGTCTGAAGATGGGAGAGACTAACCAGTGGGAAGACTATTGCAGATGTTCAAGTTTAAGAGCTTGTCTGAGGCAGCAGTGTTGGCAGTGCTCAGAAGGGAGGAACAGAGAGGAGGCTCTGAAGATTAAACTGAGAGTTCTGAGTAATGTTGGCCACAGGGAGTAAAGGAGAAGGACATGAGGAAGCCTCTCAGGTTTCTGTCTGAAAAGGCTGTATGAATAGGGGTACCAGTCACAATTCTATGAATACATGTAAAGAAGCAGGATTTTTATTTACTGAAAAGTGAAAGTCGCTCAGTCGTGTCCGACTCTTTGTGACCCCATGAACTATACAGTCCATGGAATTCTCCAGGCCAGAATACTGGAGTGGGTAGCCTTTTCCTTCTCTAGGGGATCTTCCCAACCCAGGGATGGAACCCAGGTCTCCCGCATTGCAGGTGGATTCTTCACCAGTTGAGCCACCAGGGAAGCCCTATTTTGTGAGAGGGATGGTAATAAGTTAAGTTTTGGATCGCTCAGGTGATCTGCTCAGAATTTTAGATACTCCCGACAGGCCTGGTGCACAAAGACAGTGCTAGTGTCTCATGTGATGCATTTGTACCATTCTTTGTGCCTGCCAGCTCCCCAGCTGCTTGACCTACTCCATCTCTCCATGCTCAACAACAGCAAATATCTCTGCTGTAATTAATTGTTTTCAGGTATATTTCTGCCACTAGGGTACTCTGTGAATTCTTCAAGGTCGATGACTAAGTCTTACTGATTTCCAGGTCTCTGTTGTAATTATACGGTGCCTGAAACATAGATTACATCTGACAAGTGTTTGCTGATAGTGGACCAGAGGTTCTTACACCTTTAACTCAGTTTCTAGGTAAATTCTATTTTAGGGAACACCTGTGGCTGTCTGTCTTTAGAGGAACTTTCTCTGCCCAAGATTGAGAGTAGTCCAACTTTATTTATAGCTAGATCTTCAGTGCTGTGGCCCTTGGGGCAACAGCCCACTACTAATTAATAAATAATGATATAAAAATTACATTGAATACCAAGATCACCAAAAATACTATTGAGTGTAGTAAAAGTATTTTATCTTTAATTAGGGATTTAAAAAGTACTCTTAATTTTTCATGTAAATTAGTAATGCAAATTGTTAAAAAAAAGTAAATAGTTTATGTAAATTAGTATGATTGAAGCGAGCCCCTGAAATACTAAGCCCTGTATCAGCAGAGGCAACTCAATAAGATTTTCCAAACAGTTTATTTCCAGCAGTCACCATAAGAATCATATTTATATCTTACCAAGTGGTAAAAAGACAACAGAAGCAGAAATATATAATTCTTTGTTACAAGAACCTTAAACTCTAAAAGGCCAGAGGAAGTAAATTGTATCTAGCTCCCTTCAGCAAGCAGGCAAAGCATCTTGGAAATTCTGCTTTGGCCCCAAATTGGCTTCACACATTTGTTACAAATTAACAACAAATTATCTGCTCTAGTTCTCACTTTGAACAGCAACTCTGTTCAAATGAACTGTGAAAAATACTATCCCCAAAGAACTGCATTTTTGAGGAGATGCTATGCCGATCATAAACAATTTTATTGACTTTGGGTTAACATCCTCAAAGTGTCAAATTATTATTCTAGAATAGTGCTTCTCAAATTTAATGTGTACATAATCACCTGGAGATTTTGTTGATGCACCTGATTCAGAAGGTGTCATGGCCAGGGAAACGTGCCAATGAGATCTCTGGCTGCTATGACCATAATTGAAAGAAGGCCTCAGTGCTCTGCTCTGAAATCCCACTTCCACTTCCACTGAAGCAGAGCTTTCCATACAGTGCTCTCAGTAAATGACTGGAGGCAGCACAAATAGTAAGGCAGACTCATTCCTGTGAGAGATGGAACTTCTGCCTTACTAGTTCTAACACTGGCTGGAGGACTCTCCCTTGGCTTGCCAGAAAATTGCTTAGTACTGTGCTAAACTCTTAGATCCTACACAATCCTCCCTTAGCTCTTTCCTTCACACAGGTCAGACCTACTTCTCCTTTTTCCCTCTGGCGTCTTCCCTAACACATCTCTTAAGATGTCAAATCCCATCTTGGTGTGTGCTTCTTGGTGGACATGAATTAACAAAGTAGAACCAGGAGGCAGATAGGCTTAAAATCCTGCATGTCTCAGTTCCCAGATGATGTCAGCCCACTCATCCATCCATAAACCACACTTTGAGTGGCAAGGTTCTATCCAGGGAATAAAGCAGTCACGAATTTACAACATACCTAAGTGCTAGGAGGGGTAGTCCTAGACTTTACAATATATCATTACTGCCAAACAAACAGTTGGCTGCTGGTACTTTGAAGAAAAAATAAGATGACTGAAGTTTCTGTCGGCCTTAAGTCTAATGAGAGAATAAAAGCCCAAGTCAAAAAATAATTGAGTACTTTTCCAGCATTCCTTTGTAAGGACCTGCAGTATATCCCACATATCATTTCCCCTTTAAGAAATCCCCGCAACCTGCTTTTGCAAACTCTAAGTAGTCATGCCCTTCGCCAGGGGATTTTCCTGACCCAGAGATTGAACCCAGGTCTCCTGCATTGCAGGCAGCTTCTTTACTATCTCAGCCACCAGGGAAGCTCCAGTATCACCACACTATTAGTGAAACTGAAAACAAAACAAGAAAAGCAGTAATTTGGTGATATACTCAATCCAGATAAAATTAGTTTAGTTCCTACTCTCATATGATCATCTAATTAATTGATCAGTTCAGTTCAGTTGAGTCGCTCAGTTGTGTCTGACTCTTTGCAACCCTACAGAATGTGGACGCCAGGCATCCCTGTCCATCACAAACTCCCGGAGTTTACTCAAACTCATGTCCATTGAGTCGGTGACGCCATCCAACCATCTCATCCTCTGTCTTCCCCTTCTCCTCCCACCTTCAATCTTTCCCAGCATCAGGGTCCTTTCCAATGAATCAGTTCTTCACATCAGGTGGTAAAAGTATTGGCGCTTCAGCATCAGTCCTTCCAATGAATATTCAGGACTGATTTCATTTAGGATGGATGGGCTGGATCTCCTTGCAGTTGAAGGGACTCTCAATAGTCTTCTCTAACATCACAGTTTAAAAGCATCAATTCTTTGGCGCTCAGCTTTCTTTATAGTTCAACTCTCACATCCACTTTGACGGACCTTTGTTGGCAAAGTAACGTCTCTGCTTTTTAATATGCTATCTAGGTTGGTTGTAACTTTTCTTTCAAGGAGTAAGCATCTTTTAATTTTATGGCTGCAGTCACCATCTGCAGTGATTTTGGAGCCCCCCCAAAATAAAGTCTGTCACTGTTTCCATTGTTTCCCCATCTATCTGCCATGAAGTGATGGGACCGGATGATATGATCTTAGTTTTCTGAATGTTGAGCTTTAAGCCAACTTTTTCACTCTCCTCTTTCACTTTCATCAAGAGGCTTTTTAGTTCTACTTCACTTTCTGCCATAAGGGTGGTGTCATCTGCATATCTGAGCTTATTGATATTTCTCCCGGCAACCTTGATTCCAGCTTGTGCTTCTTCCAGCCCAGTGTTTCTCATGATGTACTCTGTATATAAGTTAAATAAGCAGGGTGACAATATACAGCCTTGACGTCCTCCTTTTCCTATTTGGAACCAGTCTGTTGTTCCATGTCCAGTTCTAACTGTTGCTTCCTCACCTGCATATAGGTTTCTCTAGAGGCACGTCAGGTGATCTGGTATTCCCATCTCTTTCAGAATTTTCCACAGTTTATTGTAATCCACACACTCAAAGGCTTTGGCATAGTCAATAAAGCAGAAATAGATATTTATCTGGAACTCTCTTGTTTTTTCGATGATCCAGCAGATGTTGGCAATTTGATCTCTGGTTCCTCTGCTTTTTTCTAAAACCAGCTGGAACCTCTGGAAGTTCAGGGTTCACGTACTGTTGAAGCCTGGCTTGGAGAATTTTGAGCATTACTTTATTAGTGTGTGAGATGAGTGCAATTGTGTGGTAGTTTGGGCACTCTTTGGCATTGCCTTTCTTTGGGATTGGAATGAAAACTGACCTTTCCCGGTCCTGTGGCCACTGGTGAGTTCTCCAAATTTGCTGGCATATTGAGTGCAGCACTTTCACAGCATCATCTTTTAGGATTTGAAATAGCTCAACTGGAATTCCATCACCTCTACTAGCTTTGTTCATAGTGATGCTTCCTAAGGCCCACTTGATTTCGCATTCCAGGATGTCTGGTTCTAGGTGAGTGATCACACCATTGTGATTATCTGGATCATGAAGATCTTTTTTGTATAGTTCTGTGTATTCTAGCCACCTCTTCTTAATGTCTTCTGCTTCTATTAGGTCCATACCATTTCTGTCCTTTATTGTACCCATCTTTGCATGAAATGTTCCCTTGGTATCTCTAATTTTCTTGAAGAGATCTCTAGTCTTTCCCTTTCTATTGTTTTCCTATATTTCTTTGCATTGATCACTGAGGAAGGCCTTCTTATCTGTCCTTGCTATTCTTTGGAACTCTGCATGCAAATGGGTATATCTTTCCTTTTCACCTTTGCCTTTCGCTTCTCTTCTTTTCGCAGCTATTTATAAGGCCTCCTCAGACAACCATTTTGCCTTTTTGCAGTTCTTTTTCTTGGGGATGGTCTGTCTTGATTGCTGCCTCCTGTACAATGTCATGAACCTCCGTCCATAGTTCTTCAGGCACTGTCTATCAGATCTAATCCCTTAAATCTATTTCTCACTTCCACTGTATAATCAGAACGGATTTGATAGGTCATACCTGCATGGTCTAGTGGTTTTCCCCACTTTCTTCAATTTAAGTCTGAATTTGGCAATAAGGCATTCATGATCTGAGCCACAGTCAGCTCCTGGTCTTGTTTTTGCTGACTGTAGAGAGCTTCTCCATCTTTGGCTGCAAAGAATATAATCAATCTGATTTCAGTATTGACCATCTGGTGATGTCCCTGTGTAGAGTCTTCTCTTGTGTTGTTGGAAGAGGGTGTTTACTATTACCAGTGCATTCTCTAGGCTCAGAGGTTAAAGCGTCTGCCTGCAATGCGGAGACCTGGGTTTGATCCCTGGGTCGGGAAGATCCCCTGGAGAAGGAAATGGCAACCCACTCCAGTATTCTTGCCTGGAGAATCCCATGGATCGGGGAGCCTGGCGGGCTACAGTCCACGGGGTTGCAAAGAGTTAAACACTACTGAGCAACTTCACTTTCACTTTCTCTTGGCAAAACTTTTTTAGCCTTTGACCTGCTTTATTCTGTACTCCAAGGCCAAATTTGCCTGTTACTCCAGGTATTTCTTGACTTCCTACTTTTGCATTCCTGTCCCTATAATGAAAAGGACATCTTTTGGGGGTGTTGGTTCCAGAAGGACATAAAAACTGGAATATTGAGATAGGTAGGGTATTTTTTTTTGCTTTTGCTGTTTTAATTCTGAAAATGCTATAAACTCCTAGTTTCCTATGTAAACATTTCCTTTACATTTCTTCTTTATAGATATTAATGTAATTTATTTGATTATAGCTTACATGCGGGCTCACTCACTCAGCTGTGTTCAACTCTTTTGCAACCTCATGGACTGTAGCCTGCCAGGCTACTGTCCAGGTAAGAATACTGGGGTGAGTTGCTATTTCCTCCTCTAGGGAATCTTTCTGACCCAGGGGTTGAACCCATGTCTCCTACATTTGCAGGCAGTTTATGAACTGTCTTAGCCACCTGGGAAGTCTTTGATTATAGTTTACTTACATATTTTAACAAGCCTGGACAATATTTTCAGGCTTGTTTTCTAAGCTTTTGATCTGAAGAAACCATGTCTTTCCAGAGGATTTAAATGCCTAATCAATTCATTGGTTATGTGTTGATTTTATTCTGAAAAAGTTAAACTCCAAGGTTTATTGATTTCTAGATTCTTGAAAGTAAAATTACACTACAAAATGGCCTTCTACTTCTAAACAAGTCAGTTCTTTGATTTCTACGAGTGGCTCCCCTGCAGATCCATTTGGAAAACTGCAAAGATGGGGTCTAGGATTTAACCATAATTAATCTATAAAGCTCAGAATAAGGGTATAATTAAGATATTTATTTAACTACCCTGGGGCTAATCATTCATTTTGTAAATTAATGAGGCCCAATATTTAAAAGATCAATTTACTAAACTCCTACTAAGAGTGGGAGCGTGTGTGGGGACGGATGTAAACTGGCACTGTCGCATAGTCTCAGCAGCACACTGGGACAGCTGATGAGGCTGCGCTGGATTAGTATACACATCGATACCGGTGGAAGGTCTGATCCGTCCTCCGGTATGAAAAAGTTAAGAGCACATTCAATCCTGAAACCTAATAAATCCATACTTGAAAATTTAAGGAGCTAATTTAACAGGCAAAAAGCTATGAAAACTTTATTACAGCATCATCTATAAAGTAAAGTAATAGAAACAACCTAAATGTCATGCAAATGGAAATTGTTCCATAATACATGGCAAATCTGTGCCGCATAACACTATGAATTTGCTAACTAGCAATTATGAAAACAATGGAGAGATACTGACAAACATGTTTGATATTATCTGAAAAGAGCCTAATCCACAATGAATTGCAAACAATTTATCACACATACACAAGCATACATGTACATACATTCAAACACAACTGCAAGGTTTGAAAGAAAATATACAAAAGAATGAGAGATTACGAATGCATTTATTTACCCCAATCTTTAACACTGAACATTTCTTAAATAAAAATATGCTATCTGATGAGTTCCTAAATGTGACTGTGACAGATAAAATTAAGAAAGAAGTAAAGCCAGCTCACTTTAACTCAGTCACTAAGTCTTGCTACCTGAGATAAAAAATTTTGATTAAACTTATCATTTAAAAATTGAATGCCTATTATGCATAAGGCATATTCTAGATACTCGAAGAAACACAAAGATCTTTAGTAAAAACCCCTACCGTGAAGAAGTTGTTAGTCTAGAAGAAAATATGAGACAACTATACAACAATTATAAGTGAAGTTGATCATATACATCAAGGGCTAAGGATAGGGATGAAAAAATAAATCTGGAGAAATAAAGGGGTGTCTTCACAGAGGATTCAAAGGTAAAGAATTTCAGCAAGTACACATAGGTTGTTTAAAAGTCCAAATAGTTCAACTAGTGCTCGAGTCTCATTAAGAAAAGGCTGTAAAAGTAGGTGGATCACGTGCTGATGAACTTTAATGCCAAGCCAAAGATTTATATTTAATTTGAAAGTTGTGAGTAGATCCTGAAAGTCTTTAATTAGGGAAGCAACACAATGTACTAGGTCACAAAGCAAGTCCTAACAAAGTGAAAACAAAAGATACAAATATTTGTGGGATGCAGCAAAACAAGTATTTACAGGGAAGTTTATATTGGTAAACGTGTATGTTAAAAGGAAGATCTCACATTAACAAACTGTAATTCAAGGAACTAGTCAAAGAAGAACAAACCAAGCTTCAAGTGGACAGAAGGGAAATAAACGAGTGAAATAATGAAATAAATGAAATAGAGAATAGAGATTAAGAGAATAGGAAAAAATATAGAAAAAAGTCAACAAAATTAAGAGTTGGCGTTTTGAAAAGATAAACTCAAAATTAGGAATGAAAGAGGGAGATACTATAACTAATAACACAGAAATACAAAGGATCATTCGAGGGTACCATGAATAATTATACTCCAACAAATTGGATAACCTAGAAGAAATGAATACATTCCTAGAAACATACAATGTACCAAAACCGAATCACAAAGAAGCAGAAAATCTATAACTATAAGGACATTGAATTGGTAAGGAAAAACAAAGAAAAGCTCAGGTGTTCCTTTTGGCTTCACAGAAGAATTCTATAAAACACTTAAAGAATTAGTGCCAATCTTCAAACTTCTCCACATACTGAAGAGGAAGGAACATTCCAAACTCATTTTATGAGGTCAGCATTACTTTGATACCAAAGCTAGACAAAGACACTATAAGAAAACTATAGGCTAATATCCTTAATGTGTAAAGATGCAAAAATTCCCAGCAAAATACTAGCAAGCCAAATTCAAGAGGACATTAAAAGGATCACGCATTATAACTGAATGGAATTTATCCTTGGGATGCAAGAATGATTAAGCATATGAAAATCAATCAGTGTGGTATATACCACATTAACAGAACGAAAGCTCTGAATCACAGGACCATCTCAATAGACGAAAAAAAGCACTGACAGAATTCAACATCCTTTCATGATAAAAACACTCAATAAACTAGAAAAAGAAGGAGCTTATTTTTTAAAAAAAGGTGATTACCTTAACATAATAAAGGCCATATATAAAAAGCTCATAGTGAACATCATATATAATTATTGTGAAAACTGAATGCTTTCACGCTAAGATGAGGAACAAATTAAGGATGCCCACTCTTGGCATTTATATTTAATATAATACTGGAAGTCCTAGAAACTAGGTCAGAAACAAACAAGAAACAAAAATGGCATCCAAATAAGAAAAGAAGTGATGTTTGCAGATTACCTAATCTTGAATGTAGAATATTGTAAAGGTTACTCACACAGAAAACATTGCTTAGAACTAATAAACAAATTCAGCAAAGTTGCAGGACACATAATCAACATACAAAAATCAGTTGTGTTTCTTCTATATACCAGCAATGAATTTTCTGAAAAGGAAATTCAAGAATTCAATTTATAATAGCATCAAAAAAGAACACAAAAGGGGCAAAAAGACTTGTACCATGTAGTAGATTAGAGGCTGCAGAAATGGCTTGATTTCTTGCTCAGATTACAACTCATGAGATGATATTAAGCTCCTTTGCAAATGTCATATGAAGGCTGTGCAGAATCCAAAATGTTGGCTGGGGCCTCATTTCCATGATACAAATTTGTACTTTCAGAACTACTGAATGGTGAACTGTGATTAAGTTTCCTTTCTCAGGCAGCTTTCTTGGCAATCGATTACTTGCCTGGTTTATACATGATTCATTCTTATCTTAATCCATTCCATAAAGAGGAATTAGTAGTGTCTACTTTAATAATGCAGTAGTAACAATAATGTGAAAGCAACAGCTGTTTGAAATATAAGTTCGTGACATTTCAGAGGGAAATAAATCCTAGGAAGAGAAAGTAAATGGATAAAAATAAATCCTTTATTAATATGATAAATGATTATTTGTAGATTTTAAGCCAGACAAGATTTCTACTGTTAAAAATGTACTTTAAAACATATATGGTTAAGTATATTCATTTCAACAGAAATATTTTCTCTAATGCTAAACTTTATTGGCAAGGAGAGATTTCAAATCCAAAAGGAGTTGGAATGAAAGATTAAAAAACCATATTCTGTGTTATTATTTTAAATGCTGCCTCATATCACTGATATCTCACATCCTCTACTGCTCTGACTGTATACCATCAAAGACACCTTGGAGTATTTCAATATAAAACTACTATAAGTTTTTATCTGATAGAAGTGCTGGGATTCCAAGTAGAATTCAAGGCTGTGTGTGTGCATGTGTGTGTAAGTAGAATTCAAGGCTCTGGTGTGTGTGTATTACATTCTAAGTAATGCAACAAATAGGAATTATGTCTTCAACTTTATCTCCCTCCCCCCAGTAGAAGGCAGTAGTAGGCAAGAGGCAGGGATTTGGGACTATAAATCTGCAAATAAAAAGGTATTAAAAATTTCACCTCAGTTAATGGAAAACGTAGTTAACCAGGATAACCTATTTCAAACAATGCTGATGATCCTGACAGTAGACCAATATAACAGAAGACACTGATAAACAAGACTTTTTGGCATGAATGGAGAAACAAAGCTAACTGGTGAATATTCTTATTTACTGAAGCGGTAAAGAATCTGCCTGCAGTGCAGAAGCCTCAGGAGACATGCGTTCAATCCCTGGGTCAGGGAGATCCCTTGGAGATGGGCATGGCAGTCCACTCCAGTATTCTTGCCTGGAGAATCCCATGGACAGAGAAGCCTGGCTGGCTACAGTCCATAGGGTCGCAGAGTCACACCACTGAAGCGACTTAGCAGGTAGCATGCACACATGGAGGGAAAAGATGGAAAAGAAGGAAGGGTAAATTCTGACTCATAAACACCTGATGGTTATCTGCCTACCTTATGCTTTCTAAACAAGTGGTGTCCAGTGGAGATTTCACAGTGCATCCACAGAAGTTGGGTTTAACCTAGTTTAAATGATTTGATTTGACAGGCAATTACCTTGGAATTAATATTCTAGTCAATATTTTAATGAAACGGGTTGGCAACTAGAAAACTGTAAATACCTATCTGATATTTCCTTATCAAGTATAATTAGTGTTTTTGATAGAATTATACTTTTTTCTGAGTTATGGAACTAATATATTCCTATTTAAAAAATTAAAGAGCTATGTCATCTTTTAATTTTAATGTCTGGTGTCTTAATTCATCAATATAAATAATTTGTTAGTACAATAAATAGTTTTGTTTACAGAACAAGCTAAAAATATTTTTAGGCAAAGAAAAGTACATTAAGAAATAGGAACTTCTCAAAAGCACCACATACCACTGATTCAAATTCTTGTTTTAGAACATTTTACTTCTTCACTCTTATATACATATATATGTATGTATATATCAGATGTCAATTAGTTCCCTGAAAAAATTAAGTTTTTTTCTTTCACTTAATGAAATGTATTGTTAACAGTTCTACGGATGCATTTCTTTATTTGGCTTATGTCCCAAACATATTAATAATCTAGAATAAAGACAAGCAGTAGTTTCAAATCAGTATGTGTGCTGAATGGATTTTTCATGTGGAGAAAAGAACATGTTAACTGAATATGTTCTCTGCTCTTTTGACAAGCAATTTTGCTATTTTTAATACTAAATACAATGACAAACTGTAAAACTAAGAAAATCTGTTAATTCTTTTTTGATCTTTGGGTGATCTGTTAAAGGTAACAACTACTAATTTATTCTAACTCCTTTAGAAGAAAATCTATTATTAATACAGTGGACCTTGGCTATGGTAGTACTTACTACATTATTTGACACTGGATAAATCAGCTGAGATTCCGTCTGACGGATTTTAATTGTAGAAATAGTAAAAGACCTCTTTATAACAGCATTCTCAGCAATAAAGCAGCTCTGTAATAATGAGGCTCTGAAGAATATGAGGATAAAAAATAACAACAGATTGCCTCTAAAGCCCTGATATTGAAATAGAAACTTTCCAAAAGTTAGGCAAAGTCTTAGCTGATAGTCACTGTATCATTCAGTTTTATAAAAATATTTTTCTAGAAAGTAATTTTTCCCTCAAGCCCACTTTCAGGCAAAAGGCCGTGCTAGATGCTGGGGAGCAAATGAAGAAGAGTGGCTGTGCCTTTAAGGAACTCGTATCTTTTCCACCAGGGAGGCTGATCATGTTCAGATACATCTCACACAACCTAGAATGTCCGAACAACCAGAGGAGAGAAAAGAACGACGCGTAATGCCAAGGCAGCCTGTATCCACCAAGTGAAATGCCGAAGCCCTGTATGCATTTCTTGGCTCCAGTCACATGCCAGCCTGCTTGGGTAGTTGTTTGGTCTTACTCTGAGGTCTTTAACAAATCCTTTTTCTACACCTTATTTGGAGCTGCTGCTTTTAGAACAACATACTTACGAGTAGTCTCTTAAAAAGCTTCGGCAAAACACTTGAGATTCAATCATTTTATTTCAGGACAATTAAAGGAAATAATTCTTAATTTACTTGTCCACTGACAACCGCCCTTGTATCTTCAGTGAAGTTTAATATAATCCTACCTCCACAATACAAAATAATCTTCTCTAAATGTGACTGACTACATCACAAAAATCACTTGACTTCCAATACAAAAAAAGGGGAAATAAAAAACTGCTGGACAATAAAACACACAACAGATTTTAGTCCTAGAATTTCAATATAGTACTACTTTCCCATGGTTTACATCATAATTACAAAAATTCATCCAAAAAGTGATATAAATTATGTATCTCTAAAATAGGTGGAAGGTAGTCAACATAAGGTTGTACATGTTGCAAATTACTCATGCAACAGCAAATAGAGACTTTTGCCAGCAGTTAATCTGACTAGTGCTGGCTTCCTTGAGATGTCCAAATGCAACTTTACTAAAAATGATAGTACCTTAAAAAATACCTTTAGCTACTTCTATTTTCAGGTAGTGATTCTCAAACCTGACAGTACCTATAACTCACCTAGAGAGCTTTGGGAACATGCTGTTTTTCACATATACATTCTAACATAATCACTCTATGGTAACTGGGACATGTTTTATGTACATCCACAAGGTACTGTTCTAAGGAAAACCTGTTATGATCAATTCTATGACTTCATAATTTAGTATAAGAGTAAAATGACAGACATTTTATGGAGGAAGATTAAAAAATGATTTCTGGTTTTCAGAAAAACAACATCTTTTCTATAGGTTTTAGAAGGGCTATTTTGTGATAGATAAAATTATATTTTGTAGATAATAAGCTGACTAAAGAGAGAAAGGGCTTCCCTGGAGGCTCAGACGGTAAAGAATGCGCCTGCAATGCAGGAGATGGGGGTTCGATCCCTGTGTTGGGAAGATTCCCTGGAGGAGGGCATGGCAACCCACTCCAGTATTCTTGTCTGGAGAATCCCCATGGACAGAGAAGCCAGGCAGGTTACAGCCCATGGGGTCACAAAGAGTCGGACACTACTGAGCAATGAAGCACAAGAGCACAAAGAATGTTCAAGTTGGTTTTAGAAAAGGCAGAAGAACCAGAGATCAAATTGCCAACATCCGCTGGATCATCGAAAAAGCAAGAGAGTTCCAGATAAATATCTATTTCTGCTTTATTGACTATGCCAAAGCCTTTGACTGTGTGGATCACAATAAACTGTGGAAAATTCTGGAAGAGATGGGAATACCAGACCACCTGACCTGCCTCTTGAGAAATCTGTATGCAGGTCAGGAAGCAACAGTTAGAACTGGACATGGAACAACAGACTGGTTCCAAATAGGAAAAGGAGGACGTCAAGGCTGTATATTGTCACCCTGCTTATTTAACTTATATGCAGAGTACATCATGAGAAATGCTGGACTGGAAGAAGCACAAGCTGGAATCAAGATTCCAGGGAGAAATATCAATAAGCTCAGATATGCAGATGACACCACCCTTATAGCAGAAAGTGAAGAAGAATTAAAGAGCCTCTTGATGAAAGTGAAAGAAGAGAGTGAAAAAGTTGGCTTAAAGCTCAACATTCAGAAAGCTAAGATCATGGCATCCGGTCCCATCACTTCATGGGAAATAGATGGGGAAACAGTGCAAACAGTGTCAGACTTTATTTTGGGGGACTCCAAAATCACTGCAGATGGTGACTGCAGCCATGAAATTAAAAGACGCTTACTCCTTGGAAGGAAAGTTATGACCAACCTAGATAGCATATTCAAAAGCAGAGACATTACTTTGCCAACAAAGGTCTGTCTAGTCAAGGCTATGATTTTTCCTGTGGTCACATATGGATGTGAGATTTGGACTGTGAAGAAGGCTTATCACCGAAGAATTGATGCTTTTGAACTGTGGTGTTGGAGAAGACTCTTGAGAGTCCCTTGGACTGCAAGGAGATCCAACTAGTCCACTCTGAAGGAGATCAGCCCTGGGATTTCTTTGGAAGGAATGATGCTGAAGCTGAAACTCCAGTACTTTGGCCACCTCGTGCGAAGAGTTGACTCATTGGAAAAGACTGATGGTGGGAGGGATTAGGGGCAGGAGGAGAAGGGGACGACAGAGAATGAGATGACTGTATGGCATCACTGACTCAATGGACCTGAGTCTGAGTGAACTCCGGGAGTTGGTGATGGACAGGGAGGCCTGGCGTGCTGTGATTCATGGGGTCGCAAAGAGTCGGACACGACTGAGCAACTGAACTGAACTGAACTGAACTGAACTGAATCAAATTAAAGTCATTACAATATGTTTCTTTAATATAAACCTGATCATGTGTGTGTTAGTCACTCAGTTGTGTCCAACTCTTAGCAACCCCAAAGACTGTAGCCCAACAGGCTCCTCTGTCCATGGGATTCTCCAGGCAAGAATACTGGAGTGGCTTGCCATTCCCTTCTCCAGAGGGTCTTCCTGACCAAGGGATCGAACCCTGGTTTCCTGCATTGCAGTCAGATTCTTTACCGTTTGAGCTACAGGGATGGGGGAAACTGAAGAATAATGTCAGCATAACACAGAAGTTGTATTAGTTCATGTGTATTTTTTCCCAGCAAAATAATGATTTGAAGCACTCACAGCATGCTTTCTCATTATTTAAAGAAAGTCTGAGCAATATATAACAATCTTTAACAAAACTCTTGAGAATTCTAGTTAAGTTCTTCTTTACAGCAAGCAGGGGCTTCAAGACTGCTACTCTTTCCATTAAGCCAAGCTATTCGAGGAAGCTGATAATGCAGATGAGCAAGGTGCAATGACTTTTCTTCCTGTATTAAAAAACACCTGACTGACAGAGTATTTTCAACAAATGGTATGGAACAAATGGACATTCACAGGCAAAAAACAAAAACAAAAAACCAGAAAGAATCTAGGCACAGACCTTACAACCTTGAAAAAATTTAACTTAAAATGGATCAAAGATCTAATTACAAAACACAAAATTGTAAAACTCTTAGACAACAATGCCAACTAAAGATGCCACTGGCTATCCAGCTCTATAAGAACTGAGTAATTAGCCACCATGGTTGCTAGCTTTCAACACACCCTGAAAGGAGTTCAGGGAGGAGATTAGGAAAAAGGCACTCTGTTCTGGGAAAACTGGCAGAACAGGCTTTCAGATAGTGAGATATTTTCAGGAGAAAGTTTTTTTAAATGAACCTGGATTCTTGCATCTTCCTATACTTAGAAAAGTACTAAAACCATTAACTAAGATATCTGTACCTCATGATTAGCAGCAACCTTCTACCAAGAGGAGTGCTTAGTTGCATATACTACCTTTGCCAAAATCATAAATATATGTCCTTGCTTACCTCTTTGGAAAGGTTTCTCAGAGCTGAGAGGCTGTCTTCCGGGCAACAGTCCTTAGTAAGAAACTGAATAAACCAGACTTACAGCTTTTATGTTGCTCATTTTAAAGTCAATAATAACAGAGGAGAAAACCTTGATGACCTTTATAATGCCTTTTTAGAGGCAACACTAAAGAAAGGATCCATGAA
This sequence comes from Bos taurus, assembly GCF_002263795.3. Lineage (NCBI taxonomy): Eukaryota > Metazoa > Chordata > Mammalia > Artiodactyla > Bovidae > Bos > Bos taurus. The sequence continues at coordinate 56,068,435 of NC_037331.1, forward strand.
AGATAACTGATAAGCTGAACTTCATTAAAATTAAAAACTTCCAATCTGAAAAAGACAGTATCAATAAAATAAGAAGCTGAAGCTGAGCCACAGACTGGGAGAAAAGATTTGCAAAAGATATACCTGATGAAGGACTGTTATCCAAAAATATACAAAAACTCTTATAACTGAACAATAAGATAACAGCCTGATTAGAAAATGGGCTGAGGATTTTTATTACTTTTTCATTTAATTTTTTCATTGACATATAGTTAATTCACAATATTATATGAGGCCGAAGAGATTAACAGACATCAAAGAAGATATACGGAGGCAAATAAGCATGTGAAGAGATGCTCTATATCATATGGTTCCAGGTAAATGCAAATTAAAACAAGATTCCACTATACAGCTATTAGAATGGCCAAGACACTGAACACACCAAATGCTGGTGAGGATATGGAGCAGCAGAAACTCTCATTCATTGCTGGCTGGAACACCACATGCTACGGTTACTTTGGAAGACTGTGTGACAGTTTCTTACAAAACTAAACATACTTTTACCACACAAACCAGCAATTGTACTGCTGGGTGTTTATCCAAAGGAGTTGAAAACTGATGTCCACACCAAAATCTGCAGTGTTTACAGCAGCTTTAAGCACAACTGCTAAAACTTGGAAGCAACCAAGATTTCCTTCAGTAGGCAAGTGGATAAATCAATCTTCGTACAATCCAGAAAATGGAATATTATTCAGCACTAAAAAATATATGAGCTGTCAAGACATAAAAATACATGGAACAATCTTAAATGCATATGACTAAGTGAAAGGAGCCAATCTAAAAACGCTGCATAACGTTTCTAACGGTTCTAACTACATGACATTTTGGAAAGGCAAAACTATGGAGACCATGAAAAGATCAGTGGTAGCTGGGATGGGGGTGGGAACAGACCATTATGTAGAACATAGGAAAAGACTCTGATGCTGGGAGGGATTGGGGGCAGGAGGAAAAGGGGACGACAGAGGATGAGATGGCTGGATGGCATCACTGACTCGATGGACATGAGTCTGAGTGAACTCTGAGAGTTGGTGATGGACAGGGAGGCCTGGAGTGCTGCGATTCATGGGGTCGCAAAGAGTTGGACACGACTGAGCAACTGAACTGAACTGAGATGATTTTTAGAGCAGTGAAAATACTCTGTATGATATAATAATAATGGATATATGCCATTACACATTTGTCCAAACCTTTAGAATGTACAACACCAAGGGTGAACTATGTAGTCCAAAATAAACAATGGGCTTTGAGCGACCCCCATGGACTGCAGCCTATCAGGTTCCACCATCCATGGGATTTTCCAGGCAAGAATACTGGAGTGGGTTGCCATTTCCTTCTCCAGGAGATCTTCCCGACCCAGGGATTGAACTCGGGTCTCCTGCACTGTAGGCAGACGCTTTACTGTCTGAGCCACCAGGGAAGTCCCCAATGTAGATTCATACTTGGTTAAAAAAAAAAATGTACCATTCTGGTGAATAATGTTGATAACGGGAAAAGCTATTCGCGTATTGGGGTAAGGAGTATATGAGAAACCTCTGTACCTCTCGATTTTGTTGTGAATCTCAAACTGTTCTTAAAAAAAGTCTTAAAACACCTGATTGATAGATGTCTACACACTGAGTCACATATTTAATTTGATAAAATTGATCTTCATTAGGAGCAAATGTCTCCAAGGAGCTACAGTTCGAAGGAGGCAGCGTGAATTCCAGTGTTCAATGACAAAGAATTAACTGGACTGTGATTCTGAATGTAAACCCAGTGGAGACTTAACCATGCTGCTCTTTTTATTAGGACTGCTCTGGTTTACAAAGTTCTATTGGTTTTGAGTCATCTATCCTTACCCTTATCTCCAAGCCTCCACCCACAACAAAGGCTATTTGTACTGCATGCTTCAGTAGAATGCAAAGTTTTTCAGGAATGCATATAAGGTTACTACAGCAGAAGCACCTTTGTTGCTTGTACATAACGAAGTATTTTTAGGGCTTCCCTCCTGGCTCAGCTGGTAGGGCATCCACCTGCAATGCGGGAGACCTGGGTTTGATCCTGGGTTGGGAAGATCCCCTAGGTAAGGGTAAGGCTACCAACTCCAGTATTCTGGTCTGGAGAATTCCATGGACTGTATAGTCCATGGGGTTGCAAAGAGTCGGAGATGACTGAGCGACTTTCACTATTTCACACTGGGACAGAGGAGGACATCTAGTGACAATATAGCTCAGCTTTTAGAAAAACCCTTAATAAAAGGACCCGTGGGCTAGGCAATCACATTACTCCACATAGAGAAAAAGTGCTTCTGCTATAGCACATCTCAGCTTATAGCTAGTGAGGATGTAGACTCAAAACTCCACTTGAGGGTTAAGAAAACTGTGACCTAAAAGCTTTTTTCTACTTTAAATCTTGTCTCCCTAGTAAAGTATTACAACAAGCTTTCTTGTAGAGGCCAATGCTCATTATGTCAAGTGACTGGCCGTCATAACAGTTTCTGCATCACGTTATAGCCAAGTCAACAAGGAGGCTTTGTCCTTCCCCAATGCAGTTGCAGTTTTATTCTGCAAAACAGTGACAAAATAGTACTTGTCTTACCAGGACAAGCTTTATAACCAATTTTTTACTGGAATGGATTTATTCCCCCCAAATCTAGATATAAAATTGCCATTCTGAGAGAGAAATACTAGAGAAAGGCAGCAGGCATCACTCAAGAGTCCCAGTCTGTAAGATTCAGGACACTGACACATGGAACATCAAAGAGGTGCAGTCTTAAAAGTGAAGAAACCTCTCAAGAAATCTAGATTAAAACAAAGTGCTCAAGTGACCGTGCATTTGAAGTTATTAAGTGGCAAATCAATGAAACCTCACTAAATGTTTATCTAAACCACCTGAAATAGATACACAATAATTACCTTTAAAAAACTGACCGCAATTCAAAATAAGCAACCCATGGAAAGAGTTATATATACTGACAAAATTGCAGCCCACCCCTAGTTTTGGTATGATTTACTTTGATCTGAAGGTACATAATTCCACAAAATCCACTTTGGATTTTAATTTGGACATGCAAAAAAAACAAAAAAAAGAAAGTTCAGAAGCAATGATCTATAAATTACTCTTTGTAATTCCTGTGTTATAAAATCACTTCAAATTTCAAGTTTTCACCACATGATTCTATGTGGGATAAAACTCTATACAAAAACAACAGAAAAAGACAGAAAAGAAACACACTGTAAATCCTTAAGGACCATACAGATAAACTCACCTTCATACCAAATTGTCATGAGGTACCTTAGACTTCTCAGAAATCCACTCAAAACCATTCAGAATCATTTGGATGGGTCTTACATTGAGCCAGAGTTAACAAAACTTCAGCTTTCTCCATGAAAGGAGATGCTGAGCTCCACTTGCTTGAGAATTTCAATTATCAGAGGGAGCATGCAGGGAAATCTTGGGTAAGGTCTCCAATGGAACAAGCTGCCACCACTATTATTTTGAAAATGCAGTGGCCTCAGATCCCTTCGTGGAATGAGACATCAATAGTAGAGAACACCCTGTTTTCCCCTATCCTTCTCAGATCTGATGACTCAACCTCCTAGTCCTCTTCCAGTCAGCAGATATTCCCTACCAGTGAGAGGTTCACTACAAAAAAGAATGGAAAAACAGGAAAGGGGGAAAAAAAATGAAGAGATCTTTTGGAAGCAGGCAAGAGATTAAAAAACAAAAACAAAAACACTGCAAACAGCCAGCAAACCAAGTCACATGTTAGCAATTATTAAAAGGGCTGTTCATTGCCCTTGCTCTCTTCCCTCCATTCCCCAACCTCTTTTCATTCTCAGATCTGACTCTATAAAGCTTTAAAGCACGTATAAAATAAGACTTAAAACACAATAGGGAAATATTTGATTGATAAAATCAATAAAGATAAGATCAGCATCAAATTGGAAGGACTGATGCTAAAGCTGAATCTCCAAAACTTTGGCCACCTGATGCGAAGAACTGACTCCTTGGAAAAGACCCTGATGCTGGGAAAGATTGAAGGCAGGAGAAGTGGACGACAGAGAACGAGATGGTTGGATGCCATCACCAACTCTATGGACATGAGTTTGAGCAAGCTCTGGGAGTTGGTGATGGATAGGGAGGCCTGGAGTGCTGCAGTCCATGGGGTAACAAAGAGTCAGACACGACTGAGAGAATGAACTGAACTGAACAGCATCAAAAGACATGAGGTTTTCCAAGTCCCAGCACTCCACTGAATACTGAATACTGATCATGCACGATACCTACTGATTAAAACAGAAAAGGCAAAATAAGTTATTTGGGTTGTATAAAATAAGCTAATGGGATAATAATTCTGTTTAACACATCCAATATACTTACGACTATAAGAGGATATAGCAGTGGTCAAAGCAATCTATTACAGAGCAGAAAGGTGCTTCACTCTGAATTTCACTACTAGCTGTCACTTCTGCTGTGTTCCAAACGTGTACTTTACAGCGGGGGAAGGGGATATTTTTATAATAATTTGGGAAGCTTTGTAAACCACTCATCCAGATAAAAGCCATTGGGTTGAAGAAATTCTTATTAAAAAAAAAAAGCGTAGAAAGTTCAGTGATATTAAAGAGCTCTACAATTATCGAGTTCTACATTTATTAAGATAAATATACTGTTCTGGTGTATTAAGGGATTATAAGAATGAGTTCTTCAAAATCGAACATGTGTGTGACATCAATAGTTTCTGAAGAGAACACCTAGAGCTATAAATAGCCAAGGTATATTTTACAAAACACATTATTGGCACTGCTATTTCTGGTAAGCAATTGTTTTAGGAGTACAGTAAAACTTTAGAGCTTTCAATGGGGTTTTTAGTGCTCAACAAACCTAAGCCTTATAATTATTTTCAAAAGTCAGTTTGTTATAATATGCTGGTGAGGTCTTCAAATATTTAACTGGATATTTCAAAAGTTACTGCAACTCTTACCCACTGTCCAAAAAAGTCATCATTTCTTGGTTTGTGATTTTTATAGCCAATGATAACCCTGGACCATTGTTAGTGATCCACTGGCCAGATAGTAACTATACTGTCATCTTAAGAATTAAAAAAATAAATGCAGAAATGTTGATAATAGGCAGAGTTGCCTTTCCCTGTAGTAAGATGACAATACTACTCACAGTTTCCATTTGTTTTTACCATTTAAAGGCTGACAGAGAAGAGTCAACAACATGATTTCTTCCAGTAGCTTCATTCTGCACTCTGCTCTGACAAAGCTGAGCTTTCTTCTCTACAGAGAAGCATCCAGAATTGTTCTGCAACTTTTACCTTTCCTTCTTATTCAAAACAAAATGAAAGAAAGTACTCTCAGTTATTTTATTTACTTCTTCGTTGACTGGTGTAATATTTTGATTAAAACTCTCACTAAAATAGTTTGTCATATATATTTCTAAAACAAAATTTCCAGACAACAAAATGAGTACACTGTAGAACATTTAAGCAAAACCATTCAGAAATAAGCACAATTAACATTATAATGATTTTTCTGAATATATATCTCAGCATATATCTCAGCATATAACCTTAACCCTAACCCTAATTGTAAAAATCCCCAAAATACTTTCCTCATACATGTTTTTTTTTCCATACCACTAAATAGTCTTGTATAAAATTACTTAGAATAACAAGAGTGTTCTAAACCTTGGAACATAACAGTTCACAGATTTCTTGCTATTGTAAAAAAAAAACTGCAGTGAATATAAGTGTAACTAAATCCCTGTCCTTTTTAAAATAATAATTTTCTTAGGATTAATGAAAATTATTAATGAGAAGCAGAATTTCTAGGTCAAAGGGTACCAATATTTTAGTGTGGATCATTTATATCTTTTATTATGGAGTTGGTAAAGAAAGTATGCTGCTGTTAAGTCGCTTCAGTCGTGTCCGACTCTGTGCGACCCCAGAGATGGCAGCCCACCAGGCTCCTCCATCCCTGGGATTCTCCAGGCAAGAACACTGGAGTGGGTTGCCATTTCCTTCTCCAATGCATGAAAGTGAAGTCGTTCAGTCACATCCGACTCCTAGTGACCCCATGGACTGCAGCCTACCAGGCTCCTCCGTCCATGGGATTTGCCAGGCAAGAGTATTATGGTCCCTAGCTAATAAAAGGTGACATTAGGAGAGGGAATTAGACATCATACTGCTTGACTCTGAAGATAAACTTGATTCCTTTCTTTTATTCTGATATGAAGAGAGTCAGGAAAGACAGTCAACAATCTCCAGCTGTATCCTCTCTAGGGAAACATGGTCCCACAGGTAGGGCCATATTATAAGGGTGACTTATTCCTGTTTACAGATGCAGCCTTTCCTCAAATGTTTCTCTCAACTGGACTCCAGCTAGGGCCCAGAGGAAGCACCCTGCATTTTACTAAAGTCAGGGTTGCTGGTTTTTGTTTTTTTTTTTAATCTTACTAAAAAATTTGCTTAAAAAAAAATTATTTCTGCCCTTGTCCCATTCTCTCAAGCCTGAAGACAATTCTGCAATACTTTCATTGATTGTTAGCCACTAACCAAGAGCAATTACCCCTTTCAACTGATCTAGAGTTATTATAAATAATTACTTAACACGAGTTAAATCACTGAGTTTGAGTGGCTGGTATAAACAATCTTGTGTTTACGACCAGTGGTAACTGGGGTCTAAGGACCAATTATGTACCAATGCCTAGAGCATTAGTTCTTGAAGTGTGGTCCTGGACCAGGAGCATCAGCATCACCTGAAAACTTGGCTAGAAATGCAAATCACTGGGCTCCCGTCCAAGACCTACTGAATCAGAAATTCTAGGGATGGGGCCCAGAGACCTGCGTTTTAACAAGCAACCTGTTTTAATAGGTGATGCAATTTAAGAACCAAACGCCTACTGACCTGACACCACAAAATCTAGTGAAATGCTTACATTGCTTTGGAGGATACATTAAGGTGCAAGCAGGACATATAGTTTAAAAAATTAGACTAGAGAGGAAGGTGGGGAGAGCTTGCTGTGTCATAACAATGTTTGGATTAGAAAAGTAATTCAGTTTTTCTCTAAGAGTAGTTAGGACTAGAATCATCTAAAACTAAATCCACAAAAAGCCTGCTAGTGTAGAAAGCAAATGATATCTGTTTAAAGGTGAAATAAACACTGCATAAAATGCTGACAGTGTAAAGTCGTGTATTAAGCATACATAAAAATGAAAATGAACATCATGTACTATGCAACTCTGGGGAATGAGGCAAATTAGAGGTGCTGCACTGCCCCAATATGACGATCTAATGGTCTAAAGCTGGGCTTTTATAGTTTAAGGCCTTTATTCTCTTTAAGGCCAGATTGATGAAGATGATGGGTTGTTTCTATTAGGCATTAGGCTAGGAAGTTCGTACACAATCTCTGATATAATTATCAGAAAATGTTCTATAAGCAAGGCAGTCTTATTATTAAGAAGTAAGAGAATCACAGTTTTAAACTCCTCCGAATGGGTCAGTGACAACTCAATCCATTACCATACTTCTGAAAATTACTTAACAGGCAGCAGCCTCATTTGGTGTCTCTACTGCTGTAGCTAAAGGTCTACCAACACCCACCTCCAGTACTGCTTCTGAGAGTCCAACAGTCTCTGATCACCATGGTTCCCCAAACCCAAAATATGATCAGCACTCTGCTTTGTCAGAAGGACTATGCCTTTCAAGACCAGCAACAATAAATCCAGCTTTTAGATTCAGAGATTAAGTAATGACCTCCTTGACCAAAGGGTTACGCAGAGGATTGGAAGCCAGGCAGTCCGATTCCAGAACCTTACCTTGGAGTCATTATACTTTCCTTGAACAAATATCCTAATATTTGGACTATAATGGAGAGAGCTCGACAACCTCTTTCCTTTCATGACCATAGAAATATTGTTATTTAAATACAACATATAGTGACTTATTATTGCTCCTTTCTATTTTTATTATCTTCTTATGGACACCGTGAATGGCAAAGTCCCTATTGAAGTTAGGCAGTACTAGTCATCAACATTTACAAGCAACAGTATCCATATTTTTAACTGAAACAAACTTAAAATAACAAGCTTTGAAGAGTTTCTAAATATGAATAATGGCATACTTTTGTAGTAATAAGACAAAATATATTTTTAAAAATAGACAATCTATATTGTTTACAAAACATTGAGAGATAATTCCATGGAACAAATTTTTTATGTCATTAAATGATGCTTTAATTAACTTATTAAGCTTTTTAATTAACTTATTAAGCTTTTAACATATTAGTGCAGAAAATAAATCACATGAAGTAACTTTTTCATAGATAAAAAATATTTAAGGCAAATAGACAAAAAGGAAAAAAACCAAAAAAATTGAAACTAAAAATATTATCTGCCATGGGAACTTTAAGTCCAAAGTACTCTTTTTAATGACAATATTCCCTATACTGTTCTCCCCTTGGCTTTCTTTCTGAGCTTTAATATAAAGCTGAAAATTCCTGGCCAGTAGCTTGACCATTTTACAATCCATAAACATGGGCAAGCAGTCTATACACATGGCTCAATAACAATCTTTTTAAATTCAATTGCTTTTTAAAAGATCTCAGTAATTTGGAAGACAGAACATTTAGAGAGATAAAATCTACTAAGGCCAGAAAACTAAAGGGGCAGATTGTAGGAAGGAGGAGAGTTATTAAATGCAGGCAGGCTGAAAGCAAGCTCCGGGAGTCAGTGATGGACAGGGAAGCCTGGTGTGCTGCAGTCTATAGGGTTGCAAAGAGTCAGATACGACTGAGCAACTGAACTCAACTGAGGCTGAAAGCAGTGTACAGGATTCATTGTAGAGAAACATAATGATTAGAGAACACCAAATTCTACAGGAAATGAATACACCCTTGGTACTCATATGCTACAAGACCCTGAACAAAAGAATAAATGTTTAGTAGAGGATAAGACTCTATTACCACAGTGCTTAAAAAACTAAGTAGATTTTAAAAATGTTTATTGCCTTGGTATAAGTCAAAGGATGTTACCTAAAAATGAAATAACTTAATTTGGAACAAAGTGTAGTTCAGGTCACCTTGCTTTAAGAAAGTCTTTTATTACAGAATATTCAAGTAATAGCAAACACAATGACACAAAAGCTTTGACTAAAGGCTTTGATATTCAAGAGGATTAAACAAATGAGCACTGGTGTCTTTTAATGGAGAGCAGATTACGAAGAAACTCATAAAAACACAATTCTAAAGGGACCATGAAGGTTAAAGAATGTAAGGATTTGGGACCAAATGTTACTGGTAAAATTCATACAAGAAGCACAAAAATAAATTAGGGGAGAGGTTAACACTAGAAAATGAGATTTTTGTTTCCACCTTCAATACAAATTATCATTCTTTTCTCTCAGAAAAAGCATGAAATCAGGGTCCAAATGAAGTACAGTTGACCCTGGAACAAGGCAGGGGTGGGGAGCACCAAGCTCCTTGCAGCTGAAAATCCGCATTAACCTTACAGCAGGCACTCCTCTGTGGTTCCACAGCAACAGCAGCCACTGTGGATCATGCAGTACTACTGTATCTACGGGAAAAAACTCCAGGTGTAAATAGATTCTCCTTGTTCAAAACCCTGCTGTTCAAGGGTTAAATATAACCACCATTCTAGATCTGAAAAGTCAAAATTACAATAAAAAAGTAGACACAGCTAGGCATATAAAATGCCATTCATTAATTCTTTACGGAATTTACCAAATTTATTTAGCATCCTCTCATTTTTTTTTTTGTTTTTAATAAGCAGAAAACCTAACTGTTGGCTCTTAGGTAAAACAGACTTTGAAAGTAAAGTGAAAGTGAAAGTCACTCAGTCGTGTCTGACTCTGCGACCCCATGAACCGTAGCCCACCAGGCTCCTCTGTCCACAGAATTCTCCAGGACAGAATACTGGAGTGGGTGGTGGTGGTTTAGTTGCTAAGTCATCTCAGACTCTTGTGATCCCATGGACTGCAGCCTGCCAGGCTCCTCTGTTCATGGGATTCTCCAGGTTAGAATACTGGAGTGGGTTGCCATTTCCTTCTCCAGAGGATATTCCCAGCCCAGGAATCGAACCAGGGTCTCCTGAATTGCAGGCAGATTCTTTACCGGCTGAGCTTTGAGGGAAACTGTTCACTTCTCCAGGGGATCTCTGCAACCCAGGGATCCAATACTGGTCTCTGGGATTGCAGGTGGATTCTTTTTTTTTTTTTTTTTTAATAATAGAACTATTTTATTAAATATATGAATATACTTATTTTGTACAACACACATTTCTTTCTTTCCTCTGCCCCAGGAAGCCAGTGCTCTAGAACCCCGTGTTTATAAAAACACACTTTGGCAGCTACTATGACAAGGTGAAAAAAGTGCAATTCCGAAAGTAACAACACATAACCAAAGTGGGGAACAAAAAAGGCAGAGGTGAGTGGGCCCAGTGCTGCTCATCTTCTCTCAAGAGGACTGAGCCACCAGGGAAGCCCAAAACACACTTCATGAATTGTGAAATGAGATACAGTTGGTCTCCAGGTACATTATGACTACTTTTGAAGGAAAATGTCAAAGCTGAACCTTCATTCCAACCACCCAAGTACCTGGCTGAAGCAGACAACACCATAATATATATAGGGGAGGCCCAGCATGGAATTCAAAGACTCTAATACTGTTCCCAGAAACACTCAAAATTCATGAAGCTACTTAATGCCTCAAGTTTTATACTGGTTGGAATTATCTCAATCTGCCTGAGCAACCTTCTACGTAGGAGAAACACTGAGGCAAGTTCTGTTTAGAGACTGTTATTAGGGGTTATGGCAGCCTACCATCATGAGGCCTAATCTATTTCTCACATACGCTTCCATGGTTGTATGTGAATGATATTAACAATCCTACCAAGTCCTTGGAAGAACAGTTAAAACTAAAAGAAAAATACCGCAAATCTGTAAGAAGTAAACCTCAGATGAAGAAAAAGGCAATCATCTATGCTCTAACTATTCATCACAGAGGTTGGGATGGTACAGCAACCAGAAGGCACAACTTTCTGTTTCATAACCTTTGCTCTCTGCCTAGCCAAACCTCCTGATTTCATTCTCTTCTTGCCCTAGTTTTTGAAAACTGTTTCATTCCTTACACTCTGAAATGTAATGTGAATATTAAAATTTAACCAGCACACAATGCTGTGAAAGTGCTGCACTCAACATGCCAGTAAATTTGGAAAACTCAGCAGTGGCCACAGGACTGGAAAAGGTCAGTTTTCATTCCAATCCCAAAGAAAGGCAATGCCAAAGAATGCTCAAACTACCACACAATTGCACTCATGTCACAGGCTAGTAAAATAATGCTCAAAATTCTCCAAGCCAGGCTTCAGCAGTATGTGAACCGTGAACTTCCTGATGTTCAAGCTGGTTTTAAAAAAGGCAGAGGAGCCAGAGATCAAATTGCCAACATCCGCTGGATCATGGAAAAAGCAAGAGAGTTCCAGAAAAACATCTATTTCTGCTTATTGACTATGCCAAAGCCTTTGACTGTGTGGATCACAATCAACTGTGGAAAATTCTGAAAGAGACAGGAATACCAGATCACCTGACGTTCCTCTTGAGAAACCTATATGCAGGTCAGAAAGCAACAGTTAGAACTGCACATGGAACAACAGACTGGTTCCAAATTGGAAAAGGAGTTCGTCAAGGCTGTATATTGTCACCCTGCTTATTTAACTTACATGCAGAGTACATCATGAGAAACGTTGGGCTGGAAGAAACACAAGCTGGAATCAAGATTGCCGGGAGAAATATTAATAACCTCAGATATGCAGATGACACCACCCTTATGGCAGAAAGTGGAGAGGAACTAAAAAGCCTCTGATTAAAGTGAAAGAGGAGAGTGAAAAAGTTGGCTTAAAGCTCAACATTCAGAAAATGAAGATTATGGCATCTGGTCCCATCACTTCATGGGAAATAGATGGGGAAACAGTGTCAGACTTTATTTTTTTGGGCTCCAAAATCACTGCAGATGGTGACTGCAGCCATGAAATTAAAAGATGCTTACTCCTTAGAAGGAAAGTTATGACCAACCCAGATAGCATATTCAAAAGCAGAGACATTACTTTGCCAACAAAGGTCTGTCGAGTCAAGGCTATGGTTTTTCCAGTAATCATGTATGGATATGAGAGTTGGACTGTGAAGAAAGCTGAGTGCCGCAAGAGTTGATGCTTTTAAACTGTGGTGTTGGAGAAGACTCTTGAGAGTCCCTTGGACTGCAAGGAGATCCAACCAGTCCATCCTAAAGGAGATCACTCCTGGGTGTTCTTTGGAAGGACTGATGCTGAAGCTGAAACTCTAATACTTTGGCCACCTCATGTGAAGAGTTGACTCATTGGAAAAGACCCTGATGCTGGGAGGGATTGGGGGCAGGAGGAGAAGGGGACAACAGAGGATGAGATGGCTGGATGGCATCACCGACTCGATGGATATAAGTCTGAGTGAACTCTGGGAGCTGGTGATGGACAGGGAGGCCTGGCGTGCTGCGATTCATAGGGTCGCAAAGAGTCGGAGACGACTGAGCGACTAAACTGAACTGAACTGAACTAAGGCTAACTGCTTCCTAGAAATAACAGCTGTGTAAAAGCAGGATTGGAAGGTTTACTAAAGAATACCTTTTGGTTTTAATGATAGGAGAAAAAAAACAAAACCTAATATCCAACAATAAGAGAATGACTAAATGAATTACAGAAACAAAGCAAGTCATCAAAAAATGTGTTTTGAGAGATTTAGTGGGATGGGGAAATACTCAGGAAAAAAACTGAACAAACCCATATTCATACTATGATTCTTAATTTTAAAAATATACATATTTTTAAACAAAAAGGACTACCAAACAAAAAATAGAAGCAAAGAAAGCTAAGCTAGAAGGGTGAAAGGAATTACTCTTGTCTTCTTCCTCTTTCTCTTTAACTACCATGCAAGCCTTTATGCCCCTATGTGCCCAAGACGAATGAATTTATCATTTGGTAATTTTTTTTAAGATTTTTTTTTCCCCTAATATATTTGTAATTTACCCTGTGTCTGAGTAATGCTTAACTCAAAGCATCTATAAAGAAAGCTGAGCACTGAACAATTGATGCTTTTGAACTGTGGTGTTGGAGAAGACTCTTGAGAGTCCCTTGGACTACAAGGAGATCCAACCAGTTCATCCTAAAGATCAGTCCTGGGTGTTCATTGGAAGGACTGATGTTGAAACTGAAACTCTAATACTTTGGCCACCTCATGGTGGCCAAAATGAGCCACCATGAGCTGGCCATTTGAGCTGGCTCATTTGAAAAGACCCTGATGCTGGGAAAGACTGAGGGCAGGAGAAGGGGACGACAGAGGAAGCGATGGCTGGATGGTATCACGGACTCAATGGACATGGGTTTGGCTGAACTCCGGGAGTTGGTGATGGACAGGGAAACCTGGCGTGCTACAGTTCATGGGGTCACAAGGAGTCGGACACGACTGAGCGACTGAACTGACTGATTGACTTGGTATCTGGGATACTGCATAGAATCCTTTAATTTCTTTTCTAGGAAGGGCATGCTAGAGGCTGAAGGCCCAAAGTGAGGACTGCTCGGTTTGTCTGAGCTCTAACTTTTGGGCATGCACTAACATATTCAAAACTTTCCCTGCCAATTTCTCTAATAAAAGCCCCGAACAACAAAATCTCTCCTAAAATGTTGTCTTTTCCTTTTTCTCTTTTTTAAAAATAAAAGTCTCACTGGAGATTGCAAACAAAACTATGAAAAGCAAGCAATTAAAAAACTTCACTAGATAGTGTCTCCAGAATTATAGTCCTTAAGTAACTTTTTTAATGGTTAATAATTTAGAAGATACACCCCCTATCAAAGTACTGGGGGAAAAATAACTTTGGGATGTATCTCTGGCTTAGTTTCTTTTATACAGATTTGAGGGTCCAGATATTCTTTACTCCTCAACTTTACTCTTGTGCTAATTAGAGTTAGGTGAGTGTTTTTTAGAAGGAAACTGATTTTCCTTCTGATATTTGGAATACAATGAAAACAAAACTCCACCATTTAGTCCTTTATAATACATGATAGAATAACAAATCTTAATTTGGCTTAATTTAGGCAAAAGCAAAAAAATTCATTGTATTTTATTTTATTGTATTTGGGGACAATTAAACAAAACCAGAACATCTGCTGGCATGCTAAATGTCTTTCTAATTAAATCTAGCAGTTGAATGAATCAATTCATTAGCAACAAGCCTGGTTTATTATCTCATTAATACAGATGGTTAATATCACGAAGGGAAGAATAGGAGAATCTCAAAAAGTACAAAAGCATTGCAAAGTGATGTGGGCATCAGGGAGAATACTACTGAAGCAAAGTGCTCAGAACTTAGCTTTTCAAACATTAAAATAAAAATCATTGTGCTAACATGGAAAGGACATTTACAAAGATATAGCTTGTTTTTCTTTTTTTTTTTTAAGGTCATAAAGGCAAGCTGGTAACATGGGGATAAAAACAGATAAAAATATTCACTGGAACTACAGAAAGAATTACTATTTTTGTGCCAAAACAGTAAAACATTATAAAAAACATTTTTAGAAGTTTAAATATAACAGCTAAATAAGAAGGCTTCCCCATTAGACAGCCAGATTTAAAAACAATACAAAGAAACAAAAAAACCCCATTCCTATTTGAAGGTATGCCCAGCTTGCACTGAGTTATCATTTAATAAAAATTAAAAATTTAATTATTTAATTATTAATGAATAGGAAAAATGATTAAATATTTCACCAATAGGTCATTTATCTGGCAAATTTAAATTCAAAACAGGAGACAGCAGTAAGAATAGGGTTGTCAGATAAAATACAGAATGCCCAGTTAAATTCAAATTTCAGATACACAATGAATACTGATTTAATATAAGTATGTTCAAATACTGCATGATATTGCCAAGTATATGCTAAGTAATGTTTGGGGTACATAATAAAATGTTATCAGTTGGTTATCTGAAATGAAAATAAAACTGGTCAGCAACTTTTATCTTCATTTGCTTAATCTGGTAATTCTAACAAGGAGGGGAGAAAAAAAGGCTGCTGTGTATTCAAATTAGATGTTAAAACTCATGCAGTTTATTCACAGGAAGCTCAGATTCTCAGAGTCTATACACTAACAGCCTCATGCCAAACCTACCCATCTGATATATTTTACTTGATATGTACAGTATTTTAGTATCAGTTAGCTACCACCATTAAAACTGAAAGAGTACATTACACATTAAATATAATAATTTCAGATTCTGACAACACTGGGAGTCCATTTCCACATATCAGTAATTCAGATCTGGACGGTTGCTTCCTCAGGTAGGGGTGGCACGTTCCCACCTGCCATGATCTTCACCACTCCCTATTATTCCAAAATCATGCTGAAGACAGCAGTAATTTAGAGTGATATTTTCTACCCGCTTCCATCATTTCTGTTATCCAGCGGCCCCTTGAATTTCACTGAATTTGTGGCCTGGGTTCTGCTATACATACTTATTTTATACCCAGTTCTCTTCACCAAAGATCTGAAGCCACAAATTATGATATGGAGAGACGAAATGCCACTAAAGTCTATTTCTCCCACTTTAAAACTTTAAAATTGGTTCCATCCCCCAGCCCAGTGCCCAGCATACAGTAGATGCTAAGTGAGTATTCATTTGATTAATTGAATGATCATCAAAGAGGCTGAAGCAAGAATAACTATGGCAACAAAAAAACAAAACAAGGAAAGCTATTTAGAAATATCTGAATGGAATTAGTAGGTAAAAATATGAGTGTTTATTGTTGATAGCCATCAAGACATGATGTTTGCAGTCAGTGATATATGCAAGCCCTTTGGAAAAATACTCAACATAATAATCTTCAGAAATCTGGCAAAGATTCTTAAACAAAACATCATACTGTTTTCTGAGATGCTGTTGGTAAATTAAAGGGCACTACAATCTGTTACCCATGGAAAGAATTTGGAATTTCTTTTTATTTCTCAATTACAACCACATTCCCTTAGTACTTTGAATTTTGGAATAACATGGAAATGCAAAGACAGGAAAGAACAGAAGCGGTTTTCTATAAGGCTTGACCAATTCAGTCCAAGAATTATATTAATTAAACACCTCAAAAAAGCACAGAAGAAACATCCTATTCTAAATTCCCACTTTCAGATTTCACTAACGGACTGACTTCCCTGGAGATTTTCTTAAATGCCTAATATATACTTCCATTTCTCCCATCTTTCCAGATCCCTGGTATAATGTAATTTTATTTAAAGGATTTTTGTGATATCTGCATATAAGGCATTTAGGAGATAAATCTGGGGTCACTGAAACAGCTGGAGTTGGACTAGTTGAGAGAAAAGGACAAAAAAACTTCAAATTAGAATTATTTCAGAAAATCCAAAATCTGTTTGCCATGCCTATAGTAGGTAAAAATCTCTTATTCATTTCAAAAATATTTATTGAAAATCTACAGTCTAGGCACCAAGCCAAGAGAAAGGATTAGAGAGATGAAAGCATGGATCCAGCTACCAAAGTACAAGTAGAGACACAATTACAAAATGTGTGCATCTGTTATAAATAATGGTAAGTATAAGTACAGAGAAAAATACAGGGTACAAAGAGCACCTAAGTCTGTCAATCAAAGTTGAAGAAGTTCATTGTTTGAACTAAGAGCTTAAGGGCACATATGAGTAACTGAGAGAGAATATGGTGGCCATAGGCACTTCGAGGAGTAAGAAAGGCAGAGACAGGATATTCAGGGGACTATGAATATTACTATTTGTTGGATCACAGAAAAGGCAAGAGAATTTCAGAAAAACATCCATTTCTGCTTCATGGACTACACTAAAGCCTTTGATTGTGTGGATCACAACAACTGTGGAAAATTCTTAAAGAGATTGGAGTAGCAGACCACCTTACCTGCCTCCTGAGAAACGTTATGGAGGTCAAGAAGCAACAGTTAGAACCAGACATGGAACAATGGACTGGTTCAAAGTTGGGAAAGGAGTACGTCAAGGCTCTATATTGTCACCCTGTTTATTTAACTTATATGCAGATTACATCATGCAAAATGCTGGGCTGGATGAAGCATAAGCCAGAATCAAGATTGCTGGGGGAAATATAAATAACCTCAGATAATGCAGATGACACCACCCTTATGGCAGAAAGTGAAGAAGAACTAAAGAGCCTCTTGATGAAAGAAGAGAGTGAAAAACCTGGCTTAAAACTCAACAGTCAAAAAATGAAGATCATGACATCCGGTCCCATCACTTCATGGCAAATAGATGGAAAAACAATGGAAACAGTGACAGATTTTATTTTCTTGGGCTCTAAAATCATTGCAGATGGTGACTTCAGCCATGAAATTAAAAGACGCTTGCTCCTTGGAAGAAAAGCTATGAGAAACTGAGACAGCATACTAACAAGCAGAGACATTACTATAAAAGTTCGTCTAGTCAAAGCTATGGTTTTTCCAGTAGTCATTTATGGATGTGAGAGCTGGACCATAAAAAAGGCTGAGCACTGAAGAATTGATGTTTTTGATCTGTGGTGTTGGAGAAGAGTCTTGAGAGTCCCCTAGACTGCAAGATCAAACCAGTCAATCCTAAAGGAAATCAGTCCTGAATATTCATTCACTGGAAGGACTGATGCTGAAGCTCCAATACTTTGGCTACCTGATGTGAAGAACTGACTCACTGGAGAAGACCCTGATGCTGGGAAAGATTGAAGGCAGGAGAAGGGGCAGACAGAGGATGAGATGGTTGGATGGCATCACCAACTTGATGACCATGAATCTGAGCAAGCTCCAGGAGTTTGTGATGGACAGGGAAGCCTGGCGTGCTGCAGTTGCAAAGTACTGGATGCGACTGAGCAACTGAATTGACTAATGAATATTATGAATGAATTCTGATGAATATTATTAATACTCAGGGATCTGACCCCAATATGGAAGCAATAGCAATAGTCTTGGTGAGATACAGAGAGGGTCTGAATTAGGACAGTGGTGATCAAGAGGAAGGAGCAAGTGCCACGTGCTGTTAAGAATCACTCTGTTTGTAATGTTTGGTTGGATCAACCTCTGGATTCCCAACCAGGGGAATCTTACTTATCCTGGTTTCTGAACCCTGTTTGGCTCATTTTTGTAATGCCTGACAGTCTGGCTTTTAGACTGGACCTAATCACCAACAAGTACAACTTCCTTAGGTCTCATTCCAACATCCTGGTATACAAATGGTTCAGCTCTGTGATAACCATCAGCTTAAAATACCTTAACTTTCAGAGTGCCTGTCTCCAGCTCAAATTTCTGCCTGGATATCTATATTTTGAGGTTTTTCTGCCTCTTAAAACTTTATATAACAAAATAAACTTGTTCTTTTTGCACTTCTCTGTTCCATCTGATTCCTACCTTTTGTTCTCTAAATCATGCCTCCCAAAGATTCTTGCTTTTACTGCCTGCTTTTGGTGTGTTTCTGCACATAAAGTTTGAATTAGTATAAGCAGAAAAAGCACTATTTAAGATACAGTTGACCCTGGAACAGCACGAGTTTGACCTGCACAGGTCCACTTATATGTAGATTTTTTCCATAGTAAATACTACAGCACTATGTAATCTGCAGTTGGTTGAATTTGCAGATGTAGAGTTGTGAATTTGGTTATATTCATATTTACAGCTGTGTGGAGGGTCAGAGTTCCTAACCATGGTGTTGTTCAAGGGTCAATTGCACTCCTTTCAAAAAGGCAGATATGTGTCAGCATCTTCGCATAAGGAACAGAAACAAAAAACAAAAACCACCACATGCTTTTATGGTCTGAGCCATTACCTATTGTCATAGACTTACTGGCAATTAATTAGCTTTTTAAAATGCCTGTTAATAATGGATAAATAAGGATCACAAAACATTTATTTTCAAGAGCTAAAATCAATTACACTCTCCACTGTCATATTTTATCTTAACAAAAATTGATATTCAGCCAATGTTTCATAGTATAAACAAATTTGGGTTCTATAAGAAACGAAAAGTAAAATAATTTGTAACTGTGTTAGCAAAATCCAGCAAACTGGATGTGATGCTGTTGCCTACTACAGTTCTATTTATCCTTTACACCAGTGGTTCTCAAACTTCAGTGTGCATGCAAATCACTTGGAGGACCGGTTAAAACAGTATTAGGGGTTCCTGGTGGCTCAGTGGTAAAGAATCTACCTGCCGAAGCAGGAGACATGGGATCAATCCCTGTTCCAGGAAGATCCCACAAGCTGAGGAGCATGGAAGCCCATGTGCCACAAACTATTAAGCCTATGCTCTAGAGCCCAGGAACTGCAACTACTGAGCCCATGAGGCCCAGAACCTGTGTTCTGCAACAAGAGAAGCTGCAGCAATGAAAAGCCCCCAAACTGCAAGTAGAGTGAGGCCCTCACTTGAGACAAGCCCTCACAGCAATGAAGGTCCAGCACAGCCAAATAAATAGTAAATAAAATATTATATATAAAAACAGAGCACTGGGCTCCATCGTGAGTAGCTGATTCAAAAGGTATGGGATGTGGCAAGTGAATTTGCATTTCTAACACATGCCCAGATGCTGCTGCTGCTGGGGAAACACATTTTGAGAATCGCCGCCATACACCAACATGGGGCATGAATGTGGCAGGGAGGAAGCGGTATTCCAATTGTGGTTTATCACCTTCGAAAAATCTTCTCTAAATTAGAGGCTCCAATTCAAGCCAGAAAGTTTAGCAAGTTAAGCCTTGATCATGGGAAAGATTCCAAAATAGCAATTTCTTTTAAGCAAAGAAAATAATAAATGCAACCGTGTTTCATGGCTATTTTAACAGAGATGCTCTGTGGGAGAGAGCTTAAGATGTTGCAGTTTCATTAGCATTATCCAGTGTTGCTATGGGGACCAACTGGCGAGGAATCATCAGTACACAAGAAAATGAAAAGAGGGAATTGTTGAATTAAAAAAAAAACATTTCTGAGAAAACAGTCAAGTCATATCGCCCATTTTCCTGCACTTATGTAAATTAAGGTATAAATTCTCCTTTAATAAGGAGATCTATAAAGATTCACATACAAATCTTTCCGATTTCAGAAGATGCAGAATTCAGGGAAGGAAATAAAATCTTAAGAGGAAAGGAAAGTGGCATTATGGGGTTTACTGGGCATCGGTTAGGCATGATGACCCCAAGGCTAGGCGCTATGTGGAAAGGATGCACATTCTGCTCAGTTAGATTCACCTTTGCACAGAATGGGAAACAGAAGGCTCAGACAGGGACCACACATACTCTGTGGATGGATAAGCGGGGAGGATAGGCGGATGGGCTGCTTGCAGTTTCTCAACTAATGAAACTAAGAGGAAGAGAGGAAGAAGAACTTGAGACAGAGAGGAAGGAATAACTTGAGAATAAGAATCAATTCGGTTTCTAAACCATCTTGCACCTGCTACTAATCTTCCCTCTTCAAGTCTGCTTTCATTTCATCAGTTCCTAAGATTAAGCCCTGCTGCTGCTGCTGCGTCACTTCAGTCGTGTCCGACTCTGTGCAACCCCATAGACGGCAGCCCACTAAGCTCCTCTGTCCCAGGGATTCTCCAGGCAAGAACACTGGAGTGGGTTGCCATTTCCTTCTCCAATGCACGAAAGTGAAAAGTGAAAGTGAAGTCGCTCAGTCGTGCCCAACTCTTTGCGACCCCATGGACTGTAGCCCACCAGGCTCCTCCATCCACGGGATTTTCCAGGCGAGAGTACTGAAGTGGGGTGCCATCGCCTTCTCTGAGATTAAGTCCTAGTGCCTCTGTATTTTCTTTCTCAACAAATCTCAACTTTTATGCCTGCCTTTTCAGCTTAGACCTAATGTCTACCTATTTACCTTAACCCAGTTTTTTCTCACTGTCCCTCATACTGACTATGTCTTTTTTTTTTACAACCACTTGAGGAGGAATTCCTACTTGGGATTTTCCGCTCCTTGTCAGACCCAGAGTGTATTTTCCCTTCTGTCAACTCACCCCATGTTTGTGTGCTAAATTTAATGATTAAAAAAAAAAAACATTATTTATTTATTTTTGGCTGTGCTGGGTCTTTGTTGCTGCATGTACTTTTCTTTGGTTCTGGGCATCTGGGCCTACTCTCTAGCTGCAGTATGAGGCCTTCTGCAGCAGTGGCTTCTCTTGCTGCAGAGCATGGGGTCGAGGGTGCAAGGGCTTCAGTAGTTGTGGCGCATGAGCTCAGCAGTTGTGGCTCTGGGCTCTAGAGCACAGGCTCAATAGTTGTGGTGTACAGGCTTAGATGCTCTGTGGCATGTGGGATCTTCCCAAATCAGGGATCGACCCCATGTTTCCTGCACTGGCAGGCAGATTCTTCACCACTGAGCCACCAGGGAAGTCCTAAATTTAATGACTTTTAATTGTGATCCCAAATGCCTTAGATGCCAAGGAATCCCTTCAGGGATGAAAGACACCTGGAGCAGATGGCTCTTTTGGCTTCCTCCCTCTCTCTCTAACTAAAGAAGCCCAACTTTCAGAGGTTTTATATATTGGGATTTTGTGTAAGATAATTTGGAAAATAGTGCTACTGCTTAAGGATAAAGTTTGAGAAACACATCTCTCTAATGTACCAAATCATTTGTTATTCAATAAAATATTGTTACTGGCATTTTTGTTTCATGTATATATGTTTTGTCTCATAAATTATACTGGAAGCTCCTTACAATAAGCTTTTTTCCCCAGTGTGCTCAGCTCAGCAATGAGGAAAAGGAGTCCATTTTGTTGACTGACTCATTTTAAAATTCATTTTGTAAATGAACTGGTAAAATTCATACTGAGCTGACCTCTACTGAGGTGAGTGACACGATGTTTTGCCTCTCTGCAATGAATATGTCAGATTTTTAAAATCAACGCTTCACAGAAGGTAGGGTATAACGCAAAGCAAAGGACTGATAAAGACATGTTTTAAATATCAGCAGAAAAGAAGAGAGATTTTTGTGGAATGGAGGTTTTTCAATGTCTATTAAATCAAGCCACCTAAATTAGCAATTTGTGGCACTGGATCAGTTTTGGGACATATACTTACTAACTCTATTCATGCCTTTTGGGTTTACAAAAATTTTTGTACACTGATGCACAAAAATACAAATTACTACATTTTCCTAAACTACATGCACTGCTAAGACCCGTTACTTATGTTTCTCTTACCTCATTAGTTAAGGAATGTACAACAAAACATTCACTTTGGTTATTTCCTTTGGATTACGACGATATTTGAGATGCAAGAGGTTAGCTTATTGCAATTAAGGAGAAGAAAGACAAGGCTGCCAAGTGGAACACTGAGCTGAGAATAAAGTGTCTTTGTCACCATAGGGCCCTGCTGTTCTTTAAGCATTTCCTAAAAGGGAATGAAGAGAGCAGGACAGCATGGTAATACTGTTCCTGTGTCCAGTACAGGAGTAGAGCTGTGGTTTTGAGTCACTGAGAAGAGAAAAAACTCTTTCTTGGCAAAAGAGTACATTATACATACCTAAGGGCTTCCCAAGTGGCTCAGTGGTAAAGAATCCGCCTGCCAGTGCAGGAGGCACAAGAGAAACAGGTTTGATCCCTGGGTCAGGAAGATTCCCTGGAGGAGGAAATGGCAATCCACTCCAGTATTCTTGCCTGGGAAATCTCACGGACAGAGGAGCCTGGAGGGCTACAGTCCATGGGGTCACAAAGAGTCAGACATGACTGAGCACGCACACACTCTCATATGTATATATATGCCCAGAGTGTCTCTAACTGCCTGTTTCCTGAAGTCAGGTGGGATAGCAAGCCTAGAATCTAGGGACCTGCAATGTTCTCTGCCAATGACCTCAGACAAAACATTTGATACTTTCCAGCTCTGTTTCTTATCTGCAAAGTAATGATGAAGCATACTCCTCAAAAGTGTTTAGGCCTTTTCATTTAAGTACAGTGTCAATATGAATAACATCCTGACCATGAGATCCAGTAAGACACTAAAGATATTCAGCATTTCAGGTTTGCAGAATTGGTGAGTGAGTGCACAGAGAAGCAAATCAACTAAAGAGTACTTCTGAAGCACCTACACAGAATGTTTCAGGAACTGGGCTAGTTACTGGGAACAGAACAATGAATGAACATTGATTTTGTCCTTGAGGAAGTTAGAGAGGAGAGCAGGACTCTAAACAGGTAAAGCCCAAGATGGTCTACTGAGTGGTGTCTTGTGAAGGGAGGTGACAGGCAGGTATTTTGACAAGGAATGTTCACGGAGGTGAATATGATATCTTGAAGTCTTCACATGAGATGCTGTAATAGAGAAGTTCCAAGAGGAGGTTTATTTGAAGTCTATATTACTAGGCATTCAACATCAAATTTGAGATATGATAAATCTTGGTTCTTTGTTGTACAAACATAATTAAGAATTTAGTAGTCTAAATTCGTTTCTAAAATCAAAGAACTAAAATTTGAAACAGAAAACGGGGGAGAAACTTCCATGGAGACTGGCATTTTTGTTTGCTAAAACTGAGTGAAGCCTAACATTCTACTGTAAATGTCCTTTTAAACCACAGACAAACTATGATGCATAAACAATCAGGGGCCACTAATTTTATTTTTTGGCTGTGCTGGGTCTTCGCTGTGGTGTTTGGGCTTCTCTAATTGTAGCACATGGGTCTAGTTGCCCCACAGCATATGGGATCTTAGTTCCCCCACTAGGGATCAAACCAACATCCCCAGCCTGAGGGTGGATTCCTAACCACTGGACCACCAGGGAAATCCCAAGGGTCACTGATTTCCTAATGATACTTGCCCTGAACCTCCTTCCATTGTGGAAACTGCTTATCAAAGAAGGTGAGTGACTTGATGTAGGATGTTCTGGGCATGGAATTTATAAGACGTCCAAAGTTATGGGTTGAATTGTGTTCTCTCAAAAAGACACATTTAAGTCCTAGTCCCTAGTATAGTTCAGAATCTGACCTTATTTGAAAAGAGTCTTTTCAGAATTAAGTTCAAATGAGTCATTAGAGGTCATAATCCTAACATGGCAGGTATCCTTATAGAAATGGGATATTTGGACACAGAGAAAGCCACACACAAACAGAGAATACAATGTGAAGGTGATGGTACAGATGATGTACCTACAAGCAAAGGAATGAAAAGATGGCCAGTAAGACCCCATGGGCTGCAGCATGCCAGGCTTCCCTGTCCATCACCAACTCCTGGAGCTTGCTCAAACTCTTGTCCATCGAGCTGGTGATGCCATCCAACCATCTCATCCTCTGTTGTCCCTTTCTCCTCCCGCCTTCAATCTTTCCCAGCATCAGGGACTTTTTCAATGAGTCAGTTCTTCACATCAGCTGGCTAAAGTATTGGAGCTTCAGAATCAGTCCTTTCAATGAATGAATATTCAGGACTGATTTCTTTACGATTGACTGGTTGGATCTCCTTGCAGTCCAAGGGACACTCAAGACTCTTCTCCAACACCACAGGTCAAAAGCATCAACTCTTCAGTGCTCAGCTTTCTTTATGATCCAACTCTCACACCCATAAGTGACTTTGGAAAAAACATATCTTTGACTAGAAGAACCTTTGTCAGTAAAGTAATGTCTCTTCTTTTTACTATGCTGTCGAGGTTGGTCATAGCTTTTCTTTCAAAGGGACAGAGCCTCTTAATTTGATGGCTGCAATCACTATCTGCGGTGATTTTGGAGCCCAAGAAAATAGTCTGTCATTGCTTCCATTGTTTCCCCATCTATTTGCCATGAAGTGATGGGACTGGATGCCATGACCTTAGTTTTAAGCCACCTTTTCCACTCCCCCCTTTCACTATCATCAAGAGACTCTTTAGTTCTTCTTATGGCTTTCTGTCATAAGGGTGGTGTCACATGCATATCTGAGGTTATTGATATTTCTACCTGCAACCTTGATTCTGGCTTGTGCTTCAACCAGCCCAGCATTTTATATGATGTACTCTGCATATAAGTTAAATAAGCAGGGTGACAATATACAGCCCTGACATATTCCTTTCCCAACTTGGAACCAGTCCGTTGTTCCATGTCTGGTTCTAATGTTGCTTCTTGACCTGCACAGAAATTTCTCAGGAGGCAGGTAAGGTGGTCTGGTATTCCATTCTCCTGAAAAAATTTCCCAATTGTTGTGATCTGCACAGTCAAAGGTTTTGGCGTAGTCAATAATGCAAAAGTAGATATTTTTCTGGAACTCTCTTGCTTTTCCTATGATCCAGCGGATGTTGGCAATTTGATCTCTGGTTCCTCTGCCTTTTCTAAATTCACCTTGAACATCTGGAAGTTCACAGTTCACATACTGCTGAAGCTTCGCCTGGAGAATTTTCAGCATTACTTTGCTAGTGTGTGAGACGAGTGCAACAGTTTGAGCATTCTTTGGGATTGCCTCCCTTTGGGATTGGAATGAAAACTGACCTTTCCCAGTCCTGTGGCCACTGCTGAGTTTTCCAAATTTGCTGGCATATTGAGTGTAGCACTTTCACAGCATCATCTTTTGGGATTTGAAATAGCTCAACTGGAATTCCATCACCTCCACTAGCTTTGTTCATAGTGATGCTTCCTAAGGCCTACTTGACTTGGCATTCCAGGATGTCTGGCTAAAGGTGAGTGACCACACCTTCGTGATTATCTGGGTCATGAAGATCTTTTTTGTATAGTTCTTCTGTGTATTCTTGCCACCTCTTCTTAATATCTTCTGCTTCTCTTAGGTCCATACCATTTCTGTCCTTTATTGTACCCATCTTTGCATGAAATGTTCCCTTGGTATCTCTAATTTTCTTGAAGAGATCTCTAGTCTTTCCCATTCTATTGTTTTCCTCTATTTCTTTGCACTGATTACTGAGAAAGGCTTTCTTATCTCTTTGCTATTCTTTGGAACTCTGAATTCAGATGGATATATCTTTCCTTTTCTCCTTCGCCTTTTGCTTCTCTTCTTTTCTCAGCTATTTGTAAGTCCTCTTCAGACAACCATTTTGCCTTGCTGCATTTCTTTTTCTTGGGTATGGTCTTGATCACTGCCTCCTGTACCATGTTAGAAACCTCCATCTATAGTTCTTCAGGAACTCTATCTATCAGATATAACCCACTGAATCTATTTCTTACTTCCACTGTATAATCATAAGGGATTTGATTTAGGTCATACGTGAGTGGTCTAGTGGTTTTCCCTACTTTCTTAAATTTTAGTCTGAATTTGGCATTAAGGAGTTCATGGTCTGAGCCACAGTCAGCTCCTGGTCTTATTTTTGCTGACTGTGTAGAGCTTCTCCATCTTTGGCTGCAAAGAATAGAATCAATCTGATTTCAGTATTGACCATCTGGTGGCGTCCATGTGTAGAGTCATCTCTTGTATTGTTAGAAGAGGGTGTTTGCTATAACCACTGCATTCTCTTGGCAAACTCTGTTAACCTTTGCTCTGCTTCATTTTGTACTCCAAGGCCAAAGTTACCTGTTTTTCCAGGTACCTCTTGACTTCCTACTTATGCATTCCTGTCCACTATGATAAGAATGACATCTTTTTTGGTGTTAGTTGTAGCAGGTCTTGTAGGTCATCATAGAACCATTCAACTTCAGCTTCTTTGGCACTAGTGGTTGGGGCACAGACTTGGATTACTGTGATACTGAATAGTTTACCTAGGAAACGAACAGAGGTCATTCTGTCATTTTTGAGATTATGCCCAAGTTCTGCATTTTGGACTCTTGTTCACCATGATGGCTACTCCATTTCTTCTAAGGGATCCTTGCCCACAGTAGTAGATAAAATGGTCATCTGAGTTAAATTTGCCCATTCTGGTCCAGTTTAGTTCACTGCTTCCTAAAATGTTGATGTTCCCTCTTTCCATCTGCTTGACCACTTCCAATTTACCTTGATTCATGGACTAAACATTCTAGGTACCTACGCATTATTGTTCTTCACAGCATTAGACTTTACTTCCATCACCAGTCACATCCACCACTGAGTGTTGTTTTTGCTTTGGCTCCATCTCATTATTCTTTCTGGAGTTATTTCTCCACTCTTCTCCCACAGCATATTATGCACCTAACCGACCTGGGGAGTTCATCTTTTAGTGTCATATCTTTTTGCCTTTTCTTACTGTTCATGGGGTTCTGAAAGAAAGGGTACTGAAGTGGTTTGCCATTCCCTTCTCCAGTGGACCACATTTTGTCAGAACTCTCCACCATGACCCGTCTGTCTTGGGTGGCCCTACACGGCATGGCTCATAGTTTCATTGAATTAGGCAAGGTTGTGATCCATGTGATCAGTCTGGTTACTTCTGTGTGACTGTGGTTTTCATTCTGTCTGCCCTCTGATGGAGAAGGATAAGAGGCTTATGGAAGTTTCCTGATGGGAGAGAGTGACTGTGGGGGAATCTGGGTTTGTTTCTGAGGTGGGGGGAGGGGAGGGGAGAGGGCAGGGATGCTCAATAAATCTTTAATCTAATTTTCTGTTGATGTGTGTGGCTGTGTTCCCTTCCTGTTGTTTGGCCAGGGGCCAAACTATGGTAGGTGTAATGACAGTAATGGAGATCTCCTTGAAAAGGATTTATGACTGCACTGTTGTATTCAGTGTCCTGACCCCGCAGCAGGCCACTGTCGACCCACACCTTCGCTGGAGACTCTTGGATAGACACAGGCAAGTCTGGCTCAGTCTCTTGTGGGGATACTGCTCCTTTCTCCCGGCTTCTGGTGCGCACAAGGTTTTGTTTGTGCCCTCCAAGAGTCTGTTTCCCCAGTTCTGTGGAAGTTCTGTAATCAAATCCACTGCCCTCCAAAGTCAAATTCCCTGGGGGTTCTCAGTCCCTCTGCTGGATCACCAGGTTGGGAAATCTGTTGTGGGTCCTAGAACCTTCCAGAACTTTGAGATGACAAATTTCTCCTGTTTAAGGTATCCAGTTGGTACTGTATTATGGCAATCATAGCAAACCAACTGTGAATGGAGCATCTCCCTTGGAATGGTGTGGAAAGAACATCAGGACAAAGTCTAAGAGGTCACAACCACAAAGAGCCCAAGTTGTTCTTCACTTCCTTTCCTCTGCCTGTTCTTCCTTCTTTACTTTTCCTTCTTTCACTTTCAACCCGTGTGAAAAGGGTGGTTGAAACTTTAGCTCACAGTCTTTCTCATCTTCACCCAGCTGCACTAACCCTCAGAGCTGTGGATCCCAAAGCAATGTATGAGTTAACAGCTGTTAGTGGCTTGGGGTGGTGAAGGGACAACTGAAAAGAGAAAATGAGGACCTGAAGAAACTATGAGGAAAAATGACTGGGAGAAAAGTAGCCACAAACCCATCAGAAAGCTAAGAAGAGGAGTTAAGTTCCTGAACAGAAAGTTAGTTAAAAAGAACATGATTGAGAAAAAGAATTTTTTTGAACATTGTCAACAGAAATAAATGTTCATTGGACATAATCTGAGCTCCTGTATGCCAGTAACCAGGTATTCAAAGTGAAATAAAATAACAGAATTTGTGCTTCTTTTCTTAGATTAGCAGTGTGTACAACACATTACAGTTCAACTGGTCATAACTGCCTTTTGAAAATTTTTTCTAATCACACAAATAATTATAAAATCACACACTAAATTATAAAAATTATATTTAATGCATGGAGAAAATGTAAATTAATGTTTTAAGAAACATATCAACTGATGACAAGACCATAAATTTTAATCTAGATAGTTAATACAATTAGGCATCTAACTGACTTCATAAACAAAGACATTGTCAGGTATCTTATCAGAAAGATATATTACAGAATATTTAATATTTACTTTTAAAAACCATCTGGTTAAACAAAATGTACCTCTCTATATATAAAAATTCATATCTAATAAGTTTTCTGTTTTAATTCTAAAGAAGTTAAAGTCACCTGTACCAGAATATACCAACCTGATGAAGAGAGGTATATCGTGATCTAAAATCACAACAGAAAAAAACTACTTCAAACCTCAATAGGTTACAATGAGCCTAGAAGAATGCCTGTTATGAGAAACATAGGTAACAAAGAAATATATGTTTTAATCAGGTTTAATAATGCATTCACTGTCATAGGAACTATATCTTATTTGCACAGACAGACCTCCTTTTATAGTATAAACACACACACAGAAGTCGCTCAGTCATGTCTGACTCTTTGTGACCCCATGGATTATAGCCTACCAGGCTCCTTGGTCCATGGGATTTTCCAGGCATGAATACTGGAGTGAGTTGCCATTTCCTTCTCCAGGGGATCTTCCTGACCCAGGGATCGAACCCGGGTCTCCCACATTATAGGGAGATGCTGCTTTACCATCTGAGCTACCAGGGTTTTATAGTATAAATGTTTCTAAAAGTGTCATTTGGGTTCTAGTTTAAACTATTAGACTGTGCTTAATTTTCAACATGGAAAGTGAGTGATTGTTAGTGAAAAGATATGTAGAATTTTAAGGATCAAAAAAGCTATTTACCAAAGCACTCAAACCATTTAAGCTTTTCATTCTAATATTTACTTACTTCAATTGTACAACCTGGGTGCTCCAATAATACTGACTCCCAGGAAATCCTCTTTCTTATCTATATTTTATTTACCTATTCACTACAGAAGGAAATAAGAAATTATTGACCCTACATTTTGAAAGACTAGCAGGGGGATGCAAGACTGTCTAACGGACTCAATATCTAATCAGAAGAAACTAAAGCCCAGAAAGGCTCAGACATCATCTACCCCAAATTATTACCTGGGTCTAGTGTAATTAAAGAACAGCACCTGAAAATAGCCCATTAGGAAGAGATTTCAAGAGACTGCTGCTGCTGCTGCTAAGTCGCTTCAGTCATGTCCGACTCTGTGTGACCCCATAGATGGCAGCTCACCAGGCTCCTCTGTCCCTGGGATTCTCCAGGCAAGAACACTGGAGTGGGTTGCCATTTCCTTCTCCAATGCATGAAAGTGAAAGTGAAAGGGAAGTCACTCAGTCGTGTCTTGGCGACCCCATGGACTGCAGCCTTCCAGGCTCCTCCGTCCATGGGATTTTCCAGGCAAGAGTACTGGTTCAAGAGATTATTTTATGGTAAAACAAAGGGTTACCACTGCTGGTATCTGTCATTCTTTTGATCTCGAATGCTAAAAAATCAACAGGTAAGTTAAAAAAAAATCTTGAAACAGAAAAACAAAGTTGAGTGTCTCACACTTAACTGATTTCAAAACTTTCTAAAAGGCCACAGTAATTAAGACAGGGTGGTACTAGCATAAAAAAAGATCAATACAGGTCAATGGAAGAGAACTGAGAGTTCATAAATTTATCCTCAGAATTTATAATCAACTTATTTTTGACAAGGATGCCAAGATAATTCAGTTGGGGAAACAACAGTCTTTTCAACAAATGGTGCTGGAAAGCCTGGATGTCCACATGCAAAAGGAAAAAGCTGGGCCACTTCTTGTACCATACACAGAAATTACCTAAAAATGCTATCCATTCAAACAGAGATATTAAAATGATAACATGAAAGAATATATGTTTTGGTATAATGGGTGAACTCCAGGAGTTGGTGATGGACAGGGAGGCCTGGCGAGCTGCAATTCATGGGGTTGTGAAGAGTCGGACGCGACTGAGCGACTGAACTGAACTGAACTGAATGGTAATGCACTAAGAGTAAACAGATTTGGGGGTTCCAATGACAGCAATGCTTGCTAAAAGTATGACTTGCAATTTTTATTCAGTAACTTGCTTATCTTCTAAATGTAGCTGAAGTGATACAACGAAATCAAGCATGGAATGATGTTCCAGAAAATATGACCTGCTAACAACATGGGGAGGACTGTGGAGGACACTCAGTGCCCTGACTCTGCAAGGACAGTAGCTTCCAATAGTAAAAGGCAGGAGAAAGAAGATGAATCCAACAGTGCCTCAGCTTCAGACCTGGACATACAGGAGACACATGTCTAATCCCATCCAAGTGGCCAGTGTAATGTCAGGTGTAATGCTGATATCACTGACTGAGCATCTGAACATAAAATACTGGAGCAGAATGTATTGAAGTCACAATCCCAAAATGGGAGCTGAAATCGGAAACTGATGCTGGAAATAAAACACTAAGAAGAGAAAATGCTGGGTTACCTTTTGCACAGTGGCAAGCAGTCAACAGAACATTTCATTGAAAAGGTGAAGGTGCTATTTAAACTGGCCTTGAGGAATATGTAGGGTTATAAAGTAGAAAGGGATTCTCAGGTGGCTCAGCAGTAAAGAATCCACCTGCAAGGTAGGAGATTTGGGTTTGATTCCTGGGTTGGGAAGATCCCCTGGAGGAGGAAATGTCAACCTACTCCAGTATTTTTGCCTGGAAAATCCCATGGACAGAAGAGCTTGGTGGGCTATAGTCCATAGGGTCGCAAAAGACTCAGACACAACTTATCGACTACACAACATAAAGTAGAATGTCAGGGAAAAGAGATTCTAGGCAAAGAGACTATGAGTTAAGGTTAGACTGGTAAGAAGATGACAAAATTTCTCAAAATATGCAGCGATAACGGAAGGGAAAAGTAACCTTAGGTTTTGGAACCACCCGCCATCACTCTCAAGATTATATGGTACTCCAATGGCTACAGCCAAAAATTCAGTGTTGTGAGGATGATGGGGTAAGAAATGCGTCACTAGACTCTTGCTTTGGACACTGCATAAAGCATATGATACACAACCTCTCTAACAACAAAACTGCTATTAAATTATTACTCAGATTCAGGACTCAAGGGGATCTTGAGGAGAGGATATGCCAGACAGCAAGCAGTTTCAACTCTTACCCATCCCTTACAATGCCTAGACTATCATCAACTAGCTGTGGATCATTTGTGCACACATATGTCTACACTTACAGTAACTTTAGAGAAGTGCGCTCAATTCTCAATACTTTATTTGTAATCTGGCTTTCAAATTAATTCAAAGAAGGCAAATCAACTTAAAGTAGGTACTGCAGAGGAACACTTGAAAATTCAGAACATCATCCTGCATGAATTTAAGTGTTAATCTACAAACTATTTCAGACAGGATGCTTTGTTCTTATTCTCCAAAGAAACATATCTTAATTGATTTCACAAAGTTTCTTCTATTGTCTAGTTGATACCTTGTTCCTTTTCCTTCAGTTCATGTTGTCTTCCCCTGAGATTTTAATTCCAATTATATTGACTTGAAATCTCTATCTTGATTCCCCAGACCTCATTATTCACTTCTAAAATAATCTATCTAGTCTTTAATATACTACATTTATGGGACAAAGGCTTTGAAAACACTGTAGTTTAAGGGGAAAAAAACCCTTTTTTTGGTGAAGGGGGTGTCAGTCCCTGGATACTACTCCATTTTCACTAAGAGAACTAGAGAAAATAGCAGAATATTTTAAATTGATACCAATCTTCTCTCTTAATGAAGTGGAAACTACTATCTTGTCTGTTTTTCTGAAATAGAAGATTAAACTCCTCTCCCACAAATTACTGATTTCAAGCAAATGCAACTGATATTAAGAAGGAATACATAAGATAAGCCATACACTGATCAACCAAAAGATTCTTTTAATTAGTAAAGTCTTACAGGTGACTTGATCCTAATACACGATATAAAACAGTACCATGCTGATGTTTCCTCACTTCAGAAATTTAAAAAGATGTCATTCATGTTAAACAGTAAAGAGTAAACATTAAAAACAGTAAAGAGCATTTATGGGCAGTGAAGTAATCTCTACTTCATTTAATTTGATTAATATTTCATTCATAATTTGATAATCTCAAATTATCAAAATGGAAAAACAGGGGAATGTGGAAATGGAAGCACAAAAAAGCAATATGAAAAACTGCAGTCTATCTTTAGGAACAGATGGCATTCATTAGACACTTCAGAAGTAACTGGATTTCTCTCTCTCTCTCACACACACACACACACAAAATGCAGCTTATCACTAAAAAGAAGTATTACAGTAGAAGACTAAATACCTCTGAAAGGATGACTTTGGACTTATTGGCTGTGCTAAATCAGACCTAAGGATTTGCATTAGATATGTATGTAAGTTTTCAATAAGAGAAAATTTACAGCAACAAAGTAGCATTTCCCCATTCGGGTTAATCAGACTAAACTTCACTCCAATTAACAAATCAACATTTTTTTTACATACACACACACAGGCACAATTTTAAAGATATATAATCATCTTCTCTCTCAAATGATGTGAGGTCTTGGTTGAAAATTCTTAGACAATCTGTATAAAACTCTGGAGCTTAATTAGGAATATCTGGCAAAACTTGACATGGATCAAAGCAAAAATTTCAGGGGTATATGCTCATTTTTAATTATGGAAAATATATCTACTTTTCTGAGAAAAGAAAAAATTCATATAAATAATAAAAACACAACTTCAAAAATATATTTTTATCTAGAAAATGCAATTTAAAAGTGTAGATTTCCATATGACAGAGTCTAGTGAGCGCTTCATGGGCAGGCTTTACTCTTCCATCTCTGCCTCTTAATCATCTAATGTGGGACTCACACATGAAATGTGGTTACAAACAAGGGAGAAAAAGAAAACTCACAGCTATCCCCATGGTTGAGAAGCAGCATATTAAATTAGTGGGGCCAGGCAATGAGGAGTCCTGAATAAAAATATTCTTTCATTTTGGGATTTTTCCTATAGGCAGAGAGAAATTATAGCTGGTTTGTGACTGGAAGGTTATATGATGGTTTCAGTTCAGTCGCTCAGTTGTGTCTGACTCTGCGTCCCCATGAATCACTGCACGCCAGGCCTCCCTGTCCATCACTAACTTCTGGAGTCCACCCAAACCCATGTCCATTGAGTTGGTGATGCCATCCAGCCATCTCATCCTCTGTCGTCCTCTTCTCCTCCTGCCCCCAATCCCTCCCAGCATCAGGGTCTTTTCCAATGAGTCAAGTGTTTTCATGAGGTGGCCAAAGTATTGGAGTTTCGGCCTCAGCATCAGTCCTTCCAATGAACACCCAGGACTGGTCTCCTTTAGGATGGACTGGGTGGATCTCCTTGCAGTCCAAGGGACTCTCAAGAGTCTTCTCCAACACCACAGTTCAAAAGCATCAATTCTTCAGCGCTCAGCTTTCTTCACAGTCCAACTCTCACATCCATACATGACCACTGGAAAAACCACAGCCTTGACTAGACGGACCTCTGTTGGCAAAGTAATATCTCTGCTTTTTAATATGCTATCTAGGTTGGTCATAACTTTCCTTCCAAGGAGTATGCGTCTTTTAATTTCATGGCTGCATTCACCATCTGCAGTGATTTTGGAGCCCCCCAAAATAAAGTCTGACACTGTTTCCACTGTTTTTCCATCTATTTCCCATGAAGTGATGGGACCAGATGCCATGATCTTCGTTTTCTGAATGTTGAGCTTTAAGCCAACTTTTTCACTCTCCTCTTTCACTTTCATCAAGAGGCTTTTTAGTTCCTCTTCACTTTCTGCCATAAGGGTGGTGTCATCTGCATATATGAGGTTATTGATATTTCTCCCTGCAATCTTGATGGTTTAGAGAGACTTATTTGGTGGCTCAGTGGTAAAGAATCCGCCTGCCCACGTAGGAAATGCAGGGTCAATCCTTGGATAGGGAAGATCTTCTGGAGAAGTAAATGGCAACCCACTCCAATATTCTTGCTTGAGAAATCCCAAGGACAGAGGAGCCTGGAGGGCTACAGTCTGTGGAGTCGCAACGACTAGGACACAACTGAGCAGCATGCACAAGCACATTTAGCTTGGCACCCAGTATGGACTACACGAGGAATGTGCTAGTCTCACAAGAGCCTCTGAAGTCTGTATTCATCTTTGCATTAGAACTGTTCCAAGGCTATTCCTCTCCAGAAAATCTGATTCATGTTTGTCACCCTTAAAGTACTCCTCATCATGTAGGAGTTAAATCAAGTTCTTTTGCATGGCCCAGAAACTCCTTTTCAATACAGCCATTGTGCCCTTTCTAGCCTTGTCTCCTCCTCTACCGTGTTATCTCAGGCTTTGATAAATATGCAGGTGTATGGGTTCTCCATGCCTTTTCTCATGCAGCTTCCACTATTAAGAAGACCCACCCCACCCGGCAAAGACCCCTGCCTATGTCACACCTCCTCGTGAAGCCTACCTGACCTCTCAGACAGGCTGAAGACGGAGGCAGGCACTGCAGCTATGCTGCCACAAGTCGAGGAATGCCCTGTGCCATCAGAGGCTGAGAGAGGCAAGGAATGGCTTCTCCTCTAGAGAAGAGGGAGTGTGACACTGCTGACATTTTGATTTTTGCCTTCTGGCCTTCAGAATTGAGACAGAATCA
Organism: Bos taurus; assembly: GCF_002263795.3. Classification (NCBI taxonomy): domain Eukaryota; kingdom Metazoa; phylum Chordata; class Mammalia; order Artiodactyla; family Bovidae; genus Bos; species Bos taurus. The sequence goes on from NC_037331.1 coordinate 56,103,802, forward strand.
ACTTCTGCTGCTTTAAACCACCCTGTTTGTGTGATCTGTTACAGGCAGCCCTTGAAAATGAACATAATATATATCAATGGAACTATTAGCATTAAAATTTTTCTCTCTACAAGCAGGTAATGGGATTCTCCTAGATAATTATAAAGTGTAATATGATTAAAGCTACAAAGAAGTGTGTAGCTAATTCACACTACGGTTCAAGAAAAGCTTCACATAAAAAGTGACACTTAAGCTAAGATTTGAAAAATGAGTATGAATAGCCCAGAAAGAGAAACGGAGGAGGTATATATTTATAATAAGGATTATAATATTTATGAAGTGTAACTTATGAAGGATATAACATAAAAAATGTTGCCCATAAGTATATGAAAATGTGTTTGAGTTTCCACAAGTATGTGTGTATTTCACAGAAGGGTCCAAGGATCAGCAAATATTGATAACATTCTAATAATTTTTGATATCTATAAATAAGGTGAATTCAGAATCTGATTAATATACTACCAAAAAGGCCAGCAAACACATAATTTTTAGAAGAGGTGACAAAAGAGCAATCCAGTTGTTTCACTTACATACTGCTTGCCTAAATCAGTTTACTTTGAAACCACATTTAATTTAATAGTGAGAATCCTGAGGAAATGGAGACTTGCCAGTTGGCTCTGAATACTGCTAACTAGAAGTGAATAACAATGGCCCCATGAATCATTTCTAAGCTGTTAAAAAAAAAAAACTTTCAATAAAAAATTCCTCTGCATCACACTAGCTGTGGATTTTTACATCAAAGAGATGTCTGGATTCATCATTTCATTTATAAACAGTAATTCAGAAACTCTGACATTTCTGACAATGATGCCAAACACAGGCAATGAAGAAAACTGCAACTAACCTACATTCTTGAAGTTGATGAAACTTGATAGGAGAATGTAAATTAAAATTTTATAACCTTAAATAATGCATTAAATAGCTATGGTTACCTGGTTTAATAAAAAGCATAGGCTTGAGTGCTCTGGAACAGTAGATCAGAGATTGGTTACTTAGGAACAATTTCCTTTAATATCACTCAATATTCAAATCTTAATTCAAATATACTAAGAGCAGGACACTAAAATAAACAAAAGAAAATTTGAAGAGTTCTCATATTGTGCTAAAGTGGGTAGGTTTTGTTTATACAAATATTTATTTCAATGCTTCCTGGAACGTTTTCAAAAGAATTTTGGCTTTCTGAATATGGGGGTGGGGTGGGGTGGCGGGGAGGGCGGGGAGGAATGCTCCTTAGAGGATGTCACATCTCTCTGAGATAGAACAAATAGCTGTATTTACTGTTTTTACCCTGTGTTTAACACTCTACTCTTATTTTCTTCTCCACTAAGGGCCTGAAGTAAAACAAGAAAGCTATAAAATGAACAACAATGGTTATAGCTGTTATTATAGAAACAGGGTGAACAATCTCTTCTTGAAGATGTTTACAGATGGAACTACTGAGGGTGTCTAAGCTCTCAATAAATATGATCAGTTTATGGAGGAGATGACCCCGATTAGCATTTGCCAAATCAAATTCCACGGAACACTGGGGTCTCATTAAATGTTAATAGGTGCTATTTGAGAAAAAGATAGTGCAGTTAAATATTTGGGAAACTGTAATGTAACATTTATCTCTTTAACAGCCACAAAAATTTGTAGGCTAAAAAGTCCTGAAGAATGCGTTGACGTTCTATTTAACTCAGTATTTGCACATGAAAGTCTCTTTGGTTAAAATACTTTTTCCACCTTAGAAATCAATGGAGTCCTGAAATATTATCCCTAAAAACATAGATAGCATACTAAATTCACATCAGTCCTACCTACTTCTATCACGCAGATGAACCAAAACAAGAACACAATTTTCTATGAATGTATCTCAAAGTATGATGTCAAAGAAATGAAGTTCTTTTCTGTCCCTTACAGGTTTAATTCATTTTAAAATTCATTTAGACTCTAAGAACATGTAAATCTATATGGTTAGATGTACTCTGAGTTTCATTAAATGAAAGTAAAACCAAACTGTGCTCTATTTATGGAAACAACAATAACAACTGATACTTAAAAATACCTTATTAACAAGTGGGAAATAGAATTTTCATCTGTTTTGTCAAAAAACTCTTAAGATGTTTCAAAAGGAAAAAGATCCAAAACAGGAATCTTTCTCTGTGGCATCAAATACCCATGTACTCTAGGGGTCATGAAAAAGAAAGGCTATTATCACCTTATACTTGAGAATTATATTACAACTGGCTGATTATTCAGGATTAATGAGCGCAGGGTTAGGAGTTCAGTGGCCAGATGGGCAACTGTAATGAGCTGCCTGGAGCTAGGGCCCCGCCGGCACTGCCAGTCAGCATGGCAGGGGCCCTACACCAACAGTTTGGCTCTGCTCCAGCAGGGACCACCTTGAGCCAGTGGCTCTAAACCAACTCAGTCTTCTTGGCTTCATCTCCATCTGGGTCTGGAATGCTAGTCACTGGGCATGTGACTAATTTCTTAGAACGAAGCCTCAACTTGTATATCTTTTTTAGTAACTGAGCCTTCAACCTGCTGTCCTGATTCTGTAAACTGTTGATTTGATACCTCACCCAGAATAAGTGTCCCTCTATACCTGTTTCTCTAAGGCTTTTTAACTGACTTGAATCCTGTCTCTCAAGTCCAGTTTTCTTGTGGGTGAGTTCCTGTTACTGGCAAAGACTCTCTTCTTGACCAAACTTTATAGTCAGGTTCCTTTGAATCTTTGTCTTGATCAGGCCACGCCAGACCTGCATAGACAGGTTTTAGCAAGAATCCTGGTAAGTCAGTCTGGACAGAATCCCCCATTCTCCATGTCTGATGGGGTTCCTCTGTCTCTACTATCCTCCAGGTGATACCTTACTACCCTGGCAGGCCCGTGGCCAAGAGTCTTGTTGAGTCTGTATAACCGGTGAAACTGTGTCCTCCTAAAATGCAGTTGCCCTGCTGAGTTTATGATTAACCTCTCTATCTGAAAATTGATTCCCTTTTGTGTCCCCTCTGACCTCAATCCTGTGCTAACTGAACACTAAACAACCAGAGTCAGGTGACTAAAATTGCTGTTGTTGATATTATCATTAACATAAAAACTCAGGTTCTTTCTCCAGGGCAAGATGAGCTAATAGACCCCCTGAGCCATGAATCACCTGGCCAGAGAACTGTAAACCAGAGACATCCTAACTCCCAAAACTATGATTAATAAATGTCACAGAAATGTCACAACTAGCTTCTTTCTTCTTCCCCTTTAAAAAACCCCTAACTCCAAGACCAAGTTGGAGCGTTTCTGAGGCTTGTTTCTCTTGCTTGGAGCCCGGAGATAAATCCTGACTTTGCTGCAAACTCCTGCTGTTAAAGAGTTTGGTTTTTTGCACCACAGGCGCATGGACCCTTTGCTCCATTACACCAGAATGGCCCTAATGTTTCCTATTAGGAATTTTCTATCACCTAACCTACCCAACCTGTTCTTTGTCTAAAAATCCCTACCTGTCTTTAAACTAAGAATTGAGTCCAGTTCTATACTGTGGTCTCTTCCCTTCCATTCCAATAGCTGCTGAATAAAATCTGTTTTTTACTACTTTACTGTCCAGCTCTGGTTTTCTTTAACACCACCAGATACCAGACTTTCTACCTGTCTGTACTCTGATGCCTGTTTTGTCATCATTATGGAGTTCTCTGCCTACCCTCTCTGGAACTTCCTTATGATAGAGCCCAAGCAAACCCCAACCTATCAAAGAAAGAATCTCCATACACAGCCTGCTTTGTCCTGGAATGTTTTTCAAATCTCAGGAATTTCCTTACAGGACTGATGGATCACCTGACTTTATTAAAGAGAGCATATAATTAAAGTCTAGTAATGGCAACCCATTCCAGTATTCTTGTCTGGAAAATTCCATGGACACAGGAACCTGGCAGGTTATAGTCCACGGGGTCGCAAAGAGCCAGACACGACTGAACACACACCCTTGAGTCTTCAGTATCTCTTTCTCTGGCACATACCAATGCCTCCTGACTCAACTTTCCCTCTTCAGTACATTGTTATCTGATTAAAGTTTGATCTTATCATTTCCTTTCCTCAAGTCTGCTGAGTAAGGATCTAACATTTTAAACCACATCATCTGCTTCAAACTGTTCAAAACTCTTTTCATTGTTCCATTTACCTAACACCTTCTCCGGGCAAAATGAAATGAGTTGTTACCTGATGCAGATGCCTTTAGTTTTTCACTGTTCTCTCCCTTTGCCTAAGCCTAGGATGCCTTGCCTTATTTCTGCATGTTCAAATCCTACTCGACTTCAAGGCCCAGCACCACCTGCTGGGTACAATCTCTTTCTTGCTCAACTCTATCCTGATCACTCTGATGGTCCTTAACACTTTCTACTTTGTAATACAGGTACTAATGCCTCATTATCTTCCCTATTAGGCCATAAAACCCTGGACTGCAAGACTTATAACTTCTTTTTATCTTTGTATTCTACAGCATCTAAAATACAGAAGCTTGCACAAAGTAGATGCTTAATACAATTTTTTGAATGAACTAATTCTCAGTTCTATCAAAGCCCTTTCAGATTTGCATCATTTATTAAAATATGGAAAGGAGAAGGGATGGGGTAAAATGAGACATGTCATAATGATCTATCCGTAATCTCTTGGATTAAGAGACTCTAGAAGTTATCTGTTGCCTGTGGCTCTGCACCAACTTTCTAACTTGATACACTCGATTAGTAACATTAACATGTGCAACTAACGTGTATCTAATTCCTAAGGGAAAATCCAGATATGTATTCTTTCTACACAGACTCTAGAATTAATGTATAATTAGGCTCCCTAGATGTTAAGTCTACCTTCTCTTTCTTTTGTGGATGTACGGATGATAAGTTCAAAGAATGCTAACATAAAGAATTCCCCCCTTTACATACCAGGAAATTTTAAATATGAGTGCAAATAACTTCTCTAAAACCACAGAACCAGTCAGAAGCAGAAGAGGGATTAAAACCCAGATCTTTTGACTCCTTGTGAACTCGCCACCAAACAATATAGTCTATGATCACTGATGCTGGAAAAATAACTCAAAGTCCCAGTAGATTACAGCATTACTTTCCTTCATGAGGATACATATTTATAAAGCTTTCAAAAGTCATCCATCAACTAGTATGTAAGCAATTCCAATAAGCTTTCAGACTCTTTTTCACTTTCCTCTTCCCTCCTCCATTTGTGAAAATTAGTTGTATGGTGCTTTAGCAAAGATAGCTTGATTGATGTTATGTTACTGTTCAGCAACAGTTCCTGCTATTAATTGCTTTATAATGGTAATTACGATTTGTGGTACAAGATTATTTTCTTTTCTAATTGGCTATTACTGGTGAATAGCAGCTTGTTACATAACAGAAAGACTGTGTTAAATAAATAATCACAATTACAATTCTGAAGTCCTTCTCTTAAAAAACAAATTGAAGTTTTGAATAAAACCACTAAAAAAATTGTTAAAGGCAGGGCCTCAGTAATTACTTGGGGGAGGGTTCATCTTTCAGTTTAGGAAAAAAAACCACGAAATAAGGACAGTGTTAGGGAAACCAGGAGATGGAGCATGCATTTCCTTTCTTTTAAAAATAACCCGTTCAAAAGCTTTATTCTGCTCAGCTCCTCAGTCAAGGAATACAAATTGCAGATTCAAATGTTTCCAATTCTTCCCAGAGTACAATATGGAAACAGAAAGGACTTTCCAATTAGCTCTGGTAAAATATGAATGTGGAGCCCCACCTACCGCACTGAAACATCCTCAAGGATAAGGCCAGGGGTTCTTCTTCATTTGTGCCCCCATACAGCACCCAACATGGAGCTGACCAACAGTCACAACCCATTCAACAGCAAATGCCATCACACCACAGCACTGTCCCAAAAGATGAGGTGATTCAAAGCTATACGTGACAGTCCCTGTCCTCAAAGGCATTATAATAAAATCAGGGATATATCTTGATTCAAACTCTAATGTTAATTAGCCTGTAATCATTTTAAAGTTCTACCTCCAGACTGCTGCAGTAGTAGCAGCAGTTGTGATAACAGGGAGGTCACATGACTTGTTAAAGGTCACACAGGTTTTAATTCACAAATACTTTGGAATCCAGCTTGTCCAATTCCAAAGACTCACAATTGCCTCTTGTGACATATCTTCATCAACATCATTCATCTCTATCTTCATAGTCTATCAAAGCTTACAGAGTGCATTCACATATAATGTCTCACTCAACCTTCCAATAATATCAGTAAGGTAATTAACCTGCAGCATTTTTATGAGATTGAGGCTCAGAGAGGTTAAATGATTTTTTCCTAAGTTCACATTGTGACAAAGCAGCAAATTCAGGATCAAAGCCCAGATTTCTAACTCTTAATCCAGGTTTTCCTTCCACATATTTTTACTCAATGTATTAATTTAAATATATTACATATAAAGAAAGCCCCGAATTATCCCATATTGGATTATATTATTAATACTTAAAATATTCTACCATTTATTGTTGAACCCCCCTAATCTCCCTCTGTACTCTTGATGAAGCAAAGGTTTAAGTCCTGTTTAATACTATAAACTTTACTTGGTTCCTGAAGATAGCACCCAATTCCAGTTGGCTATTTTACAAATAAATGACACTGGTCACAAAGACCATTGGCTGAGATGTAAAGAAAGGCAGAAGACTGATCAGTCAAATCCATCACTTCTGGAAAAAGCTGCCCTGCTCACCCTTGGGTCAATGAAGTCAATACAACACACTTGTTTCAGCAAGAGATGGCAATTCTTCAAGGCACTGTCAGTGAAATGACAATCCATTAGGTCTCATAAGTTTATTAAATAAATCCAGCAAAACTGAACCCCAGTTTGTGGCAAAGTTCCCCATGAACAGTTAATAGAGGTATTTAAAGATTCAGTGGCTGGAAGGACAGTTTAGGTACACTTCTTATTAAATGCTCATGAATTTATGTATAGAACAAAGTATGATTTTTATTTTTCTATTTTATTTTTTACAGAATCAGTTTTATTTTATAGTTTTTGGCATACATTAACTGATTCTCTTTACCTCTGCTCGCTTCCCTTTTAAATGAACTCTTTGAACCCTGGCAGAAAGTCCTTTAGGGAAAGACTTTTCCTTCAGCTCATCTTTCCGACTTGAGAGGAAAGAGTTTTCAGGTATCAAACGGTGATGAGCATCAAGAAAGTATTAATATGATTTTTATTATCAGTCTGGTCAATATCATCTTCAGTGTTTCAAGCTGGGTTTTATATGTGTATGTGTTGTGAAGGCTGGAGCTATTCTTCTGCATGAATGCAGTATCTATGTCAGTATAATAAGAAGTGTACATTAACTCAGTGTCTGATACTACAAGGACTGACCAAATTCCTTAATAGAAACCTGGTCATAAAATGAAAAAGAGACATTAAAATTGTAGCACTCAAAATCAGCACCGGTACCACCACTGGCACACATGCTGGAGGTGTTCCTGAACCTATGACTGAAATAAAAGTCACCATTTATTGAAGACCAGGAATTATACCCATCATTTCATTAATTGTTTTACTATTCTAGCAAGACAGACATGATTAGCACCCATTGTTCATACATGAGAAACTGAAGATCAGAGGCTGTTTAACTTGCCTGTGGCTGGTTAAGTAACCAGAATTTGATCCTAAGTTGTTATGACCAACCTAGACAGCATATTAAAAAGCAGAGACATTACTCTGCCAACAAAGGTCCGTCTAGTCAAGGCTATGGTTTTTCCAGTGGTCACGTATGGATGTGAGAATTGAACTATAAAGAAAGCTGAGTGCCAAAGAATTGATGCTTTTGAACTGTGGTGTTGGAGAAAAGTCCCTTGGATTGCACGGAGATCCAACCAGTCTATCCTAAAGGAGATCAGTCCTGAGTGTTCATTGGAAGGACTGATGTTGAAGCTGAAATGCCAATACTTCGGCCACCTGATGCAAAGAACTGACTCATTTGAAAAGACCCTAATGCTGGGAAAGATTGAGGGCAGGATGGGAAGGGGACGACAGAGGATAATATGGTTAGATGGCATTACCGACTTGATGGATGTGGGTTTGGGTGGACTCCGGGAGTTGGTGATGGACATGAAGGCCTGGGGTGCTGCGGTTCGTGGGGTTGCAGAGAGTCGGACAGGACTGGACTGAACTGAACTGAACTGGCCTGATCTCTTTCCTCATACTATGTTGCCTTTCTATAGTAACATAAGCTTTAGAACAAATTTATGTTTCAGGAAAGTCTGTTTCAGACCTCATCCAGTGGAATTTAGTTACTATGAGACATCTTTCTAATAGTAATTGGACTAAAAGTTCTCTTTCAGTTACTGTGTGACCTTGTGCCAGTTGCTCTTTGCACCAGTTTCCTCCTTTGTAAATAAAAAGGGGATAATATGAATATCTATCCCAGGGATGCTGTGAGACAAAATAAGATCTCCAAAAGCATTTGAAACAGTACTTGGCACAATGACTGCTCAACAAATGTTAGCTACCATCAGCATCATCATTATTATAATATCTCCTCTTAATATCCTACAAGTTGGGTCCTATGTACATTTTAAAGGAAAACAAAGGATGTTCTAAAGAAGGCCCCTTCAGAACCTTACATCAAACCTAGCAGCTATAATTCTTTTTCTTCTTTCACACCCTCTGGCCTGTACTTTCCAGGCCATCTGTGTATGTAAGGTTATTTGAGCGTCTTGCCCATGAGTCTAAATGTGGGTGGTGTATGTGTGAAGAGCTGGGAGCTGGGTATGAGGGGGCAGCACTGGGTAGAGCTGAGAAAGGGTATAGAAGATAATACAAAAGGCCTTTAGAGCACATAGTTGCAATACCAGTACAGAGCACCAACAGACACTCTGACAAGCCCTAAGAATGCATGAGCAGCCTAAGCAGTTATCACCACTACATTCCTACGCTTCCCCTTGGTTACACCATAATGTGGATTGCTTCTAAGTGAATCAGAATAGGCAGTTTTACAGTTCAATTAGGCATATCTTTAAATTCAACTAATGTTTACTGATTTCCAACTTTATAAAAGGAAGTATATCAGTCTTTCATAAATATAAAATTCAATGAAATAATCACAAACTCTGCAAGGTAGGTATTAGAGCTATGTTTTCATAAATGTAGCAAATGTGCAATAAATCTACCACACAGCTACTAAATGTCAGAATTGAAATTTAAATACAGTTTTTCCAAGATAGGCTCTAGTCTTCCTTCCACTGTCATGTCAAATATATGAGACTGGACTTAGGCTGTAATTCTGAAAGATGACAACCTGTGGAAAACTGGGTAACAGCCACACAGATAATGGAAGACAGATTTCAAGGTCTGTGTAGTAGTTCACTCAGTTATGAGTTCAAGGTTATAAAGGACAGATCCGAAGCATTCTTTCAAAAATTTAATCATTATCTAAAAACTAACCCTTCACTTAAAAAAAGACTGAAAAACTATGCTAAAATGCTAACTGTGATTACTCTGACCAAGTTGACACTTCATGATGATATTCTACATTTTCCCATTAGTATGTATAACTTTCACAAGCACACAACATCTACACAGTTTTCTATTCTTCTTCAATTCCTCTGCTTAAAACAGCAGTCATTTTAAGCACTTTGGATGAGTTTCAAACAGATTCTAATCATCAAATTACTATAGAATGTTTACTACACACAGTTCTGATAAGCACTGGATGTATAAAAATAAAATAAGACACCTCTTACCCTCAAGAAGTTCACAGTCTACTGGTGTAGACAAAATTGCCAACAAATAATTATATGTTAAGTGTGATAATGGAGATTTGGGAAGGGAAGAAGGGTGTCTGACAATGAGGCTGGAAACGTAGATTAAGAACCCTAAATGCAATGCGTTAGAGTTACACTGAAGATGTGAAGTGAAGATCCATGAATACATTTGAGTTTTGGAAGGTGGATTAAGAACAGCAAAATCAAGAATCAGTGATATCAATATGAAGGTTCTGCAATCATCCAGGCTAGAATTCAGTTTTGGTCAAACATTTACTAAACACTGACAAGATGACAAGAACAGGGTCAAGCAGACAAAAACAAAAGACATGGTTTTGGTCCCAAAAGCAAAGTTTGGAGCTTGGGGGATATGCATTGTAGGTCCAAAGAAGCATTATCCTGATGATCATCTCCTGGGCATGCATTTGTAGGGAAAAAAGTTGACTCTATCAGAATGCTACAGTATGAAAGCACAGATTAACTGTCAGAAGAAATCACCTCCATCAGAAAAATTTCCCCAGTAACCTCCCCAAATGTGAGAAATGTTGAGTCTATTTATTATCTGTTCCCAGTTTCCTGGAAAAACATGAAGTCCCAGTCACTGTTCGAATGTTTGGAAGGTGGTGGTGTGCACAATCAGAGGATTCCCTGAAGGAAGATGGAGTCTGGCACACAGAAGGTGTGGAAGGTGTCACACCTGCCTGCACACCACAAAGCGACTCATTCCAGCAGAAATCTTGCACAATTGCTAGGGTTTCTATAAAAAGACTCCACAGTCCCTTCTGCCCCAGAATATTAAACACACAGATGGACATTTTTATTAGAATTAGAGGGAAACCTCTTAAAAGAGACAGTTTTCAAGAAATTAAAGATTTTTACAGGGAAAGACATAATTGATAACCGAACTGGCTGCTTAACAAAAAATATGAATATGCATACTTTTAACATCTGTAGTTTCACCCAAAATTTGTATCACACTTCATAGACTTTGAAAAGAATGTGGATAAAGTCACACGATACATGGGTTATCAAAGGAATTTTTAATGACAGCTTTACCTTATGACCTAAAAACCAACCATTAGTGAGACTACTGGACAGTTCTGAATCAGGGTGAAGAATTCTTTTCTGGTTCAGATAGCAAATTCACTGCTCAATACTTTCGTTGAAAATAAACTGGAATCTAAAATCTGTATGCAGGTCAGGAAGCAACAGTTAGAACTGGACATGGAACAACAGACTGGTTCTAAATAGGGAAAGGAGTACATCAAGGCTGTATATTGTCACCCTGCTTATTTAACTTATATGCAGAGTACATCATGAGAAACGCTGGACTGGAAGAAACAGAAGCTGGAATCAAGATTGCTGGGAGAAATATCAATAACCTCAGACATGCAGATGACACCACCCTTATGGCAGAAAGTGAAGAGGAACTCAAAAGCCTCTTGATGCAAGTGAAAGTGGAGAGTGAAAAAGTTGGCTTAAAGCTCAACATTCAGAAAATGAAGATTATGGCATCCGGTCCCATCACTTCATGGCAAATAGATGGGGAAACAGTGGAAACAGTGTCAGACTTTATTTTTGGGGGGCTCCAAAATCACTGCAGATGGTGACTGCAGCCATGAAATTAAAAGACACATACTCCTTGGAAGGAAAGTTATGACCAACCTAGATAGCATATTCAAAAGCAGAGACATTACTTTGCCAACAAAGGTCCATTTAGTTAAGGCTATGGTTTTTCCTGTGGTCATGTATGGATGTGAGAGTTGGACTGTGAAGAAGGCTGAGTGCTGAAGAATTGATGCTTTTGAACTGTGGTGTTGGAGAAGACTCTTGAGAGTCCCTTGGACTGCAAGGAGATCCAACCAGTCCATTCTGAAGGAGATCAGCCCTGGGATTTCTTTGGAAGGAATGATGCTAAAGCTGAAACTCCAGTACTTTGGCCACCTCGTGTGAAGAGTTGACTCACTGGAAAAGACTCTGATGCTGGGAGGGATTGGGGGCAGGAGGAGAAGGGGTCGATGGAGGATGAGATGGCTAGATGGCATCACTGACTCGATGGACGTGAGTTTGAGTGAACTCCGGGAGTTGGTGATGGACAGGGAGGCCTGGCATGCTTCGATTCATGGGGTCGCAAAGAGTCAGACACGACTGAGCGACTGAACTGAACTGAAAATTACGCTTTCCATCAGATACTCAATTCACTCTAATAGTCATCTAAACATTGATCCTGAATTAATGATGGTCATCACAGTTTTGTAAGGATCTGGAGAAAAGGATGCTGCTGCTAAGTCACTTCGGTCATGTCCGACTCTGTGTGACCCCATAGACGGCAGCCCACCAGGCTCCCCCGTCCCTGGGAGAAAAGGATACTCATATTATTACTGGTGGGAATGTCTACTCACCATTGAAGGGGAAAATCTGACATCTATCACAATTATAAACGTGTCACCTTTGACCTAATTTCTCAATATATATACATCCAGTGGACAAGGATACGTATGTAGAGCTGTTCACTACATTAGTGAAAAACTAAAGCTACACTTACATGTTCATTAACAGAGGAATGGTTAACATATGGTGCATTCATATCATGGAATACTACGGGCACAGTTCTTAAAAAGAATGAAGCAGCAGATGTATTGACATGGAAGAATGTCTATAATAGAATACTGGAAGAAAGAAGGTGGCAGATCTTTAAGCTTACACTGAATGATCCTTTTTTATTCAAAGGAAATCAAAACCATACAGATGCGTGTCATACATAAAATTTATTGAAAAGAATACTTACCAAACCCCCAAGAATTGTTACTTTGGGACTGAGACTGTGTATGGTGCAGGAACTTTGATTTTTTTACGTTACACACCTCTGAATGGTTTGAACTCTTGATGATTAAAAGTTTTATAATTTTAAAATGACTAATGTACTTAAAAGTCACACAATGCTTTTGAAAGGCATACCCAATTTTCTTTTTTATGAGTTACTTTGAGAATCTGGAAAATCTTTAGTATGTTACTATAAGATAAGGGCTGCTGCTGCTTCAGTTGTGTCCGACCCTGTGCAACCCCAGAGACTGCAGCCCACCAGGTTCCCCCATTCCTGGGATTCTCCAGGCAAGAACACTGGAGTGGGTTGCTATTTCCTTCTCCAATGCATGAAAGTGGAAAGTGAAAGTGAAGCCGCTCAGTCATGTCTGACCCTCAGTGACCCCCATGGACCGCAGCCTACCAGGCTCCTCTGTCCATGGGATTCTCCAGGCAAGAGTACTGGAGTGGGGTGCCACTGCCTTCTCCAAAAATAAGAGTTGACTATGTGGCATATCCCCAAATGAACTGTTTAGGGTATGAATATAACACAATATTTAAGAATGGAGCTTACTAAAAATTTCTCCAAAGAGGTACTGAAATAATTTCAGAACTAGGGGTTTCATTGAAGTGAGAAGAAGTAGCACTAATTCTGTGCTAAGACAAAAATTTAAGACTAAATGTCAATTTAACCATGAAAGCACAAAGCAAGAAATTAACAAAAAAAAGAACCAATGACAAGGATGAAGAACCAAATTTAAGCCTGAAACCACATTTGTTATGTTAGGAAGTTAGACATGAGCAACAAGGGAGGCCTGGCTGAAAGGGATGCAAGCTGGAGCTCATAGATACACTACAAAATAACCAGAGACTTTTCAACTCTTGCTCATGTGCCCTAGGCACACAGAGAGTGGATACAAAATAAACAAGGGGCTTCTCCAAGTAACCTTAGGCACTTAGGATTAGGAGCCCAGTAAGGGCTCATGAACATTCTACATCTAATCATAACAGACTGAATTGTGAGAAGACGTAAACAACATAGCCTGCTATTACATAACTTAAAATTGTCAATCAGCCTTGAGTATATGCCCATTTGTATTCCCCTTCATGGACTGGTGGTGGGTACAAGTTCTACTTTGCACACACCATAGGCAAAAGGAAGAGCATGGAAGTATGAAAGTGGGACATCAAACAGGATCAACAGGAAGGAAGAGGAGAGCTCCCTTGGAGTCAGTCTGCTCCCATGTTTTAGGAGTGTCTGTCTAATAAAAGATGTCTGCTTGAGCCAAACTGAACTGTAACTTGTCTGTTATACTGTACCCTTTAGTCTATCACTCTAAGTTTTCGGTGTGACAAGACAAGAAACTAGGAAAAGAAATAAACTGACCTAACTGAAAAAACATCAACAGACTTCCCTGGCAGTCCAGTGGATAAGACTCTGCAGAGGGCAGTTTCCACTGCAGCAGACCTAGACTGGGTCCCTGGTCAAGGAACTAAGCCCCTGCAAGCTGCACGGTGTGGCCAAACAAAAAAAAAATCAAAAGGAAAAAGACAACTAGCTATGTTAAAAATTATGTATCAGACCAAAAGAGAAGGGAGTAATGTTGGTGATACACAGACTATAAGGATACAACTATGACACACTAGACAGTGTATTAAAAAGCAGAGACATCACTTTACTGACAAAGGTCTGTCTGTGGTTTTTCCAGTAGTCATGTATGGATGTGAGCATAAAGAAGGCTGAGGGTCAAAGAATTGATACTTTCAAACTGTGGAACTGGAGAAGACCCTTGAGAGTCCCTTGGACTGCAAGCAGATCAAACCAGTCAATCCTAAAGGAAATCAACCCAAAATATTCATTGGAAGGACTGATGCTGAAGTTCCAATACTTCGGCCACCTGATGCAAAGAGCTGACTCACTGGAAAAGCCCCTAATGCTGGGAAAGACCGAGGGCATGAGGAGAAGGGGGCGACAAAGTATGAGATGGTTGGATGGCATCAATGACTCAATGGACATGTGTTTGAGCAAACTCAGGGAAACAGTTAAAGACAGGGAAGCCCCGAGTGCTGCAGTCCATGGGGATGCAAAGAGTCGGATAGGACTCATTGATAAATGGATAGATGATAGATGGATAGAACAACAAAAGAAAGGGGCTAGGGATTCTAAAGATAACCTCTTCCGCAGCTTTCAAAGTTTTATTTTCGCTCTCTATACTGGGTCAGAAGACAACCGGAAAGTCAAGCAAAGCCAAAGTAGCTGTGATGACTTTCTTTGAAGCCATGACTACAAATTACCATTTCCTTTCCTATTGCTCTAAGGACCCAGAGTTTGGGAAGATCTTCCAGGCTCTACGTTCAATCCTAGAGAACGCCCGGGGCAGTTGACAGGGGAAGAAGCTGTGAGAGTCATGCAGACTTTCCCTTCAGAGGCTGCTCCAGACAACAACTGAGAAAAATCTGTCGAGTGACCAACCAGTCTGCAAATGATAATCCGCCTGAACCCAAATAAAACCTATCTCTCGAGGCCAAACCAAGCAAACCGAGGCGAGGGTAGACTACTGGCGAGGAAAGAGGTCAGCTAATTCCAGAGTTACAATCACACACGCGCAAACCTTGCCCCACGCCCACTCGGCAGCGAGAGTAAAGGTGGGAGCTCCAAACGTAGGACAGAACCCAGGGAACTTCCGGGGCTGCGGATAAGGCCATTTCATCCCATTTTCTCTTCCCTCCCAGACAGTCTCCAGTAAGTAGCTTCCTCTCACCCCCTCCTGTCCCGCGGGGCTCCACCCGTGGCCCCTTCGCGCTCAAGTGGCTGGACGGAGCTGAGGTCTGTCCAGCAGTCAGCTGTATTCCAGGTTGGAAAGAAACGAAGACAAAAAACCATTTGCACCTCAGAGGCACCGTACTCACCCTCATAATTGACACCTCCGGCTCCACCACGGTTGCCATCACTGTCCTCCCCTTGGGTAGCAGCCCCCTGGGTCTTGGGAGCAGCCATTACTCGGCTGAGGAAAAAAAAAAAAAAAAAAGAGGGCCGCAGAACAGGCGCGGGACCAATGGAAACGCGATTGGAAACGAATTCCCTCTCTGACGCGGCATTTCCTCCACGCCCACTCCGCGCCGTCACGATCTGGACCAATAGAACGTGGCGAGCGGGACGTAGTCCCGCCCCTAGCCGCTAACTCCCCTCCTCCTTCCGGGATGGAGCTGTTGCAGAACTACAGTTCCCAGCGTGCTGCAGGGCGCTCGGCAGGGAGGGCTAGAAGAGGCGCTGACGGGCGGGGGTGCGCCGGAGAGTGCCCCGGCGTGTTCGCTTAGTTCAGTGAATCAGAACAATGACTGCGCCTCCGGGTTCCCGGGAGCGCGTCGGAGGACTCTGAGCAGCCACCGCCGGGAGAGCGGCGGGCGGCGCAGCCTCGGCCGCGCAGTGTCAACGCTGGGCTCGGGAGCCTCCAGCGCAGACCCTGCCCAGCGACCGCAGCCCGCGCGGAGCCGCGGGGCTCCAGCGCTGCAGCCACTACTCGGGAGCTGTGCATTGTTGTGAGCCGGAGAAGGGGCGCGGGGATTACAAAGCCTGAAGACCCCGGACCCCTGTTTAGCCATGTGGATACCTACGGAGCACGAGAAATACGGCGTGGGTGAGTCTCCGCGGGGCGAACTTTTATTCTGCTCTTGTCCTAGTCCGAGCGAGTGCGAATTTCGCGTCCTTGCCCCCGTGCCCCTCTCTCTCAGCCCGGCTGCAAATGCCTAATTCTGGCATCGCGCTGCGAGTTAGGGGCTTTGCTCAGCCACCTCCTGGAAGAGGGTTGCGCGTCGGGGTCTCGCCCCTCAACGCCGGATGGGAGCTCTCGGCACGGGCTCCCGGAGGGAGCGCCGGGACGGCTGCGGGGAGCGCGCGGCCAGCCCGCCTGCTGCGGGCTCTGCCTGCGGAGTTTGGAGTGGCTACCGGGCGTGTGTGTCAAGTTGGAAGAGGAGAACGGACGGCTTTCCTCTCCCTCCTTCTCCTTTACCTTAAAGATGGCAAGGGCTGCAACGACTTCCCAGGGTGGAGAGGGAGACAACAGTCGCGGAGAGAGAACATCCCCAAAACAGAAGGGAGGCGCAGAACCTTCCCTCTGCCTTCCACATTCCCGGAGTGCGGAATGTGGCACCGTCCTCAGAAGAGCCGCTCTGACAGTCTGGCCCGAGCCTTCCTCCTCCCTCCCATCCCGGGTTACCCGGTGTGTGTGCGCGCTCGGAGAGGCGGTGGGGCGGGGGTTAGTAAATTTCAACATCTGCGCCGCTCTGCTCTTTGGTCTTTGGAGGGGAACGGGTATTTCAGCAATGTTTTTACTTCTGACCACCCTCTCTGCTCATGGTGGGGGTGGTGCTGGAGGACAGCTGTGGAGTGTTAATGGGGAGAGAGACTCCGAAAGCTTGGGTCTTCGAGGCAACGAGACAGCTTTTAGGAAAGACTACCCTGACACTATCCTTTTCCTTTAGGAGGAAAAGGAGCAGGGTAGCGCTCGCTGTTCTGTGTAAAGGTGAACAACAAAGGACATTAATATTGACGGATGAATACAGGAGTCTCCCTTCCTTTCCCTCCTCCCATTTCAGGCGGATTACAGTTCCCGTTTTTGTTGTTTGATTTCAGCTGGGTCGCCCCTTGACAGTTACTCCTTTTAGGTTGCGACTATTAAAAAGGAAGGCTCTCTGACAAGCCTGAAGCAGCCAAATGCAATTATAACCTCTCAGAAGGTTTGACAGAGAAAGTATTATGATATAATACTTAATATATAGTATTAAGGAAACATAATATATAGTTTCCTATAATGCCCTGTCCTGGTTATTGGTTTACTTTTTTAAAAATTGGGTGTAGATCTAGTGATTTAGATGATATGTAGGTATCTGCTTATGTTCATTTTCCTGTAATTTAAAAAATCTGGAAAGCCTTTCGAGGGAGTCATAATTACAGGGGATTTCCCCCCCCCAGCTTCACCTGGGAATAGGACTTTGGAGTGTCCTGAAAGGGCTGTATGATTAAACAAAGTCATTCCCCTGTATTATATGAGCTTTCATTTTGGATTTTGACTGGTCAGCAAGACAATAGTTTGCCCAGAACCCACCTTTGGGAAGGAGTTCCAGTTTTCCCTTTCTTTGAAATGTAAGGGGAGCCTTTATCAGGTGCTCAACCGGCAAGGAGAAGATGTTTCCTTCTCTTCACCTGCCTCATTTTTGGGTGTAGATTACTTATTAGGAAGAGACATTGTTTTTGCTGAAGTGTTGAGGACGTGGAGTGTCCCCTTGTCACCGGCTTAGCACTCAGTGCAGGAAGCACAGACATGGCCAGCAGCACTGTCCCGCTTGGAGTTGATCCCAGATGTTGCTTTCTTCCAAGTGTTAAATTATACAGATTATGGATGGGATTTATTTTCTTGATTTCTTTATGTGCCAGGTCACAGCTGGGGTGCTGGTATCGATTAGATCCTCTCTCGTTTTTCTTTTGCAAGCTGTGGGCAGAGGATTAAAACACACTCTGGGATTTCCTGGAATGGCAAACCGGATGTTATCAGTCAAGTGTTTTGGGCTGCAGCAGACACCTCGCCTTTGGGTAGTTGTGATTTGGTTGCAGAGTAGGGGATGTAGATGGGTGAGCACACATTTGGAGAAAGGTGGGATGAGATGAGAGGTGAAAGCAGAGGGCGGGGATCTGTTGTGCTCATGTATGCAATATAATACAGGATTGTTACCATCTTATATTATTAATTTTTGAGCATTTGGCTTATGAAATGTTTAGCTGTTTTTTAGACTCCATCTGTTACATGTGTGTGTGTGGTGAAAATTTTGCAGGGATTCTTATGTGGACTTTATTTCTCACCACAGAAAGGACTATTTGTAGTTGCTTATACTGAACAACTAAAACACACATGCTCTACGTGTTTTTTTTTTTTTTTTAATAAACTTGGTTACTGTATGTGCTTTTCTTTCTAGTTTTTTATAAAAACTCAAATTTATTTTATGGGCACAGATGTTTTGCTGATATCAGGTGTAGTAGTAAATCAATTTCCTTATTCTTTGATATAAATCTGTCTTTGTAAGTTTGAATGCTTGAAGTTTCCATGCACATTGTATATTTCTAACATACTTATCTCTCATTATTTATGAGAGAATTATGTATCTTTATATATTATTGTTTCAGTCTCAAGCAACATACTATAAACATGGATAAAATTACTTAAATTTCATACCTGTAGTAAGATGTATCAGAGATAGGAATTCCTTTTCAACTGATGTGTGGGCACTATCCCATCCATTTAATTGATGAATGGTCTTAAAACAATGCATACTTAGTCATATATCTAAGTGTTCTAGGGTAGTGGACAGGTATAATGATTAAACTAAAGTTCTGAGTAGTAAGGAACCTTGTCTCTTTGAAAGCGTGTTAATAGGCACAACTGTAGACATATTTTATCTTGGGAGAGCCTGTTTAGCTCTTGGTCTTAGTCAAGACAGTGCTTGCTGCCAGTTGTGTGACCTAAGGTAAGTCACTTAACACAGGGTCTCAACACACAGTCGAAGAATAGCCAAGGTTCTTCTCAGTATTAATTCTGTGGAGTTCTTCCAAACGAGTGTGTCCTTTGGTTAGGAAGATATTTCCATTGTGTTGAGATTGTAATGAGAAAGGCACTTTTGCTATGACACATCCCACATGGTTTTCAACTAAGATCACAGGTAAGCAAAAGCTACCTGGCAGGCTGCCAGAACCAAGCTGATTCAGGCTGTTTGATTCTCTCTCTCTAGGAGGAACTCCATGGGCAGTGACTAAAACATTCTTGATCACCCCCTGACAACTTTCCTCACACTATCTGCCTTCTATACATCCTCATCTGTCACAGTCCCCGTCCCCTCCTCACTTAAAGTGATGGGAATTAGTCACAGAGAAAGTTAGGGCCATTGCAGATCTGTTTCTACATTCATTTGCTCAGAAGGCATGCGTGCAGCATTCCCAGGTGAGCCCGTGAGCCTTTGTGAGCTACAAACTGAGCCTCTCAACCGGGCCAGATGTTTTACATTTGTGAACCCGGTTAGGCTTAGAGGGGTAATGTGGGCTGGATTGATCAGTGCAAAAAAATCCCTAAGGCTTACAGGAAACAAAACTCAGAACAAACTGATCTGAAGGTCACAGATATCATTTAAAAAATGAAGTGTCATCATATCCATATCACTGAGTCTTCACAAACATTCCTGTCTTCAACTTATCCTAAAGTGGTTTTTAAAATCATCTAAGTAGGAATTCAGGCTTCCTAGTTGGCTCAGTGGTAAAGAATCTACCTGCCAAGCAGGAGATGTGGGTTTGATCCCTGGGTTGGGAAGATCCCCTGGAGAAGGAAATGGCAACCCACTCCAGTATTCTTGCCTGGAAATCCCATGGACAGAGGAGCCTGGTGGGCTACAGTCCATGGGGTCACAAAAGAGTTGGCCATGACTTAGTAACTAAACAACAGCAAAGTAGGAATTCTGTTCCTTTTAAAAGTCCTTCTATTTTTATGGGGAGAGGTAACATCTCTTATTTCCTCAGGATCTTTACAATGTCTTTTCCTTCAGAAGCGTGCTTTATTGGTAGCCTGTGTGGAAGAGTTATGAGGGAGTGTACCTTTCGTCTTAGCTGTTTTCAATTTTGTTAGCTGGCAGTCTTGAGAGATGTTTCTTATCTTGTGGTACCATGATGTGTGCAGATAACATGTGTAGCTAGATAAAGATGTGCTGCCTGGAATTGTTTGTGGCATTTAGAGACTGGCACAGGATTCTAAACTTTCAGTGGGAAGCAAAGAGCAGTGATTTATACCTGCAAGTAAAGTATCACTGAAGGGCTGTGCAGACAGTGAGATGGCAGCTTACATTCATGATCTGACCTCCTCTGGGAATAGCCTGTAAACATATCCCCCTTTTGGTCAGTCTCATAAGTGATGATTCTTTCATAAGGCCCCACAGTGACACTGAGATACTGCCTTTCTTCTTTAGTCTTATTTTTTTCCCCAGAGGCTGTATAGTCAGAATTACAATGGAGATTATAACAATTTCAAAAAACTTAAGAATTTCCTGTCTCTAGCTCCATTTTTTTCAGCAGACTACATTTGCAGAATTATCTTTGATACAGTATGTCCAAGTTCTAGCATAGTGATTTTATGTTGTGAACTTATACAGCAGAGAAACATTAAACTAACTCTAAGGAACCCAGCCATAATGCTATAACCTTAACATATTAATGCAATGTTTTATAGTTAAAAAGATGTGAAATTATTTTATTTGAATCTACTCTCTGAAGTACAATACTTTCCATTTAAGAGATAAGGAAACAACTTCACAGAGATTAAATGACTTACAGGCATGCGTTCGAGATATTGCAGTTTTGGTTCTAGACCATTGCAATGAAGCAAATTATCACAATAGAGTGAATCACACAAATTTTTTGGTTTCCTAGTGCAAATAGGTTATGTTTACACTATATTGTAGTCTTTTAAGAGTGCAATAGTGTTACGTTTTAAAAACTAGGTATATGCCTTAATTTAAAAACAAAAACAGCAAATAAATAAATAAATAAAAAGAGAAATCGCAAGCCATCATCTGACAATGCAAGGTTGTTGCTACACACTTTCCATTTGTAACAAATGCAGTATCTGTGAAGCATAGTAAAATGAGGTACTCTTGAATTTTGATATTGTTTAACTGTCATCCATAATAGGAAATTCATTTCATTTCCTGACACCAGCACCACCCAGGACCACCCTACACATAAAAGTGAAACAGTATTTACTCATACTTTCTGTGACCTCCTGTTCTTTTTCATTTAAAAATACATACATACAGCAGCCAAATCATTATGTTGTACACCTGAAACTAATAGAATGTTGTGTGTCAGGTATGCTGCAATAAAATAAATTTATTTATAAACTTAAAAAGATTGTCACTAACTTTACTTAATGACTCAGTGGGTCCTCACCGATAGTTTGAATAGCACTGCCCTAGATACCTCATTTGTGATACAGGAAGCACTGGAATTTAGGCCTTGTTGGGTTTCTAGTTAAGTTCATTCATTATGTTGTTGTTTTTTGACAAATATGTATTTGTATTTAAACTTAGACTTTAATCATACTTTTTTCTTCTAATATAAGTCAAAGTTTGTCTTTTTATATAATATTTCTCATTAACTATGGAACAAGTATCCAAAACCATCACATGCATTGCATAAATTGTTTCTTTCAGGTTATGTGTGTCTTTCTGCTAGGGTCTTTTTGACAAGGGCTGGGATCAACTGCATAATGACCAATTTTGGATTTTTATATATATATAATTTCCTTTGACAATGATCTCTGGCCACTATAGCAGAAGAATGAATCTAATGAGCTATTAATTTCTTGCCAATTGAAGGGTTACCCACACCATTCTTTTCCATCCTTTTATGTATTGCTGATCATTATTAGAAGAAACAAGGCAACTCATGTAACTTGTTTTCTTAAAAACATAAACTGGTAAGCTTATTTGGTCAGAGTACTAAAGAATAAATAAGTAATGTCCCCCAAGCTATTTTTATTTAAGCACTATAAATGTACTTAAGGAACAACTGTTTTACTCTTTGGCATTTAAAAAAAAATGTGTGCTAAGATACACTGGATATTTACTAAGTAAGAATTACCAAAAATAGTGTTAATGCCTTTTGGTGACAGAGTTGCAGTAAAACTGATATGCAGTATCCTACTGGTTATGTTAAATATTAACGTAATCCTTTTGGAAATGAAGGTGTATGTATGTGTGTGTGTGTGTGTGTGTATAAATATGTAAAATAGGCTTTGTGGAGCACTTGCTTTTCACCAAGCTTTGTTCTGAGAGCTTGTCATGTGTTTTCTGTCTAATCCTCGTGACAGCTCCATAAGGGAAGGTTCAGTTTTCATTCATTTTACAGGAAACTGAGTCATAGAGAGGTTAAGTAAGTTGTCTAAGATCATGCAGGAAGTGGTGGAACTAGGATTGGAACCTCAAAAGTCTTAGAGTGTGCTTTCTTAGCCACTCTGCTGTGTTGCCTAACATGATGGTCAAAAACAGGAGTTTGAATCAGTAATTCCACCCCTCAAAGTCTGCATGAAAAAAAAATCAATAGTGGCAAAACACTTTATGCACAGTTATTCTTTGCCATGTGGTCTGTGAAACAACATCAGTTCCAGTATAGGAATAGTTGAATCACGTTTGATTATCAGCACAGCAGAATACTTATAGTCATAAAATGAAAGACTTCCATAAATCATGCTATTTCTAAAATACATTCCAGGAGACCTCTCAGGCAGTGCAGGGGTTAAGACCTAGCCTTCCTATCCTGGGGATACAGGTTCCATCCCTGGTCAGGGAGCTAAGATCCCACATGCCTTGCAGCCAAAACATAAAACAAACAATATTGCAACAAATTCAGTAACAATTTTCAAAATGGTCCATGTTTAAGAAAAAAAAAAAGTAAAAAAAAAAAAATACATTCCATGTACCTAGTGTCAGGTGACAAAATAAATGAAACATGGATAGTGATTGAAATTCCATAAAATGCATAGCATTATAGAGAAGATGGTAGTTAATGTGTAGCATATAGAGAAGATGTAGTCAACAATTAAGCACAGGTGAGAATTGTTAGAATATAAAGATTACCAGCAAATTCTTTTTTGAAAAATTCCTCCTGGTTGGAAATATGAGCATTATGCACCTTTAAAGCATGCACATTGTTGCTTCTGGATGATGGAGGTGACATAAAGGTGATCTAAGAAAGATTATTGCAGTAGATGAGGTTAAGAGATAAGTTCCTGAACCAGGTGAGCAGTCCTGCATGGTGGAATGTGGATAAATCTAAGATGTTTGGAAGATGGAAAAATAGGGCGTATCATTGAATGTGAGGAGTTAGGGGAAGGAAGAAGTTTCGGATATCTTCCTGATTTCTGGCTTGGACAAGTTGGGGAACATAGATTGTTGTTGTTTAGTTGCCAAGTTGTGTCCAACTCTCTTGTGACCCCATGAACCATAACCCGCCAGGCTCCTGGGTCCATCGAGTTTCCCAGGCAAGAATACTGAAGTGGGCAACTTACCATTTCTTTCTCCAGGCTATCTTCCCGAGCCAGGCAACTTACCATTTCTTTCTCCAGGGTATCTTCCCGACCCAATGAGTCTCCTGCATTGGCAGATGAGTTCTTTACCACTGATCCACCAGGGAAGCCCCAGGTGAACATAGGTGCCATTCAACAAAAGAGATGTTTTTGCAGATGGGGCTGGTTTATAGCATAGGATTAAGAATTTTGTTTGGCTTCCTAGAGTTGGCCGTCCCCATCAAACATGCAGGTGGCGATATCTTCATAGACAGGAATAGGAGAGAGGTTATAGACTAAAGAGCATGATTAGAGAGTCATTTGATTTAGGTGTGATAACTGAAGCATTCCACTTTATTAATTGTATTGATTTTGATTAAGTAGTCTGCTTGTCTAAGTTTTAAAGTGATAGAGCCTGAACTTTCCAAGAGCAGTCATCTCGAAGCACTTTATTAATACGGATATCTGGGGACTATAAAATAAGAACGATTAGCTGTCATGTCGAGTTGGTAGGAAGCTAGATTTCATGGTTTTTTCTTGCTTCCCATTGGTGCATTGCCTGGTTAAGGCATAAGTTACTTCTGTTTCTCTGACAATTCTTTCTGAAGCAAATGTCTCATGCCGGATTTTGCATGTTTGTGAGATTTCCCCAGCAGGATGTTGAAAAACAGAAACCACAAACAGTATTTCAACAAACATGATTTATATATCCCTCAAACAGCATCTAAGTGTATACACACATCTGGAAATGGGAAAATGCTCAGATACCCAAAGCACTGTATTTGTGCCTACAGACTGTGTGTGTATGTGTGTGTAATACATCTTAGGAACCACAAGGTCAGATTTAGAATTCTTAAAGTTACACCACTGTACTCCTGAAAAAAATATGTGATTTGAAGTGAGGGATTCCAGCTTAAGATAGCTTTATGTTCCTTTTTCCTAATGTAGCCTGTCATAGCCTCCCACTGAAATACTGATAGATGTACACAAAGAGGCAGACATTAATGATATTAGAAATGAAGTCTGACAGAAAACCAACTGCCAAATTCAGGAGCAGTTTCTCCAAGGCAGGTGCAACTACATTGTGAAAACCAGTTGGTGGCTTCCCTCTGCTTTCCCTCCTTAACAGAGAAGCTTCAGGGACCTCAGTGACCTGGGCAGGAAGACCCATTGCCCCTCTCTACCATCACCAAGTTTGAGGCCAGGTCAATACCTTCAACATGGAGTGTGTCCTTCACCACCTGAGGTATCTCTAGTTCCTCTCATTCCATCTCATCTTTGTATGAGAGATGACCATGTGTAGAAACAGCTGGGGCAGGAAGGTGGGTGGGTGGAAAGAGTCTTTGAGGACATCGTTCTGGCTTTGACAGGTGTACTGTGGCCTTCATACAAAGTGTGATTTCATGGGCACCTATGAAGTACTGCAGCAACAAGGCATGCTGGATACTATATTGATAGTTTTGCTTGCAGTCTGTTGGGTACAGAGGAAGAAGTAATGGGATAAGAGATCATCTCATCTTAATTGCTGTAAACCATGGTGCAATTTCCTTGGTGGCTCAGACCATAAAGAATCCACTTACAATGCATGAGACCTGGGTTCAATCCCTGGGTCAGGAAGATCCTCTGGAGAAGGGAATGGCTACCCACTCCAGTACTCTTGCCCGGAGAATTCCATGGACAGAGGAGCCTGGTGGGCTACAGTCCATAGGGTTGCAAAGAGTCAGCCATGGCTGAACGACTGTACTTTCATACTTTCACACATGGTACAGGATGGAGGGCTTCCCTGGTGGCTCAGATGGTAAAGAATTTGCCTGCAATACCTGGAGAATTCCAGGGACAGAGGAGCCTGGCAGGCTACAGTCTGTGGAGTTGCAAAGAGTTGGACACGACTTAGCAACCAACAGTTTTTCATGGTACAGGATGGCTTATCACTGAGAACTTGGATTGGAGCTGTGCACCTCTTCCAGGAAGGAAGACTTGTAAGTGGGCCTGAACATACTCCTTTATGTTTAGCCCTGGCTTTGGTATCGCAGGAAGGTTCAAGACTCAGGTTGCATCAGTCAGGATCACATTTGTGTCCCTATCGAAGAAGAAAAGCAACTAAATCCAGAAATAGGCATCTGTCACTCTGTAATGAACTAAAACATGGCTGCTTCTCAGCTGGGGAAGAAGAGAGAAAACATAACATTGATATAGAAGGCTTTGGGAAATTGCCAGTCACACTTTTGTATTTGTTTTCCACCCCCATTCATGACCCCTGTGTGTGTGCCAGAAAGGGGAAGTTAGTGGGATTGAGGCTGGTGAGAACCCTTCTGGTTATGAAATTTGCATGTCTTCTTGGGTGAATTTGATAACCATTCCTCCCCCAAGTTGTGAACTGTTTTCTTAAACCAAGCAATTTATTGTTCCATTTTATGTTAGTGTTAACTGGGTATTTTTAAAATAAAGGTAATCTATTATTGTTTTGTTTTTTTGGCTGTGCTGCACAACATTTGAGATCTTAGTTTCCTGACGAGGATTCAAACTTGTTCCCCCTGCTTTGGAAGTGTGGAGTCTTAACCACTGGACTACAGGAAAGTTATTTCTCTAAACATGTCTCCCTGAAATCTTTAAGCAGAAATGCAGAGATTAGGTGTTTTTTTCCTCCAGAATGAAAAAGATCATCTCTGCCTTGGTGACCAGGGGTGAACGTGTTGGGGCCGAGGGCATATATTTGTATGTTGTTGTTGTTTAGTCACTCAGTAGTGCCCTACTGTTTTGCCACCCACAGACTATAGCCTGCCAGACTCCTCTGTCCTTGGGATTTCCCAGGCAAGAGTACTGGAGTGGGTTCCCATTTCTTCCTGCAGGTGATCTTCCTCACCCAGGGATTGAACCTGTGTCTTCCTGTGTCTTTTGCACTGCAGGTGGATTCTTTACCACTGAGCCACCTGAGAAGCCTGAATTTGTGTGAGGCAACTAAAAATAGCCCTAACGCAGGTCCTGGAGAAAACAGTACTTACTATCCTGGGAAGAGGAGGAAGCCTTGGCCTTTCTCGAAGGATGTCCGGAATGGGTTGAAGATCTGGGGGGCTTCCATAATAAGCTTAGGGTTTAGCCAGGCTCTCAATGAAATAAGAAAATCCAAACATGCATAAGCAGTTCTGTAAAGAGCCAAAAGAAGAAAAATGTCTGAGAGTTTTCTCCAGAAATGTGGATAATGAACACTAACAACAAGGTATGAGGGTTCCTATAAAAACTTCGCATAAGGGTAAAAGTTAGCCCTTAGCCCCTTCCTCAATTTTTTCCCCCCAGGAAAATCATATTTGTATTAATTGCATCCTACATTTCATTTAATATTCCCATTCATAGTTTATATAAATTGATTCAGAAAACCAACCATTTACGTTCTTGGCCCCAAGTTAGAAGAGGAAATATTATGTATAAATTATGTAAAAATATGCTAATTAGTTTTAAAATGAGAAAATTCAAGAAGTGAAGAATTGGGATACAAAGTTACATATTGCAGTGTTGTTACAACCAATTGTTACCATTGAGGGGTGGCATTTTTTTTTTAGACTTTCTACTTTTTAATAATTTAAAAGTTAACATGAATTTCTTTTGTAATCAGAAATAATTATATAAACTCTTTTATAAGCTAAGCATTATTTCCTATATAGAGTTTTCCTCTCAGGATTAAAGGTTAGATTGGTGGAAATTGAGTCTGGAAGGCCTGAATTTAGTTTGTCACTTATGTCTGAAAATTTTTCTGTTTCAAAGTGGGAAAAAAAAAGTTTCCAAGTGGCTTTCCTTGCTATAACCTGCTTGATTACTTGTGATGTCGCCACTTTGTTCATTTCCCAGTAGTCACTGAACGGTGTTATCAGATGGCTGTGGGATACAAATTTTGGAAAAGAGCCCCAATTCCTCTTTGAGAAAGAGCTTCAAACAAATTCGTCCAAGATAAAAAATACTGTTCTTTCCAAGAAGTGTTTGTTTAGAAGATGAATGTTGATGTCACTGCTCACTTACCATTGTCCTATAAACTCTCTCCAGTGAGAATGTGAGTCCTGGGATAATTTATGCAAGAGAAATTGATCAATGTAGAGGGTCAAGAACTTGAAGAGGTTTTATTTAGCCATTATGGGGGATAATTGCTTCTTTATGGGTGTTATGGACTAGATGTTTGTTGTTGTTCAATTGCTCAGTCATGTCCGACTCTTTGTGACCCCATGGACTGCAGCATGCCAGGCTTCCTGTCCTTCACCGTCTCCTAGAGTTTGCTCAAACTCATGTCCATTGAGTTGGTGATGCCATCCAGCCATCCCGTCCTCTGCCGTCCCCTTCTTCTCCTACCCTCAATCTTTCCTAGCATCAGGGTCTTTTCCAGTGAGTTGGCTCTTTGCATCAGGTGGCCAAAGTATCGGAGCTTCAACTTCAGCATCAGTCCTTCCAATAAATATTCAGGATTGATTTCCTTTAGGATTGACTGGTTTGATCTCCTTGCAGTCCAAGGGACTCTCAATAGTCTTCTCCAGCATTGCAGTTTGAAGGCATCAGTTCTTCGGCCCTCAGCCTTTTTTTATTGTCCAGCTCTCACATCCATACATGACTGCTGGAAAACCATAGCTTTGACTATACGGACCTTTGTAGGCAAAGTAATGTCTCTGCTTTTTAATATGCTGTCTAGGTTTGAATATTTGTGTCTCTCCAAAATTCTTATGTTGAAACTCTAACACCCAGACTGGTTGTATTTGAAGAAAGGATGTAATTAAGGTTGAATGAATCATGAGGGTGGAGCCCTGTTCTAATTGGATCACTGTCATTATAAAAAGAGACCCTAGAGAGCTTGCTAGCTCTCTCCAGGAATTCAAGCATGCATGTACCTAAGAAAAAGCATGTGAGGATATAGTAAGAAGGAGACTATCTGTAAACCAGAGAAAGAGCCCTCACCAGAAATTGACCAGGCTGGACCTTGATCTAGGACTTACAGCCTCCATAACTGCGAGAAAATAAATTTCTGCTGTTGAGCCACCCAGGTTATGGTATCTTACTATGGCAGCCTGAGCTAATAGAATGGCTTAGAGCAGTTTTAGGCACTGTAGGAAGAGGGAACAAAGAAAATAGAAGCAGAATCCTGGAACTCTGTATAAGACATGTCATCACCGTAGCGCTTTTCTGTGGTCTGAGATCTAACTCCCTTAGTCTGCCTTTGCAAGCACAGAGTTAATTGAGTCACTGTTTGATGATGTTTATCTACCAGTAACTCCAGGAATGTGTTTATTTGAATAATGGCATTTATGTAGAGTTGCTCATAGCATCTTAAGTCATTAAATCACCTTGGGTTGTTTCAAAGAAACCAGTAAAAGTAGGGTCTTGAAATGAGTCATTTCTCCCTGCTATAATTATTTATGAAAAACTCAGGTCAATAAGTTTAACTGTCTGGGTTAGCACTTAGAACAGGTTGTTGAAGTTTTACTATATTGAAATTTGGTTGGAGACATCACTTCAAGTGTACTTTGTTTTTGAAAGGCCTGCCTGGATATAGTACATACCAAGTCCCTAAAGGGAATAAATAATATTAGGTAATTTTTTTTTTCCATTTTCTGTCCTTAAGTATGTGTTTCCTGATTGCAGATACTACATCCTGTTAAGAGTTTGTCACATTTTTTTTCTTTAGTGATGATAAATATAAAGGCATATCCTGTGACACATTGATGGACAAATTTATTGTGTGTGCCTGCTGTTTATGAGGCATTGTGCTAACTTTATGGGGCATATGAATAGGTATAGAACTGAGTCCCTGGACAAATGACGAAGCAAGAAATATTTCTTGGTTTTCTATTTAGTTTTCATAAAACATTTTTTTCAAGGTAGGTGTTATCTTTTTTTTTTTTTATTATTTACTTGGTAATGCTCCATGCTCAGTCACTCATTCGTGTCCAACTCTTTGCGACCCCATGGACTGTAGCCTTCCAGGCTCCTCTGTCCATGGAATTTTCCATGCATGAATACTTGAGTGCCTTGCCATTTCCTATTCCAGGGGATCTTCTCAACTCAGGGATTGATCCCACGTCTCTTGCATCTTTTGCACTGGCAGGTCGATTCTTTATCACTAGGACCACCTGGGAAGCCCCAGGTGGGCTTAGTAAGGCAGTGTATAAATATATCAGAGAGAAATTAGTGTGAAGCTTAAGAGATATTTTCCCTCAAGCTTTAAAAGGAAGATAAGGACTCAAAATGGTGATGCTATTCACTTGTGAGCCTTAGGAAATAGCCCCAAGGAGGGAGTGTCTCATATCCTGGATAACTCAGAACTTATCTAGAAGAATAGAAGGTTCATTTTAAGATACTCCCTACACAGTGAGTCACCAGCTGCTGAGACTGTCCAGTATAAACACCTGAGTGGAGCTGTACTTTAAATAGCTGGAAAACCTTCTTCCTCTTCCTACTGGGTAATTTCCACTTTCCCCTCCCCCCAACCTTGGACTCATTCTTGTCACCTAAACAATGTTAAGTATATTGGACAATGGGTTGTCTTTTTTTGTGATTTCCTCCTAAGACTGGGCAGAGGAAGGAAGATGGATTCAGTATTAACTAAGAGTGGGTACTGTGTCCAGCTTAGTCACTCAGTCTTGTCCGACGCTTTGTGACCCCATGGGCTGTAGCCTGCCAGGCTCCTCTGTCCATGGGATTCTCCAGGCCAGAATACCGGAGTGGGTTGCCATGTTCTTCTCCAGGGGATCTTCCCAACCCAGGGATCAAACCCAGGTCTCCTGCATTGCAGGTGGATTCTGTATCACCTGCGTTACCAGGAAGAGTGGGTAGGCAAAGGAAAATCCAGCCTCAAGATGCATGTTTTCCAGTGGTTAGGCCTGTGTGATTGGTGCCATGTATGCACACTGAAGCCTTGGCAAACCTAGAGGGGCAAGTATTTGTTCAAGGTAACTGACTGAAATTTGGGTACATAGTCCAAGTCTGAAGCCTGTGGCCTCTCGCAGAGAGGCCTGTGGTCAGAATCTGGAGGCCTAGCCCCTGGCTTTGGGTTCTGTGGACAGTGATGAAGAAATTGCTCACTATACCTTACTTGTTGTATAAGATGCTGGCTTCCATTATTATATGAAGTTAGTATCTGCATTGTCTTTTCACTTCAGCCTTAGCCTCTGGTGGTCATGGTCAGCCCCTCATGTACTGCTGTGCTGCCTGCCTGTGGGTGGGGCATGTGGAGCCCAGTTGTGCTGGAGGGGCCTTGTGGTGGGTCAGGAAATGGCTGGGTACCAGAAGGTTTGGGGAAAATATGGGGGCCAAGAGCCAAGCACCAAACAAGGCTGCATGATAGGAAGGAAGTAAAAGTGTGCATCTGTGAGTGAGGATGGACCTTGGCCAAATGTAACCAGGACCAAGGAAGAACCCTGGAGTAAAATGCAAGTTCTCAGTGATGGTGGGACTCGAAGAAAGAGAGCTAGCTGGGAGGGAGGGCTGATCAGCATTGATTGGAACAGCCATGGAAACCCTAGTCTTTGAGGCTGGTGGTTCTGATATCGGAAGCTCTTGCCTTGCATGGACCTGGGCCCCGTCCACGCTCAGAGAAGCCTCGTCCTGCTGGGCTGAGGATCAAATGCCATGAGTAAGCTGGGTGTGCTGGGTAGGCACCCCTTGTGTGGACTACTGCCATAGCCTCCTCATTTGTTGCCTACTTGTAGTCCCTTCTTTCTCTAGCACATGCCTTGCATTTTAACTGCTAATGATCTTTTCTCTAGGCCAAATTTGTTGTACTTCATTTGGAAACACAAAAACAAATACCTGTAATGTTTCCTGTGCAGTCAGGATAGAGTCCAAAGTCAAATGCACGTCAGGCCCTTCCTGAACTGACCCCCAGCCGCTGTCCAGTCCTGTACTGGGCATTTCTTTTTCCTGCACCCTGAGCTCGATGCTAGGGAACTAGGTAGAGATTTTCGGAGGTGCCGAGCTGCGTCTGGACTCTTGGTCTCTGCAGTTGGCTTGCACTCAGCCTGGCTGGTCCATCCTCCTTCGGATCTTTACCTGGAAAACCTAACTGGGGTGTCTCTTCTCTAAAAGCTCCTACATCTGACTCCTTCTGGCAGAAATGAAAACCGTTCTTTATTCCACATCTGTGAGCCCTCTCCCAGGGCTCTTGTTACTATCGTTTGAAGCCACCTACCCCTGCTACAGGCTGGGGAAGCCCTCGGTGCTGTTCTGTCCATTTGATTCCCTGGGGGGTAGCACAGAGCCACTCCAATGTTCTTGCCTGGAGAATCCCAGGGATGGCGGGGCCTGGTGGGCTGCTGTCTATGGGGTCGCACAGAGTCGGACACAACTGAAGTGACTTAGCAGCAGCAGCAGCAGCAGCTTTTAGCAGGCTCAGTAAGTGGTGAATCAATGAATAAATGGTTTCCTAGTCCATTCAGGCTGCTCCAGCAAAATACTGCTGACTGGGTGGCTTATAAACACCAGCAATTGATTTTTCATAGTTCTCAAGCCTGGGAATCTACAGTCAGGGTGCTCACCTGGCCGGGTTCTGGCGAAGGCCCTCTTTGGGCTTGCGGACTTCTCAATGTCTCCTCACATGGTGGAAGGGATCAGGGAGCTCTCTGGGGTCTCTTTTACAAGAGCACTAATCCCATTCACGAGGACAGGGTCTTCATGACCTAAGCACCTCCCAAAGGCCTTGCCTTCTAATACCATCACATTGGCCATTAGGATTTCAACCTGTGAATGTAATGGGGACACAGTCCTTGAGACCGTAGCCAGTGAGTTCCTTGGAGGAGGGAGAAAACTAAGCTCAGTTTGTTGTAGTTTCTTGTTGAGTTTATCTGTCAGGTTGTCCAGAGCGTATAAACAAGGCTCTGAGGAAAAGAGGTCAAGTAGACTAATCATGGCCTGCCCCCTGCATCCTACAGGGCTGATCCAGAGGAGACAAGTAACTCCCAGAGAAGTGACAGAATTTGTCAAAAGTATTTAAAATTACCTACAGAAATTCTGAAGCATGGGGCCGGCATAGTTCTGTTTGTTCTGTGACCATATAAAATTGCCATCCAAAAATCCAGATGGAGAATAAAAACCAGAAAGTTGTGAGTGCTATTTCATAAAGAAACCTACTGCTAACCACTGAACTCCATGAAGATAGGACTGGATTTTTCTTCCTGTTGTATTTTCTGTTCTTAGTGTAATAAATTGTAATTTATGATAAATTATAAAAATAAATTTAATTTGAGTCACTATGTGAGTGATAGTTGCTCAGTCATGCCTGATTCTTTGCAACCCCATGGACTGTAGCCTTCCAGGCTCCTTTGTCAATGGAATTCCCCAGGCAAGATTACTGGAGTGGGTTGCCATTTCCTTCTCCAGGGGATCTTCCTAACCCAGGGATCCTGCATTGCAGGGGAGTCTTTACCATCTGAGCCATCAGAGAAACCTTTGAGTCAGTATGGACAAGTCTAAATTTTTAAGAGTGTTTATAAGTCAAGTTGTCACGGTAACATGGCTTGGATTACACTTAAATACCAGAAGATGCTCAGGCATATCTGTTTTTTACATGCTCTGGTCACCATGTTCCAGTCAATTGTAGACAATTCTCTGGTGAACTGTGTATCTTAGACATTCTTAGTGTTTCTTCCAAGTTTGGGGTGCTTTTCTAACTGCTAAGTGATTCAACTTTGCAACAAAAATTTCCTACCTCTGCTTTTTCAGAATAAGAGCATCCTGAGATGCAAGGTGCAAGGCAAGCTACTATCAAAAGACAGAAACAAAACTGCTATCAAATATGCAACTAGCCATTGGCAAGAAACATCATTTTTCACTCTACTGTGCAACAGAAACAAAATATAGAGATATGTGGCATGTTGAAGAGAGAGACTACAGTTATCATTTATAACTTCCTATTTAAAATTTTTGTTTTCATGGGAACAGCCTTATTCATTAGAACTTTTTATTAGAAGCCATCTATCGTGTCCCATGTGTTGTATTGCAGGATGTGCTCTGTACAAGGTGTCTGGGTTTGGGAAAGTCTCGGCTGGGAAGGAGCGATGTCCTCTTTCTGATCTGCATAGTGGAGTGATATGGGCTCGTAGGAACCCTGATCAGTGTCCTCACTGACTGATTTGATGTGTGTTTGTGCATGTGTGCTCAGTCACGTCCAACCCTTTGTGGTCCCATCGACTGTAGCCCACCAGGTTCCTCTGTCTATGAAATTTTCCAAGCAGGAACACTGGAGGGGGTTGCTGTTTCCTACTCCAGGGTATCTTCCTGACCCAGGGATCAAATCTGTGTCTCTTGTGTCTCCTGCATTGGCAGGTGGATTCGTTACCAACTGCGCCACCTGGGGAGCCCTGCTGAGCAGATAAATATTTGAAAATATAAACTTATTAGGATAAAATGCTGATTTTATTGATGTTAGCTGTTGAGGTTCTATTTAAGAGCTCATTTAAAGGAAAAAAAAAACAAACAAACAGGAAAACTTTACTCTGAAAACCAAAATTTGAAAACCATTGACACAGCAGAATGCCTTGACATGAGACTGGAGTATTACAGGTAAATTTCAGTTACAACAGGCTTCATAACTCCTGTCAGAATTCTCCTGATGAGCTCACCTCTTTCTGCTTTGATTGGTGGTAGAGAGAAATCTGGTTTGGGGTTAGGAATTGTCATCGAATTATTGCATTTTCCAGAGCACTTTTGCCATGTGGCACAGTTTGCACCATTTATATTGATGTAATAAAGCTCTTCGTGTCTGAAAAACCATTTGATACCATCACACTATAAATTATGTACTTATAAGTTTGTCTTATGGAAGTAAGAGCTTAGGGTTCTAATTTTGGTTCCTTCATAATAATTGTCTGAGCTGTAGGAAAGCATTTCTCTCTTAGGGCCTCTAATATTATAGAATTGGATGAGGTGGTTTTCAAGTTTGCTTGAAATTCATTGTAAGTTAATTTCCTTGGCCCGTCATTTGATGAGATATCAGTGGAACTGTCTGGAATATTCTGTATCTGAAATGTTTTGGTTTGTGTTTAGGTAACTGAAGGTGAAGTATATGAGATACTTACTCTTTGTAGTGGTCTCTTCTGCCAGACAATTTACTGTCTGTGCAGCCTTGTGGTTTTTTTATGCTCTTGGGCAGTTCTCTATGGAATTTGGTCCTGTGAATTTGGCAAGTGTTTATAAGTATCATATAAAAGCACTCTATTCCCCTAAGTATTTCTGTCCCTACTAAAGCATTGCCAGGTTTATTAACATACTCATTTGAATATACTAAACTCCATACTCCCTTTTTGAATTGCAGTGTACCAATTCATAGAGAGCAGATTGGTGAAGGAGGTCAGATTTGGAAATAATTTATTGCTGAAAAGCTTCTTTTCTTTTTTAGATATGAAAAAGGAACTCGGGGATGGAAATACAATATTACACTTAGCTGTCAAAAGGAAAAGAATCATCTTAGATCTTATTCCACATTGAAATTATAGCACTCACAGATCACACTATATAAAATTGGTCAGATTCCACCGACTGGTTGCGATTACTTCCCTAATTGGAAAAAATTAGGACTATTAATCATTGTGACACAAGGCAAAATGTCATTGTGGCATGACAGTCTTATTTTCCACCTGAGAAATGGTGGCTTCTGAGGGCAGAACCAAACCCTCCTTCCCCCACTTTCTCTTCCCATTTCCTTTCTGGCCGTAGCTCTCTGCAGTAGATCAGACAAAGACTTACAAAAAGGCAGAGGGCACAGAAACAGAAGAAGAAAGCGTTCCTTTGTTTTGTATTCCACGGAAACATCTGTGAAAATGAAAATGGGGGAGGGGAGGGAAGACCTCCCAAACCAAGGAAATGTGACTGTTACACAGACATTTAAAATTACTGCATGTAGCTAATTGACATATAGACAAAGTCTTCTTAGGCATGGGGACATCAAAATGACTGAATTCTGAATTTTCCTTTTATTCCTCCTAGATGCACTCAGAAGGGCAATGTTTGAAGCAATTCGCCAGAATTTTCTTATGAGGATAATAATTTTCTTAGTATAGAAGTAATTATGGTTGTAACACATGAATTATTTTGGTATTGAGTTTTGTAATTTCTTAATGTTTTGGCATACTTAAAATTTACTTGGGCAATTGCACATTGCACATTTTAAACAGGATTTGAAAGAAAAGGGTAATTGACAAATGCTAGTTTGTCTCATGTTTAGCTTTTAAAAATATAACTTTTTTCTTTAGGCATCAATATTAACTTGTATTAGCTTTTTTAAAAAAGAGAAACAAACATAAGTATCTGTTAAAAAAAAAGTGTGATTAGAGACCCTCTGCCTTCCTCCCCGCCCCCCCCCCCCCATCCTTTTTAATACAGTAATAGCATTTTTGCTGGAAGATTTCTGTTTCTCTAATGTAAGCAGCTTCTTCTATATGTCCCTGGAGTTTCTCTCCCCCTTCACAGAATTCTTGCTGCACTTTAAAGAAGGTACTAACCATTTTGGTGTCTTTAATCTCTCCAAGAGGGAAAATTATTATGACATATTTGGTGAACATCATGTTCAAATACTGCAAACTTCCTTTTTTTTTTTTTTTTGAGTGTCTCATTAAGCACCATGGGACGTTTCTTATATTTATATTTCCTCCTCAAATACTAATGTTAATTTGGTGTCAAATTGTTGATGCAACAACATTTTGTGATGATATAGTTGATTACAGGCGGTACCTTGCTGTTATAATAATAGTGAACATTGTGTCAGGCACCCTGCCCAGGTTGTCTGCATGATATTTCATTTCATGCTCCTGACAAGTGCATGATGTGGATGCTGTTATTATTGTTTGTATTTTTATAAATGAGAAACTGAGGCACAGAAATGTGACAGAACCAGCCCCCGATCTCAAAAGAGGGATGGAACTGTAATATGCTGTCATGCCTTTCCCATAGTGTTAGTGTCTCTCCAGTCAGGTCTTTTTGCTCATTTGTTTTGTTTTGTGTTGGTGGTGGAAGTGTGGGACTGGAGGGTGTCAATTACCCTCAAGTTAAACTGTTGACAAAAGGCGTAGTTATTACGGCAGCATTTAATTGTACTTTTTTTTTTTTTGCAACAGGCAGGTCCCTTGGGATAAAGGGGTGTAGGTAGCTACTGACACAGAGCTAAGGCTAATGGTTGGACAGCTTGTGACTTTGAAATCTTTGCATTGGGTTGGGCCCTTGACCATCAGTTCCCCTTGAGAGCTCCCTTGATGTCCTAGAGAGGTTCTCCAGCCCAACTCAGCCCATCAGTGTCACAGGGCTCAACAGAAGTGTGCACTGAGACTCAGACACTTGGGGAGTGTTTGCAGGAGCCTGGGGTTGGAGCGTCCCTAAGTGCGCAGGTGAGAT
The DNA here is from genome assembly GCF_002263795.3 of Bos taurus. Taxonomy (NCBI): domain Eukaryota; kingdom Metazoa; phylum Chordata; class Mammalia; order Artiodactyla; family Bovidae; genus Bos; species Bos taurus. The sequence goes on from NC_037331.1 coordinate 56,140,855, forward strand.
GGCCCCTGCATCAAAGTGACCCCTTCCCTCAACTGCTGCCAATGATGGCAGGTAATCTCCTACCTTGTGGTAGTCACCATTTGCCAGGGGATGTGTAAAAGACTAGGTACCACCTAGGAAAGGCAGTTTAGGACTGTGCTGTCATAATGCGGGAAAGGCAGATTAGAAAAGTAGAAGTGCATAACAGTGGAGACCTGCTGGACCTTTGGGTTGGGTCAGGGGGATCTGGGCAGTATGAGGGGAAACTAATTATAAATCATTGTGCAAGTATTGCGGTCAGGCTGAGTGTCTCTTTCATTTCAAGTGACTTTTACCCCAGATAGCTGTCTGAGGGTGACCCATGTTTGGATTCCCTTGTGAATTCTTTGGGCCTGATAGAATGTGACTTGACTGCTTACATCCTAACTTCCCTGTGTATAAAATAGTAATAGCCTGTTTCATTTTTGTGGGGCTTTTAACTATTTACAGTGCTTTCTCACTTGTCCTTTTAGATCCTTTTAGCCTCCTATAAGGCAGCTAGGAGAGAGCTACTCCTTTTTTAAGAATGAGATGGTGAAGGCACAGCAGATGAAGTGACCAGTGGAGCATAAATCAAATTTCATTGGTCAAGACAGCCCAGATCTACTTACTGTTCATTTGAAGAACTATCTCAGTTTATTTCTCTGAATACTTACTTTCCGCCTCTGTGTAATTTTGACCATCTACCACATGCTTTGTGCATATATGTGTCCAGACAGTAGATCCAACCAGATCTTGATGGGTGGCCACCATCTTTAGATGAAAACACCAGCGTGAAGCCTGTACTTTGCTGCTGCATCCACAGACCAACCTCAGCACCATGCTGCAAGTTATGTATATCCTGCCTGCTCTGTAGTACAGTATTATTGGTGACCTGTTTTGGAGAAGGCAATGGCAACCCACTCCAGTACTCTTGCCTGGAAAATCCCATGGACGGAGGACCCTAGTGGGCTGCAGTCCATGGGGTCGCAAAGAGTTGGGCACGACTGAGCGACTTTACTTTCACTTTTCACTTTCATGCACTGGAGAAGGAAATGGCAACCCACTCCAGTATTCTTGCCTGGAGAATCCCAGGGACAGAGGAGCCTAGTGGGCTGCTGTCTAGGGGGTCGCACAGAGTTGGACATGACTGAAGTGACTTAGCAGTAGCAGTCATAGATTCTTTGGGCTTGCTAGGTGGCTCAGTGGTAAAGAATCCGCCTGCCCAGGTGGAAGATGCAGGAGACAGATTCGATCCCTGAGTTGGGAAGATCCCCTGGAGGAGGAGATGGCAACCCACTCCAGTATTCTTGCCTGAAAAGTCCCATGGACAGAGGAGCCTGGTGGGCTACAGTCCATGGAATTGCAAAGTGCTGGACATGACTGAGTATGCAAATAGATTCTTTATCATTTTTACGGTCCATGTCATTTTTTTTTTTTTTTTTTTTAAAGCATGTTAAGGGTCCTTTTAAGGGAAACTAATGGGAAGGTTTAGTGTCTTGCTCTGTAAACACGGGTAGTAATACCATCCTTGCTTATTCATGGGGTAATTATCATGATCAGGTGAGGTCATTCTTGTGAAGCTGTGTACATCATAAAGGGCTTTACAAACATTATTATGGACGAATGACCCTGTGTTCAAGATGGAAGTCTGCACTAGTTAAAGCAATTGCTTATGATACCATCCATATCTGCTTCTCTCAAGACCCTCCACAAGGCCCAAGGGGGAGGTGCAGGGGTCACCCAGGTGTTTCTGAAGAAGAAAGACTTCTAAGGTCCCTTGGGAAAGACCTGGCTCACAGTTCCAGGAGCCAGTGTCCAAGGCATGTGACCATAGGAACAGAGATCTACTATCAGGAAGGAATCACCAGCTAATCTCCAGGAATCAGCTGGGTATTGATAAGAAGGGTCAGTGACATATTGCCTGGAATGAGCAAAAACAAAGATAGTAGCTTGCACCTTTTGTCTCCAAAATAAAAGAAAAAAAAAAAAGAAGAAAAAGGGAGAAATGAGAGACAAGCTGGAGCACATGCTTTATTAAACCTCGAATCAGTTGGCGTTAGCCCAGATGCTAGTGTTTCCTGCATAATGCTCCTGTATGAGGCTGTGGTGGAGAGTACATTGCACTGTGAAGAAATTGCCTCGAGCAGCACTCACAGAAAGTGTCCACTGATGATGCAGGGAGGGAGGGAGGGAAGGAAGGTTTGAAATAGCCTGATCCTGCCCCCAGTGTATTAGCAAGTGATGGTTACCCAATTAACTATATTCTTGGGATAGTCACTGATTTACAAGGTCTTCTTTTGCCAGGTGCTGTGCTGGTGCTGTATTAACATGGGAGAGGGGAGGGATTTTGGACCTCAGGAAATTTACTCCTCCATTCAATATGTGTTAGGTACACGCACTAGGCATGTGCACTGTGCTGTGATTCCAGAGATGAACAGCGAACTCCAAGGGGCTCAAATCTGCATGGACAAGGCAGAGAAGTGATCACTGATTGTGGTCCTGGGAGAGGCAGGTATGTCCAGAGGAAGGGCTGCTTCTGTCAGGGCAGGCAAGTGTCCTGGAGAAGGTGGTATCTGAATAGAGTTGAAGGAATTGTAGGAGGTAACGAGGAAGAAGAAATATGGGAAGACTTCCCTAAATAAGGAAATGGTATAAGTAAAGGCAAGGAAGCTAAAGGTGTGTGTGGAATGACTGCCTACACACAGGCAACTTCTATATAAATTATCATCATCTTAAAACTGCAACATGTAGCTGACATGTTGCCTTATTCCAGTTTAGATCAGTGACTCTCACCTCAGCTGAATCACTCACCCACTACCCCTACTCCCAAGGGTGTTTGGAAATGTGTTGTTTTTGACAAGTATTTGAGAAGTCCTGGTGACTTTCACTGGACAGGGCCAGGGATGGTACAAGCCTTTAGAAGAAAGAACTCTCCTGTCTCAAATGCCTATGATGTACTTACTCTTTGCAAAGCCCTCATAGGCTTCATTCATCTCATGAGGTCACAAGTCAGTGAATATGTCTACTGTTTCTTAAGATACAAAAGTCAAAGTCCACAGCTTGTAGGTTATTAGTAGGGTCTGGAATGCTTATTCCATTACTCTTTTATGTTTGAAATTTCTTATGCTGTATCTAGTTTCCATGTTTAATTGCTATTCTGATTTATAAAATTCTAATACCTTATGTTGCCAGTATCTTTGTTAAGAGCAAGCACTTATTTTCTTCCTGTTCCCAAGTGGAGAACTCCACTAATATAACAGTCTGTTCCTTCTCTGCCCCTTCTCTCCTTCCTTCCCTGCCTGGTTTGATTGGCAGTTGGTCGGCCAGTGTGAGCCTGGGGACCAGGATGCCCTGGCTCAATCCTTCCTGTCCCTGGGGGATCTGCCTTCTGGTTTGTGAGCTTAGTGATGATGCTGGAGGCCTGCATGTTCCTGACCTAAACTCAATCTAGGGGAGTGTCAGCTGGGTCCTGTGTAGAGTAAGGTGGTTTGTGTACTGCATAATGGGGGCAAGTGGCATTTGGAAGCCAGCCAGTGCTCCGCTGGGCCCCGCCGGCTGTGCTGGGACCCAGGCAGTTCCTTTTGCTCATTTGAACGAGGCCATTGTGTAGTCCAGTGGTGGTCCTGTTGCACAACCCCAGAGGGCACAGTTGTGTTCTCATTGTGGTCTGTGTCTGCTGTTCTAGGTCTTGTTTGCACTGCCTTGGTAGTGAGCCAAAGGTCTACACACTCAATTGTATCCTTCCCTGTGGTCGTAAATGTCAAAAGCTGACATTTTGATCTCCATTGGTTTGACCTGCTTCCTCTGTTTCTCCAGTGGATGAAAGGGATACTGTGAGTATGTATACATACATATACATATATCTGCTCCTTTATCTGGTCCTTTAGTTGCCTTAATGGAATGAGGTTTTGATGCTCTGTGAGATCTAAATTTTGTTTCTCTCACCTGCTTATGATTACAAGTTTAATAGTACTGAAGAATGTAAATTATGAAGCTGAAGTCTCCCTTGACCTTTTTCTCTGCTTTCCTTTTTAGAAGCTATCATTGCTAATGGTTTGGGGTGGAACATCAGATCCTTTTCTGTTCTGTTGGTGTGTATATTTTTAAAAATGTGATCACATTATTTTCTGTGGCTTAAAAAAGATCATCTCTGTTCATGTAAGTATACATTATAAATCTAGCTGTTTTATAAACTAATATATTTTAAAATTTATAATAATCATAACTATAATCCTTAAATTTGAGGCTTTATAAACATTTTTTGTGTGTGAGAACAACCTTATGGGATGTGTGCTGTTCGTAACATTTTTTAGCTCAAGAAACTGAGGCACAGAGATCAGGTAACTTGTCTAAGATTATGCAGAACAAGGGTATAAAATTGGTATTTGAAGCCAAGTGGCATGGCTCCATAATGCATGCTCTTAAATATATTTGACAACATATGGTATCAAATTCAAAAAGTGCCAAACGTTGGTGATACAAAGGTAGAGGTTCCCATTCATTTCAACCCGGTAATCATGCTTCCTGTTACCCCATTCTTTCTTTTGTTTAGTCCCTGGAAACCACCATTCTACTCTCTGCTCTATGTGTTTGAATATTTTAGATCCAAAATATAAATGAAATCATGCAGGTATTTCTTTCTGTGTCTGACATTTCATTTAGCATAATGTCTTCTAGGTCTATCCATATTACAGTTACAAATGGCAGGGATTTCTTCCTTTTTTAAGACTGAATGTTCATTGTATGCATATACTACTTTTCCTTTCCATTCATCGCTCAATGTACATTTTAGTTGTTTTCATACCTTGGTTATTGGGAATAATTAATTCACAATAATAATAATAGTTAATTGTGAATCTTTTTAATCGTTGCATACTGTTCCATACTGGGCTTCCCTGGTGGTTCAGACAGTAAAGAATTTGCCTGCAGTGCAGGAGACCTGGGTTTGATCCCTGGGTTTGATCCCTGGGTTGGGAAGATCCCCTGGAAAAGGGAATGGCTACCCACTCCAATATTCTTGCCTGGAGAATTCCTTGCACAAAGCAGCCTGGCAGGCTACAGTCCATGGGGTTGCAAAGATCTGGACATGACTGAGCAATTAACACTTTCACTCCACATTCGGATTGTGTGATAATTTAAACCTCTTTTTGTGGTTTCCTGGACTATGTTCTTCTAAATACTACTGCCTCAAAGAGTCTGCTTTTATATTAATATGCAACTATATGCACTCATGTAGTTATACATATATGAATATCTCTGTAGAAAATATTCTTGGAAGTGTAATTGTTTTGTCAAAAGGGATGCGCATTTAAAACTTTTTATAATTTATCTTGACAAATTATATTCCCCCCAAACTCTACCATTTATATTTCCACCAACCTGCTTTGCTTTTCCCATGCTGACATTGGATATTATCACTAGTATTATATTAGTCTATAAAAGTGATGTCAGTACACCAGGTGAGCAAAATCAGTAATGTTTGACTTTGGTGATCTTTTAGCTTATCCTGTCATGTAGGATTCACTTGCTCAAGAAGAGTTAAGTGTAAGTTATACAGAAACTCCCTGTGTTATTAAGAAATATCTTCCATTCTTTTAAAGTGCAGCTATTACATATCATTTTCACCTACTTTAGGAAAACCACCTTTGCAGCTTCACAGCCAGGGAATGCTTCCTAGACTAGGGCAAGGCAGTTATCGATTAGGGAGTCTGTACTTCAGCCCCCTTTGCCAGCCCCTCCCTTGAAAGCAGAGAAGCAGTGAGAAGCCACAAAGTCCTGGGTGGCACTGTGGGGACCCCAGCTACTTTAAAGAAGGATGTCATCATTGAGGCAGTGTCTCACACAAACTGGCAGGAAGCTTATGCTGTCATCATGGAATTGAGAAAGCTCCGTGTCTCTCCAGCTTGTGTTTTTATCTCCGTCTCTTTTCTTCTCTGAGCGTTTTCTAAGGAAAGACCAGCGCCTTTAACTACATGCCCTTAGATTCCCTTTTGGAAATCTTTGGCTTCACAGGATCAGCTCACTTTACCTCTCAAGCCTGGAAGAGCAGAATTTTTGTCTGATCTGCTGGACGGATCCCAGATTGTGTTCTATGGGGTACTAGATTGTTTGCTGAAGAAAGAAGGGGATTTTGTGTATCAGAGTGTGCTGTGCCTCTAGGTCTCTGATCCTTTGAGTTGATTTGAGAAGGAAGAGGCTTGGTAGCCACCAGGGGGTTCAGGGTTGGCTAAGCTGAGTCCTTCCTTGCTGTGTTCTGTGCTGCCCAGCCCTGGGCTCAGTGGATGCTGTTTCTCGTCTGGTCCATTTTCTGCCTAATGAACTCCGGGTCTATCATGCTGACAGCCGCTCAGGTTGACCTTGAAGTTCTCAAATTTTAGTTTTCACTTTGAAATTTTGTTTGCTAGTCATGTTCTTTTAAATTTAGACTTTTGAACTTGCTACAGAACAAGAAACTGATACTGTGCCCCTCCCCTTTCCCTTTAAAACTGAATTGACAGCTTGTCAGTTTCCTAACTACTTACCAGAAGTACATATAATAGGAAGAGTCTAAATTGAAAGTGTTTATGCTTAAGCTAAAGTGATACCAGTGTAAGTTTAATATTCATCACACATTTCAGATACCTGTTTCATTGGCACATTCCTGATTTTGAGGCTTTTCAATAAAGCTGTCCTAATCTCCTAAATCTAGACAGTAGAACTGCCAGTTTTGTTTCCATATTTCTAATTAAGCTAGGTATCTGTAAGATGGGGAAGAAAGGGTTTCAAGGTTCCCTTGTTTGTGTCAGTTAAAAATCAAGTAGTGATTCTAGAAAAATTTCCTTGTGAAGCAGTTGTGTTCTTGAAGGGATTCTTTGAGTGCCAAGCATCTTCATTTCAGGTTTTTTATGTTTGTATCTTGGTTTAAAAGAAAGCTCTTTGTGTTGGGTGTTTTGCTGAAACTCTGTAATGAATAATGGCACATTAACACTGTATTGCTCAATATCTATAAGGGAGGGTTTTTAGAGAGTTCACATAGAATCTTTTCTCTTGTGGTCACCTCTGTGTCTATTTCTATTCCTAAATAAGCATTCTAACTTTTTGGGTACTTTTCACTTTTGAGAAGTTGGCTACAGGCACACACAATTCAATTTTTTTTTTTTTTTTATCATCATAGGTTCATTTTATGTCTGAAGTTGCTGCATCTTACAGGTAACCTTTATAATAAATATTGTCCTGATTTCTTGTGAATTGGTATGTGTAGTGAGATCTTACACAAACCCCTAGTTTAGTAGCCTACAGTCCTTTGCACATATATTCTGTGTTTGAACTCTTCTGTGCTTCTGAACTGAGAATGAAAGGGACCATTGAAGGGAAGTGTGATGGATAGAAATATTATTTTTATTCTTTGCCTCACTTTTTTTCAAAGCATGCAAACCAGTCATTTCCACATGACTAGCTGCTAGCAGCAACAAAATGATGGCTCTGTCTTTGTAGTTCAGGCAGCTGCTTTGTAGGCTGGGACTCTTGTGTGTGGTGTGTGTGTCTGGTGCTTGCAGACTGATAGGAGGAGAAGGTATATTCCCAATTCAGCTCTTTTCCTAGTGTTTCTCTGCACTTCCTTCTGGTAGATGTTTCTGTTTCTGGCTAAATTGTGGAGGCTAGAAGCAGAGAAATTGAAAAGTTTTGTTATGTGCATCTTTTGGCTGGGAGATCAGGGTACTGAGGCTGCTGAATTCTCTCACAGCGCCCTCATTCCCTTGCTAATATCTCGTCTTCTCCCCTCCTTAACTGTCTTCTGGGAAAGCTCTTTATTTATTTATATTCTAGAATGACTTAGGACCATTCACAGTTAAGTAAGCAGAAAGGTACACCTTACGCTTCACTTCGTAAGTACATAGGCAAGTGGTGTGGCCAGACTCCTCCTCACAGCTTACAGCAAAAACACCGCAAGTTTTAGTACTAGCACCACTATAACACTGTGTTGATTTCATCTGTAGCTATGATAAAGAAGAAGGAGACCAGAAACAGCCTTCAGGAAGATCTTAGGAAGAGAGAATGCTTCTGGTATCAATAAGGATTTTCAGATTGTCCTAATCCTGATAGAGGTCATTGAAAACAGTTTGTTTGTTGGGTTGACCATGGTCCCACAGCTGTTTTACCATGATTGAAAGTCCCAGGGGATGCATGTCATAGGATGTGTTGTGTACAGCTTGTGCTAAGCAGGTGACGGCTGGTGGCCAGTCATGCCCAAGAGACTGCCCATGGTGCCCCTACAGCATGAAGAACAGCATTTCTGCAAAGCAGGTGTTTTTTATTTTAAGCATACCTCATGTCATGGGCTTCCCTGGTGGCTCAGATGGTAAAGCGTCTGCCTGCAATGCAGGGGACCTGGGTTCAATCCCTGGGTCAGGAAGATCCCCTGGAGAAGGAAATGGCAACCCACTCCAGTATTCTTGCCTGGAAAATTCCATGGACGGAGGAGCCTGGTGGGCTATAGTCCACGGGGTCACAAAGAGTCGGACATGACTGAGTGACTTCACTTCACTTCACATGTCATGTTGATTTGGATTTCCCCCAAAGGGCAATCTTTTTTTTTTTTTTTTAACCTTATGAAAAGGCTTATTTCAAATTTCTGTGGGAAAAAATCAGTATTCCCATATTGTACTTGACATATCATCTAGGAATTGATTTTAAGAGAAATTGGTTTGCACATGTGTAGGAGTATTTTCATTAATAACAATAGCTACTGGTATAAGGAACAATTCCATTTGTCATGTGCTGGGTTAAGTGCTTTTAAGTGGATTATTAGCTTGTCTACTTCTCACAATAACCTTGTGAAGTAGGTGCTGTTAATATCATTGCTATATTTCAGGAGAGGGAGCCCCGGTGCTCAGTGATAAAGAATATGCCTGTAGTGCAGGAGATGTGGGTTCATTCCCTGGGTGGGGAAGATCCCCTGGAGGAGGAAATGGCAACCCACTCCAGTATTGCCTGGAGAATCCCATGGACAGAGGAGCCTGGTGGGCTGCAGTCCATGGGGTCACAGAGTTGGATTTAATTTAATAACTGAACACACAGACACATATTTCAGGAGAGCTGTATAAGATTTGGAATGGTTGCTTGACCAAGGACACACAGGTACAGAAATTTGCACCCTGGGTTGTGTGATAACTGAGCATAAACTCGTGACAAATTCCCCAGTGTGTCCTGATTGTGGCCGATGTCTATAACTGCAAGACAGGCACCACGTTTTAGGGACAACACAGATTCCCAGTTTCTCTGCCTAACTACTTGGTCTGACTGTAATTGTGTGCCCTGGAGCTTAATTGTCTGGCTGTGAATCGTCTGACTGGAATTAGAAGTTGGTTGGCAAGAAAATTCTTTTCCCTTCCACCCTTACCCTACCTCACTGTTTCTATAACCTAGGTCCCAAAAGGATGACCTTATGGTCTTGATGCAGAGTGGTATATCACGCTTCTCACACTTAGATGATCAGCATCTGTGCAGTAATTTCATTAAACACAAACAAGTCACTAAACTTGCTTTTGTCTTAAGTGCAGCATCAGCAGTGAGCACTGTGCTTTCAGAGCAAATGCACTTGGTTAAAGAAGTAGATACTCAGGAGACAGCTTACTATAATGAGGCAGCTACAACATTGCTACTGAGCAGGACTTGGTGGTTAGAAGACTCCAGGGGGGTAAAAAGGGCTATAATTAAAATACAGTAATTGGCAGGTTTGTGCACAATACAGATTTTTCTGTTTTGATTCTGAAAAAGCCAAATCTTTCTTTGTTTGTAAGAGACTGATTTTGCATTGTTTGTATGAGGTTTTTTCCCCCTAATAAACGGAAATTGAAATTTTTGTATTGTTAGTAATGGGAGGGTAAAATGAGAGGTGAGACAGACAGAATTGGATTACTGTAGGAGGGAAGGACAAGACTCCCAACCCTGTGTTATCCATGAAATCAGAACAAAACAGAACATAGCAGGGTCAGAGGAGATCTTCAGACAGGGGTTCATGGACCTATAGACTTGTGATGAGTATGATGTGGTGCTGAGTCTGAGTGGACTTCAGGGAATCTGTTTTTAGATCTCCCCTTTCATAAATGTCCTTGTAGTACTTGTAGTCTCCTTTTCCTCCCACTCCCTTCTCAAATAAGTCTTCTGTCTCTGGCCAGTCTCTCATCTCTAGTCTTACCAGGCAGTCCTCTGACTCTGAGTTCCAGACTCCTGAATTCCAGACAAAGGGATGATTGAAGAAGCAGTGGTGTTGGTGTTGATGAAAATTAATGACTCTAATGACAGGATAACAAATACTTTTGCAATTCAGGTGGTGTCCAATCCTTTATTTTCCATAAATTGAAAAAGGACTTAATTGAGTTGTCAGTTGATCATTAAAAAAAATTTTGATGATAGATCACCCTGAGATTATTTTTGGCGTATGTCCCAGAAGCAATTCAAACTATTGAGGAAAATTATCATGACAAATTTGAATTTCCATGAAGTTATTTGTGTAAACAAGTTTTCTCAGCTTTTATATTAAAAAAGAGGAAGAGGCAGATAGGAATAAAATTTATGCTGAATTTTGTCTCATGTTAGCCATATTCGTCTATGCTATGCTATGCTAAGTCACTTCAGTCGTGTCTGACTCTGTGCGACCCCAGAGACGGCAGCCCACCAGGCTCCCCAGTCCCTGGGATTCTCCAGGCAAGAACACTGGAGTGGGTTGCCACTCCAATGCATGAAAGTGAAGTCGCTCCGACTCTTAGCGACCCCATGGATTGCAGCCTAACAGGCTCCTCCATCCATGGGATTTTCCAAGCAAGAGTTCTGGAGTGGGGTGCCATTGCCTTCTCCGATATTCGTCTATAGATGCTTAATTTAACTGGAAAAAGTAACTCATCTCATTAACTGATGCATTTCTAATAACTGATTTGTATTTTAATAATCATTTATAAAATTATAATGTTTATGGTATTAGTTGTATATAACTAATAAATAATGCACATCAATTCAGGTGAAAAATGAGCCTCTTATGGTTACAGGAAATTTAGATACTCATGTTTACATTTTTATGTATGGAAATTTAAAGATCCTGTGACCATAAAATATTTATATGTAAATTTTTAAAGTTTCTTGAGATCATAAGATTTACATATATATGACATTTTCTGTAAATTATGCATATACATATTATACATCCTTAATTTGCAGAGATATTTGATAGAATGACTAATAAAATCTTCAAATGTTAGAAATATTTTATGTTAAGATAAAATTCTTTGGGGATACTGGAATGGACATATAAATTCAAAGGGAATAAGGAACAATGAAAAGTTTTGTTATACAAGAGCTTTTCAGTTTGTATATGAATAATAATAGACATCAAATGGCTCTGGTGTTTTAAGTTGGATACATTTTAAAGAATCATACTTAATTTTCAGATGCATTGTATGATGCATTGGAAATTTAATTCTTTCAAACTGTTGAAATTTCAGACGGAAAAACTTAGGTGTCAATTTAAATGTGTGCAAGGGGAAATGTTGTTGTAGTTCTTTTAGCAGACAGGCAAGCAAAAACTTTCTGGAAAACACTGAGATCTAGTAAGAACTAGGTGCCTGTCATCCTAGAATATTAATACAATATGAAAGTGACAGAGCCTTAAAATCAGGAGATGTTACACATCTCTGAAGCCCTCTGAGGTCACATGAAGAAAGGTACTGGGAGAAGCATTGTTCACTATCCTGAAGAGGTGGTGAGAACTTTAAATTAAACTAGTAATGATAATTATTATTATTGTATTAAGAGCCTACCTTTATTCCTTAAAATCAAGCTGTCTTTCGTATATATATGGATATGTCTGTATGTGTCTGTGTGTGTGATTATATGGTGTGATGGTAAAGAGAAGGTTTTGGGGGTTCTTATACTAGAAGTAAAAGTCGGTGAGTTTGTGATTGTGTGCAAGGCAGCACACATGTACCTTTCTGTGATGGAATGCCCACAGCTGACCTTTAAGCAGTGATTTGGAAGAGTTTCTGTGTCTTTAAGGTCACTGGGGGAGAACAGATCAAGCTAGGAAAGGCAGAGTGTGATTCAAGGGCCATCACAGTCTCTTCCATTCAATGTGTGCACATGTGGCAGTTTCTGTTCTTAGACGATAGGGACCATCTCGGGCCATATACTAACGTCTGATGGGATCTCACAGTCTCTCCCAGCCAACTGAAAAGTGGAGGGACTTCTGATGGTCAAGATTGAGAGTCTGCAGATGACATGGTCCTGGCCATGCTCCACACCATACCTGGCAGGCCAGAGCAGAGCAGAACAGAGTTGACGAATGGGGAGGGAATTGGTGTAGAGGAGGGGAGGTGGGGAAAGGCACAGAGGAGGGGATAGCCTGTGCTGGGAAGGCCAGAGCCGTCCTCTCTGAGATGTCCTGTGAGTTACCTGCCGTTCTTGCTCCTGGAGGCCCAGTCCCCCTGCTGTCAGCCTGCACAGATACCTGCTTGCTCTCTTCTAGACTTACTTTGGTCACGGTATTATTGGATGTAACATTTGCTTAGGTAACTTTCTTGGAGGCCATTTTCCACTTGGAATTTCTAGTGAAAATGTCTTGCTGTGGCATTGTGCTGGGCCAGCGCCTGTCCTCAGGCATTTCCAGGCTTTCTCTTGGCTGATACAGCCATGACCTGGGTCTCTGGCAGGTCTTTGTAGTGTATTCAGTGTGTGTGATAGCTTTTGGGAGCCGGTGATTCCTAAATATTGCCCAACTAATAACTATCTGGAAAGCCAGACTGGATCCCAGTGGAACCCTTTTGAACTAAGTGCTGCCTGTCTTTAAAAGGGCAGTGCAGGCTTCATAGCCTCTTCTGGCTGGCTCTGTTATTAATCTCTTTAGGAGATGATTCCTTAGGGAACCAGGATAAGAGGACCTGCTGCCTACAAAACAGCTGTCTTTAGAAAGAGACCATGGAAAATAATCTAGTACAACAAGGGCTATTGTCCAGAAGTGACATTTTCCTCCTTTCCTTGACTTGAAACCGTTGTGTGGAAACATGGAAAAGTAATTATAAATTGAGGAGGGGGGACATCATGCCTTTGACTGTTTCTTTCTTACCCAGTGCACAAGGGAGATAATGCTTTTTAGCGGTTTGTTGCCTCCCTGGTTTTTGAACAGAAATCCCATAAAAATCTGACACTAAATTAATCAGGCAAATGTATAGAATGTCAGAGGGATTACACTGGATTCTGGGTAATCATTGGTTGGCCTTTGAGCTGTTGACATGCCAGATGTCTTTGGTATGGTGAAATGATAAATATCCATATGATCAGACTTGTTGTCATGAAACAGTCACAGGAGGTGATTAAGCTTCTTCTAGTTCCTTCTTTCTCGATTTTGTTTGGATCTGAGACTGTGGCTAAGGTCTGCCCATGAGAGTCCTTCAGGACAATAGGCTGTCACTTTTACCAGCACATCCATAGCAAAAAATAAGATTTTATACTTTCTGGTTGAAAATGTGGAGCTATCAAAAAGTAAAGAAAAAGAATTAAAATTTATATATATTCTCACTACCAGGACTAACTTACTGTTATTTTTTAAGGTCTATCCTTCATGTATTTTATATTTTTTATTTTTGTATTTGATATAGTCTTTCTAGTAACAGGATTGTGTAATATGTACTTTTTGGTAGTATGGTTCTTCCACTTAACAATAGAGTGCAAGCTAATGAATTTATCTCTGTTGCAGAAAATAAACACTTGAAAATGTGAATTACTGTAATTTTAGTTGATTAGTATAGTCTGGCTTTGGAAGGAGCAATTGTCCTGATTTTTACCTCTAACACTAACAGTAACTAAAAGTCACTTGTTCTCTTCATATGCTGGAAATGGCATTATCTGGCCTTTATTCGAGATTGTATGCTTCTAAAGGTTTGTTTCTGTCAGAGATAGAGGATAGATCTCAAGCTATTTTGTCAAAATTCTCTTCTTACAGGGAACTACTATAGGACAAGAAGAGAGAGGCTGGCACACTACAGTAAGCCCACAAAGAAGAGATACATTTTTCTTATTCTGGAAGTATTTCTCTTGTTTTTGAGGACCTTTCTTGTGGCTAAATGAATATTGGCTTTCTAGATGGAATATTTCCTTACACGGCTATGAAGAATCCTGAGATACACAGCACCAGAAACTTATTGGAATATTTGCTTTGAATTTCATTTGGTCAGTGGTAACAGGAATGAAGGAGGAGGAAAAAGGCATGACAGAGGATGAGATGGTTGGATATAGCATCACCTACTCAATGAATGTGAGTTTGAGCAAACTCTGGGAAACAGTGAAGGACAGGCAAGCCTGGCATGCTGCAGCCCATGGGATTGCAAAAAGTTAGACATGAAAAAAAAAAAAAAAAGTCAGACATGACTTAGCAAACTAAGCAACAACAACAATGGGATGAATTGTGTCCCCACCCCGCACCCCCCGCCGCCAAGCTTATATGCTGAAGCCCTAATTCCCAGTACCTCAGCATGTAACTGTCTTTGGAGATAGGGCCTTGAAAGAGATGGTTAATTTAAATGAAGCCTTAGAGTGGGTAGTAATCCGGTCTGCTTGGTGTCCTTATTAGAAAAGGAAATTGGGGTATACAGAGTGACTCCAGTAGCTTGTGTGCACAGAGGGACGATATGTGAAGATACAGCAAGAAGGTGGCTGTCTGCAAGCCAAAGAGAGAGGCCTTAGAGGAAACCAGCTCTTCCCACTAACTGCGTTGACCTTGGACTTCCAGCATTCAGAACTGTGAGAAAATAAGTTTCTGTATTTTAAGGCGTGCATACAGTCTGTGGTATTTTTTCAGGACAGCCAAGCAAATGAATAAAGCAGGGTAGTATGTGGGTGTGCATGCTAAGTTGCTTCAGTCATGTCTGACTCTTTGCAGCCCAGTGGACCCTAGCCCACCAGGTTCCTCTGTCCATGGGATTCTCCAGACATGAATACTGGAGTGGGTTGCCATGCCCTCCTCCAGGATTTCTTCCCGACCCAAGGATTGGACCCAAGTCTCTTAGGTATCTTGCCTTGGCAGGCGGGTTCTTTACCCCAGCACCACCTGGGAAGCCCATTTGGTAGTGTATTTTCCGAATATGGTAATACAGGAACATTTCTATGTGGATGTGAATGAATCACCTTAGGAGGCAGGGATCTGGGAGAGGTATACCTGGATGGATGCAGAGTTTTGATAAAGCTCCAGATCTTGGCTCTTGTGGTCTGTTCATTGTGTTTTTTGACATTATTGTGCTTTATAACTTACATCTTGTTAACATTATGTGATTTTCCATGTATCAAACAGTCTATTATTAAAGATAAAGAAAATACCTATTAAGTATAAAAAGAAAAAAAAAACACTTGTTTTTATGGATATTTAGTGAAATAAAATATGACATGGTCAGAATACTTTCTCATTGCCATCATTGACTTAGTTTTTCTTTTCAATAGCTAGTCTGTTCTCTCAAGCAAATTTAAATGGTATTCATTAGTTATTTCTTAGAGGAACTAGATTATTTTTCCTTTTAAAGGGAAAATTAATATCAGAAGTGAGCCATTCGGCTTTGCCAATGTTATATGAAATGTGGAAGCTTATGCCATTGAAGCATGATCCTAAAATAGTGGCTGTGAAGGAGGATCAGGACTGTTGGTGAAAGCTTTCTAACATTTAGAATTAGAAAGTAGAGTGTGGCAATAAGGGTATTTTTTTTAAATTTTAAATAATTTTTATTTATTTATTTTTGGCTGTGTCCCACGTGTGTGACCTTAGTTCCCTGACCAGGGATTGAACCCACACCCCCTGCAGTGGAAGGCAGAATCTTAACCACTAGACTGCGGGGAAGCCCCTGGGGGTGTGGGTATTTAGTGAAAGTGGGTCCAATCCATGTTCATGTCACTTTAGCCTTTTTTTTGGTTCTGTGACAATAGAGATTTCTCACATTGATAAATCACATTTGAAATGCATGGCAGTGGTTGAAAGGTGGAATTGACTGGAGCATTGTGCTGGAAAAACACCCTTTTTAGCACATATGGTACTGCTTCTGAGTATTCTGTCCTCTGAGGCAATAGCTGACAACATTTCTGCATGTCTCAATATCTTGATAATTATTCATAGGGAGCTGTGGGCTTTAACATTTCTTAGGTTAAAGCATTTTATCAGGCTTTCTGGATACCTAAGGTTTTCCCTTTAGCACTCTAATTAAAAATATTTCTTAAGAAAAATTTTGTAAAACATGTTAATTATCCTTTCCCTCTTAGACATTCTGAATGTAGCTTGACCTTTTGTGTAACTAATCAAGTCATGATTATTTATGAAAGCAACTCTTGTTCTGCAGTGTTTGTTCCTATAATAAATAACCCTAATACGTGATTTTTAATGTTTTCCTTGCTCTTTTACTTTACTCCTTTCCTGTTTTGTTATTGGATTATCACTTGTAATTTTCTTTGTTGCTTTTTGCAGCACTTCTTCCTTGCAGTTTGCTGTGTGCTTTGCGTGTGGAGATGGAGACTGTAATAATTGAACTAATAGTGATTGTATAGTAATCAGTGGCCTTAGAGAACTAAGAACCTCTGCTAATAGACTTTGTGGCATCTAGTTGAGTTGCTCACCTGTTAAGATTAATATAACCTCTCCTGAGTGCCTGTTACAGGTAAGCCCACCCAGTGCAGGCACCTGTCAGTTCCTTACGTTTCAGCTGGTGAAGCACAGAGGTGTTCTATCTGCTTGCTGTCTTATCAGCTATGACCATTTATGCAGTTGAGAAATAAAAATTTCTGCTTTTCCCAGTCTTGATTGGTACTTTGGAATAGGGGCCAAAAGTCTCTCATCCAAGGCTATAAGGGAAAGGCCTTGAATGGTCCACACATGCATCATTTAGACTTATTTGCCTAATTCTATGTCCCTTAGCTATTGTCATATTTTTCACAAATTTCTTCGTGGAGTCAACCACAGAAGAGTTGATAATCTTCCCTCCATAGAAAGTGCTTCTTCTAAAAGATCAACTATTTGGGTCGTAAAATTCTCACTTTAATCCTTCAGAGATTTAAATGAGCTTTTCCTAAGAGGCATCTTAATTTCAGTGTATAAAATTTCATCCTTCAAGTTGTGTTACTACTATTTTACTTAGAAAACTGTGGCTTCAGAGTGATAGTGATAACATAAATGTGTGTGTAGGTATCTTCCTACCAAGGACCACCCAGGCTGCTGGGTTCTTTTCAGATCACCATGCTTAACTTGCAGTTTTTCATGGACTTCTGACCCAAACGGGGACACAGATGTACCTGATTTTCTTCTTCAGTGGTTTACAAATAGAGCTGCAAGTAGAATTAAAAATTATTTTTTTCATCAGTCATGGTCAGTGCTTACCTTGCCTAATTCCTTGTATTACTTACCTGTGTTTATAGAGGAACATTTTGTATATGAGCTGGCAGTTTGTCCAGAACTGATGAGCTACTTTGTCTGGGGACTTTTCCTAAGATGAATCAAAGATGTTATATTTAAAACTTGATTAATACTTGATTTTTTCTTTTACTAGCAAATGCCAGATAGCTTTTCTTCCAAACAGATTATTTTCAAATACTCGTGAAGAGTAGAGTTTTTCTGCCAGAAAATGTAATGTGTGATGAATTCAGTGATTAAGAAGTGTGGTATGGTCTTCAGATTTTAATTTGAGTGAACCCCGATCATGACTGTATTATGCATCTTAGTCAACAGGTTTTAACATGTAGGACAGTTGTTATCTAGAGTCATGGAGACTGAAGAGGACAGGAGCTGGTGAAGAATTTAGTGGCATAGAAGAAAGTCAAGATGTTTTAATTTTATAATGATGAAATGAAAAGGCTTGAACAAGCCTTAGAGATTATTTAGTCTAGTACAGTTGGCCCTTGGACCATGCGGGAGGTAGGTGTGACAACCCTCTGTGCAATAGAAAATCCAAAGGTAACTTACAATTGTTCCTCCATATCCACCATTCCAAATTCTCTGATTTAACCAACTGCAGATCATATAGTACTGTAGTATTTACAGTTGAAAAAAATCTGCATAGAAGTGAACCTGTAAAGTTTGAATTCCTATTGTTCAGAGGTCAGTTGTATGTCTTTTTTTTTTTTTTTTTCCTGAAAAAACAATCAAGGCCTAGAGTGGGTAGTGCAATTTCTCACGTTTACGTGTGAACCAGTGATTAAGGTAACAGTACAGAGTCCTAGAGCATGTAAAATGAACCATGAACTTTATAAAGGATGATCACCAAGAGTGAGGGATGGAGAGATGGACAGTTTTGATGATTGATACCTTATATTCTCTGAGTATATATGACCCATCTCCACCAAGAGTTTTTGGTATCTTTGCTGTTCCTCTTTTAGCCATGAGCATTGTAAACCAGTGGGCTGATTTTCTAATGGGCAAATGGCACTAACAGATTCTGTGTTCATGTGTATTTTCTTGGACATCTCTTTTCTTGTCTTTCACAAGCATTTTCTTGTAAAGGAAGGACTGGCCGCTGTGCAGCTGTGCATTGGGCAGTCGCTGGTGACCTCGGCCAAGGCTGAATTCAGGCCATCCGGCTACTGGCTAGATGCGTTGCCGGTTTAGCTACTTGACCACCTGCTTCTGTTTTTCTGTTTCACTTGCAAATGTATGTTGTTTGTTCTTCTTCTGGCATCAACATCGGTTTCCAAAAAAATTCCTTGGAAGAACTTGTAAAGGGGAAGTAAAAGGTTGATCACTGTTCCTGGTTTTGTTTCCTAAAGAATAACAACGCCTAATTGAGACCCCAGCACATTGGTCCATCTATAGGCCATTTGACTGAAAGAAATTTTGTCCACTGATGAATTCTTTTGTAGTTGAGAACTATTGGAGATGTGTCTGATGGGAACCTTGAAAATTATACATCCTTTCACATATTTTTCTCTTACCCCTGCCTCAATAAATATGCAGTGGATTTCGTTAATGAGAATTGAAACATTTATAATTATCAGAATTTATTCTTCCAAGCAGCTATTAGGACCTAAGACAAATTACTTTAAATATTTAATGATTTTCAGTGCTATTGCCTTTATTGAAAACAGACAAATTTTTAAAAATTGGAATATAGTTGCTATATAATATTATGCAACTTAACAGGTATACTGTACAGTGATTTATAATTTTTAAAGGTTATACTCTACTTAAAGTATTGGCTGTATTTCCTGTGTTGCAGTTTATTGTTGTAGCACATTTTATACCTAATAGCTTGTACCTCTTAATCCTGTACCCCTGTATTGCCCTTTCCCCTTACCTCTCCTCACAGGTAACCATTCGTTTGCTCTCTTTCTCTGTGAGTCTGCTTCTTTTTTGTTATATTTGCTAGTTGTATAGATTCCACATATAAGTGATATATAGTATTTGTCTTTTGCTGACTTATTTCACTCAGCATAATGTCCTTCAAGTTCATCCATGTTGTTGCAAATGGCAAAATCTCATTCTTTTTATGGCTGAGTAGTATTCCATTGTATATATGTACCACATCTTTATTAATAATCTACTGATGGACACTTGTGTTGTTTTCATATCTTGGCAATTGTAAATAATGCTGTTATGAACATTAGGAACATTATGGTTTTGAATTAGTGTTTTTATTTCTTTTTTCCAGATATATTGCCAGGAGTGGAATTGCCGGATTATATGGCAGTCCATTTTTAGTTTTTTGAGAAGCCTATACACTGTTTCCCACAGTCGTTGCACTGATTTACATCCCA
Source organism: Bos taurus (assembly GCF_002263795.3). Lineage (NCBI taxonomy): Eukaryota > Metazoa > Chordata > Mammalia > Artiodactyla > Bovidae > Bos > Bos taurus. The sequence goes on from NC_037331.1 coordinate 56,160,598, forward strand.
CCAACAGTGTGGGAGAGTTCCATTTTATCTATAGCCTCTCCATTATGTTACATTAATAATTACTCATTATTATGTATAATCTCATACTGGAATTTGTCACCCAAAGAAAGCAATCCATTTTATAGACCATATAGTGGACAATTTTTGTTTCTATTCATAGGTTGAAGTCCAAATTAATGGTCTGTTAAATATTAATATTCAGTTCAGTTCAGTCACTCAGTCATGTCCAACTCTTGGCCACCCCATGGACTGCAGCACGCCAGGCCTCCATGTCCATCACCAGCTCCTGGAGTTTACTCAAACTCATGTCCACTGAGTCAGTGATTCCATCCAACCATCTCATCCTCTGTTGTCCCCTTCTCCTCCCGCCTTCAATTTTTCCCAGCATCAGGGTTTTTTCAAATGAGTCAGCTCTTCGCATCAGGTGGCCAAAGTATTGGAGTTTCAGCTTCAGCATCAGTCCTTCCAATGAATATTCAGGACTGATTTCCTTTAGGATGGACTGGTTGGATCGTCTTGCAGTCCAAAGGACTCTCAAGAATCTTCTCCAACACCACAGTTCAAAAGCATCAATTCTTTGGCACTCAGCTTTCTTTATAGTCCAACTCTCACATCCATACATGACTACTGGAAAAACCATAGCCTTGACTAGATGGACCTTTGTTGGCAAAGTAATGTCTCTGCTTTTTAATATGCTATCTAGGTTGGTCATAACTTTTCTTCCAAGGAGCAAGCGTCTTTTAATTTCATGGCTGCAGTCATCATTTGCAGTGGTTTTCAGTTCAGTTCAGTCACTCAGTCATGTCCCACTCTTTGCGACCCCATGAATCGCAGCATGCCAGGCCTCTCTGTCCATCACCAACTCCCGGAGTTCACCCAAACTCCTGTGCATCAAGTCCGTGATGCCATCCAGCCATCTCATCCTCTGTCGTCCCCTTCTCTTCCTGCCCCTAATCCCTCCCAGCATCAGGGTCTTTTCCAATGAGTCAACTGTTCTCATGAGGTCACCAAAGTATTGGAGTTTCAGCCTCAGCATCAGTCCTTCCAATGAACACCCAGGACTGGTCTCCTTTAGGATGGACTGGTTGGATCTCCTTGCAGTCCAAGGGACTCTCAAGAGTCTTCTCCAGCACCACAGTTCAAAAGCGTCAATTCTTCGGGGCTCAGCTTTCTTCACAGTCCAACTCTCACATCCATACATGACCACTGGAAAAATCACAGCCTTGACTAGACAGACCTTTGTTGGCAAAGTAATGTCTCTTTTTTTGAATACGCTATCTAGGTTGGTCATAACTTTCCTTCCGAGGAGTAAGTGTCTTTTAATTTCATGGCTGCAGTCACCATCTGCAGTGATTTTGGAGCCCAGAAAAATAAAGTCTGACACTGTTTCCACTGTTTCCCCATCTATGTCCCATGAAATGATGGGACCAGATGCCATGATCTTCGTTTTCTGAATGTTGAGCTTTAAGCCAACTTTTTCACTCTCCTCTTTCACTTTCATCAAGAGGTTTTTAGTTCCTCTTCACTTTCTGCCATAAGGGTGGTGCCATCTGCATATCTGAGGTTATTGATATCTCTCCCAGCAATCTTGATTCCAGCAGTGATTTTGGAGCCCCCCAAAATAAAGTCTGCCACTTTTTCCACATTGATTTGCCATGAAGTGATGGGACTGGATGCCATGATCTTAGTTTTCTGAATGTTTAGCTTTAAGCCAACTTTTTGACTCTCATTTTCATTAAGAGGCTCTTTAGTTCTTCTTCACTTTCTGCCGTAAGGGTGGTGTTATCTGCATATCTGAGGTTATTAATATTTCTTCCGGCAGTCTTGATTCCAGCTTGTGCTTCTTCCAGTCCAGCGTTTCTCATGATGTACTCTGCATAGAAGTTAAATAAGCAGGGTGACAATATACAGCCTTGACGTACTCCTTTTCCTTTTTGGAACCATTCTGTTTTTCCATGTCCAGTTCTAACTGTTGCTTCCTGACCTGCTTATAGATTTCTGAGAGGCAGCTCAGATGGTCTAGTATTCTCATCTCTTTCAGAATTTTCCACAGTTTATTGTGATCCACACAGTCAAAAGCTTTGGCATAGTCAATAAAGCAGAAATAGATGTTTCTCTAGAGCTCTCTTGCTTTTTCGATGATCCAGTGGATGTTGGCAACTTGATCTCTGGTTCCTCTGCTTTTTTCTAAAACCAGCTTGAACATCTGGTAGTTCACGGTTCACATATTGCTGAAGCCTCACTTGGAGAATTTTGAGCATTACTTTACTAGCATGTGAGATGAGTGCAATTGTGCAATAGTTTGAGCATTCTTTGGCATTGCCTTTCTTTGGGATTGGAATGAAAACTGACCTTTCCCAGTCCTGTGGTCATTGCTGAGTTTTCCAAATGTGCTGGTATATTGAGGTCGGCACTTTCACAGCATCATCTTTTAGGATTTTAAATAGCTCAACTGGAGTTCCATCACCTCCACTAGCTTTGTTCACAGTGATGCTTCCTAAGGCCCACTTGACTTTGCATTCCAGGATGTCTGGCTCTAGGTGAGTAATCACACTCACACTCATGATTATCACACTCATGATTATCTGGGTCATGAAGATCTTTCTTGTATAATTCTTCTTTGTATTCTTGCCACTTCTTCTTAATATCTTCTGCTTCTGTTAGGCCCATACCATTTCCATCCTTTATTGAGCCCATCTTTGCATGAACTCTTCCCTTGGTATCTCTAATTTTCTTGAAGAGAGCTCTAGTCTTTCCCATTCTATTGTTTTCCTCTATTTCTTTGCATTGATCACTGAGAAAGGTTTTCTTATCCCTCCTTGCTATTCTTTGGAGCTCCTTCTATATTCAAATGGATATATCTTTCCTTTTCTCCTTTGCTTTTTGCTTCTCTTCTTTTCACAGTTATTTGTAAGGCCTCCTCAGACAGCTATTTTGCGTTTTTGCGTTTCTATGAATTAATCTCTAATAATTAATATTAGTATTAATTATTATTAATTAGGCAGTTTATATTGATGTTAGTGTTTAGAAAGATAAAGATTTCTTTACTTCTTTACAGATACTTCTTTGCCCTGTGAGGTTGTAATAATGTGTCTGTCACAATGGGTGATATTCTTCCAATAGTCTGTAGTGGAGCTCAAGCAGTACCTGGTTTGTATTATGGCTTTGCCACTTACTAGGTTTTTGAACCTTCGCTTCCTCATCTGTATAAAGGAGTAATAGTATCCACCTTAGGATGGCCATGAATATTAAATGAAGTAAGACATGCAATGCCCTTAACACACTGTGGAACACACTTAATGCTATGGAAGGGTTTTGAAAATTTCAGTTGTAAATAATGAGCATAATATAAGCTCTCAGGACCATTGCAAGATTGGGTAGATGAGATATCCATCTTTGAACTTTAGATAGAACACATAGGCTTGGGGTATATGTACAAATGAAAGAATGCGTGTTTAGTACAGTTCCTGACACAGAGTGAATAAGTGATCCAGATAGGTTAAAGAGCAATAGCTCTGATTATTGTTATTCAGTTTTTATAAAGTCTATCAGATGGGTACTATTAATATGGCAAGAATAAAATTATGTATAAAAACACTGTTTGCTTTGTAAGCGATAAAGATGAGCAGGGAAATCTTAGGATCAGATATAAACTCCTCAAGGCAAGGTCTTTGTGTGTTTTGTTCACTGTTGTCTCCTCAGAGACTAAAATGTGTCTTGCACATAATAGATGCTCAGAACATTTGAATGAATGATGAATGGGGGGATGAATGTATATTAAAGTCATTTGGAATATGTGCATGCCCAGCTTCATGCAGTCCTCATTTTGAAAATTTCTGTGACATAGTGATTAACAGTATAGATTCTTCTCCCAAGACAGTCTCATCTCAGATCCACTTACTGATTGTGAAACTTGGGGCAGTTATTCTGTATGCCTCAGTTTTCTCATCTGCGTAATGGGAAAATAATTGTACTTCCCTCACTGGTTTATTATGAGTACTAAATTAATGAATATGTGTAAAGTGCTTAGAAAAGTATGCCTTGTTTCTGCTAAATTCTATGTAAATGTTTGTTAAAGAAAGTGAAGTCGCTCAGTCGTGTCTGACTCGTTGCAACCCTATGGACTGTAGCCTACCAGGCTTCTCTGTCCATGGGATTTTCCAGGCAAGAGTACTGGAGTGGGTTGCTGTTTCCTTCTCCAGGGGATCTTCTGACCCAGGGACCAAACCTGGGTCTCCCGCCCTGTAGGCAGATGCTTTACCATCTGAGCCACCAGGAAAGTCAAATAAATTATTAAATAAACAATGAAGAAGTAAGTAAAAGGAATTTCTTTGGCTACCACTAATTGTGTCCAGAATGGACACACAAGTCAGAGACTACCATCCATCAGCTGAATTTGGGTGACGTTAGCAGGATGTCCATCTAGCTCAAAAAGAAGAGCTAGACCAATTCTGGGACGTTACCCTTGGGAAGTTGAGAAATTAAGCCTAGTCTGGGCAGTGGTGTGGTGGTGTGTGTTGTGCATAGAGAAACAGTGGAATGGGGTTGGGGGGGCAGGGCAGAATAAGGAGCATGGCGCTGGGCTTTGTGAGAGTGGCTGTATTTGTGTAGCATGTACTTCCTGCCTCTCCCCACCTCCCCATCTTATTGTTTGTCTGTCTTGTAACTTGTGAAGCTCTGTCCCATGTGTGACAAAGGATGGGGTGTGATTAGTCATTCACAACTAGCTTGGCATGTCTTAATTTATTCTCCTTTAGTAAATGGTTTCTGGTCTGTGCATGGTCTGTTGTCGTGGGATGTGGCAGTAGAGGCAACTGCAAGGGAGGACAGATTCACATCTGGTCCCCACTCACTCAGGCAGTGTTATGTTGCTTAAAATGTAATAAACCCAGAAATTTGATACAAAGCAGTATTGACCTAGTTAGTGAAGTCAGGTATACCTGGATAATTCAGTAGTGCTTGAGAACATACATTACCATTTAACTGACTAGATCAATAAGAAAAGGTTAAATTATGTTTACTATGGCTTACTTCCTTAAACTAAGAAGCATGCAGCTTATTTTGGGAAGTTTTCCTGTAATATCAGGTAAACTTTAAATCAGATAAAGTCTGGACATTGAATTGCAATTCTTTTAGTTGCAAGTGCTAAAAACCCATCTGGAAAATATTGATCATGTAAAGAGTTATTCAAAGGCCTGGCTGACTTGGGGCAAAGCAGTACCCAGGAGGTTAAGTGGAATGTCTTAGGGTTCTTTCTGTTGGTTTTGCTCCAGACCTACAAGGTTGGGGTTTTTAGATAAAAGAGAAAACAAACCCTTTTCCTCTCAATGTCTCTACACAAAATTAAGTGAAGGAGTGCAGGTACTGTTTCGGTCTCATGCCTACTTCTTGATGTGCCACTCTGTCCAGGAGTTGTTGGCTGTGATTGATCCAGTTTGGATCACATGCTACCAGGAGGCCTGGATACCATGAGTGACAGTCCAGCCAGGCCAGGCCGAGTGGAGGAGGGGAGGCCGAGGGGAAGAGTGCTGGCAGGAGAGACGCTTCCACTCCAGGCAAGTGAATGGCAGAGTGTTTGTTATTCAGGAAACCACTCCTCTAGAGCTCTACTCTCTTGATGCCAGATACATAAGGTTTCACCCTATTTAGAGTTACTTACTCTCTTTGGGAACATGCAAAATAAAAATTGTGATGCAGTAAAAAAAAGTAAAAATAAAAAAATTAATCATCATTTTTAGCCAAACTTTATTACATATAGTATGATGGAAAATAAGCCTTTTTTAATGCACTTTTTAACCACTAAAGTAGAAATGATGTACCCTCTTTCCACTCTCCCAATGTTAAGAGGAGAGTTGAAACCAATCTGGGAGGGCGTAGCAACTATGAGTTCAGTATACTATACTCTGTAGTTAGCATGCTCAGGATGAAGGCTTTTGTCATCCGTTTCTTACAGTCACAGAGGAAAAAATTAGTTTGGCACAAAGTCCCTCCAGTTTTGTTATGCCACATTAACCAAGATGTGTAAATGTCGTAAGTGAACTATTGATACTGCTTAAGTGGTCCAGAGAGACCCTTCCAGAGCTGAAGTTGTTATCCCCCGGAGAGCTTAACCTACCTCCTTTCCATAAATAAGGCATCCCTAACATCACATAAATTAACCCAGTCTTTCTAGACAGTCAACATGGACTGCATTTTGTTTTACCCTAAAAGGCTTTGCTGTGTGAAATAGGAATGCAGAATTAATAAGCTGCTTTCTTGTTATACAGGTTGATGCTAAGATTAAGACAGATCCCAGGATCAAAGCAGAATCCTTTTATTTCCCTTTCTTGTCTAATTAGAATTTATCGGAAATGTAGCCCTCCATTAGATTTTCCATGCTGGGCATGAAAGATGTATTTAGCTTTCCTTCCTGTTACTGTGTGCCCAGTCGGACTGTTTTGTGCTGTTCACCACCAGGTTACGTGGTAAAGTGCAAGACACTGGTTTCTTTTGTTTAGGATTCTGCAGCAGACATATGTGTCAGTTTTCTAAACAAGTACAGCAAATTCAGTAGTCCACAGAAGTGTTTTCTTAGCCTTCTCATATGTTAAATTTTTATTAGTAGTGATAAGCATGTTACACAAATATTCTAGAAATATTTCTGTATGGGGTACTTTTGGAGACTAGCTATCACTTGGTAGACAAAACAGGAAAGAAAACAAAAGGAAATTTGACACTGGTTGGCCTTTTCTGTACATCTGCTTTCTAAGCTATTTTTTAATTGTTAAAATCCTATGACTCACTTTAGTTGGAAATTCTTTCTGCCCACCCCCCCCCCCCCCCCCCCGCAAATATTAGTTACATGCCTATGTCAGAGGAATCACAGGATCACAGTGGTGATTCTGATGGTGGGCCTGAGGTCCTGCTTCATAGAATCCAGAGTCCATGTTAGCCCATGAAAATACTTGCTAAACCTGCATTCTCAGGAAAAAGTTGTGAAACGCAGAAATGGGATGATAGGTCCTTTAATAGAGACCATGGCCAAGTACTAGTCATTTAGAAAGATAAGTGTATAGAATGCTAAGGTTTAACAAATTTATCGTTGTTCCCGCTGAAGGAACATTGTGTTTCCTTTTCTACGGTGTCTGCTGACCTCTCGCTGGGGAAGGAGTGGTGCCTGTTGAAGGAGACCACCTAGCACTTTCCCCAAGATTTCCAGGTAACCTCTGACTGCCGAGTGCAGATTCTTGGTGACTTTCTAGGAGATGAAGATCTTTCAGGGAGACTGGGCAGGCTTTGTAGGCTTCCTCTGTCTTAGCTGCTCCTCTTCTGTTTGTTAATAGAGATCCTCCACCTCCCTCAGGGCTGGCCTCAGAGCCTCCTCTCTAGGGAAGACTTTCCCCAGGAATCCTGTGGTGCTTGGAGCAGTCCTTGCTGTCTTGGAATTCCTGTAGCATCCGATACCATCGAGCCTGAGAGTCTGCTGCCTTGTTTGGGTCTCTCATATTTTGTGAAAGCACCTTTGCCTCCCCAGTGGTATTGTCCTTTGCATTAAATTTATAGAGTGTTGTCCAAAGAAACATTTTGTTATCTCATTTGGTATTCAAAAGCCCTTAGAGAGAGGTACCATTGGAGCCTAGTTTGCAGATGTACTGAGATCCAGAGACATGGTCCTTGAAGTCAGGTTATTTATGGAGCATTGCTCTGAGTCCAAGTGTGCTATTGTGGACAGATGGGTAGGTGTTGGGAAGTGTGATACACAATCGTTGTGTAGAAGCTTACAGTCACTCCAAGAAGAGTATGAACAGTTATCTGAAATAGTGACAGTTTAGTCTGTAGAAAGTGGGGAGGGGATTGTTTATTGGGATAAGGCTCCTGGGGAAGCAGGGGTCATACATGTGCTATATCTCAGTAGATGAGTAAGACTTCCCTAGATGCAGGGTATCATTGTCAGAGAGGAAACCGAGCAAAAGAAATATGGAAGCGAATGGCATTTTTTTTTTTTTTAGATTCTAAAAGATAATGCAAGTTTATTGTATAAAATTTGAAAATTTGACAGGAAACTATCAAAAACATAAAAATCACCAGAAACTCTCCCACCCAGTGTAACTCTGATAAGTTTTCTTTTAAGTCACAGACCTGAGTATGAAGCCCATCCTACCCTGGAGTGGTGTGATCTTTAATGGGCTACCTGTTATTTTTAAAACCTCTGTTTCTGCCTCTTAAAATGGGGTTGATACTTCTTGCCTTCTCCCTACTTCTCAGGGTTGCCATGTGAATTAAATTCCAGGCACAGGGTGTTGGCTTACCAAGAGCTGTTGCTCTCATTACTGTTGAAGAAGACACCCTTGGCTTACATGATTCTAGCACTGAAGCTCGGACAGGAATCCCTCACAAGTCATGATCGCGTCACCCTTTCAGGGTCTCCACCCTCCAGGTGTGTGCTGTGAGCATGTATTCTAGATTAATAAGCAAACCAGTATTCTTATTTACCACATTGACGTAATGACTGTGCGGTAATTTCCCAGCATAAATATTCTTGTTTTTTTCTTACTTGAAGTGCCAAAAGGCGTGTTTTGATCAGAGGAAGCAGAACAATTTGGCTGGAGTGAAGAGTTTGTTTGGAGAAGCAGGAAGGAACTTAGTCGGGAGCTCAGGTTGGGATCAAATGACGGAGGACCTTGGTTGCCAGATCTAGAATCTTGCTTGGGGCAGGAATGTTTCTGAGGAAGAGAGGGTAATGTGATAAAGGCTTTGTGGTGGGAGTGCAGCAGGCAGCTTCTGGGGAGGGGGAGAAAGATGAGGGACAGCTATAGAGGCCTGCCTGACAGACCCGTGAACAGGGGTGATGGGAGCTAGGGGCAAAGAAATTCAGGTGTGAGCCGGATTGTGAAGGAAAAAAATAACACAACTCCAGGCAAGTGATGGGGGTGGGGCTGTGTAATTTGTATAATGGTGTGGGCCTGGAAGGGCTCAGGTGGTGCTAATGATAAAGAACCTGCCTGCCAGTGCAGGAGACTTAACAGAAGTAGGTTCAATCCTTCCGTCCAGAAGATCCCCTGAAGGAGGACAAGGTACTCCAGTCCAGTATTCTCGCCTAGGGAATCACATGGCCAGAGGAGTCTGGCAGCTACAGTCCATAGAGTTGGATACAACTGAAGCAACTTAAAACACACAAGTGGATTTGGAAAGGTCCCAGTGCTTCTTTCCAAGGGAAGATAACATATTTCTGAGATGGATGTGTTTGTGGAGATATCCCCATAGGTAGAATACCAAAGGGATTTGGTAAGGCTGCTCCCGGAGCTAAAATTGGCTTTCTCTTTGGCTTTTGCAATCTCCATAGCAACCAGTGCAGGGCAGGCCTCCTGAATACGTGTGGACTTCAATAGTTGGGTTCTTTTAGTTGGCTTATTGTAACTTAGGGGAATCTGTGCTAAATCTTACCTTTAGTGTAAACTTTACACTGTGGTTATAGTAAATGAGAATAGAGCAGGAATACTGAAAATATTATGGAAAGAAAAGATTTTTTAAAGCACTGTCAGAAGCTAGAGAAACATCCAGTTGTAACTAAACTATTGAAATGCTAAGTGAAAATAGTTTTTAGTTATTTATTACAAAAGATTCCCTAAAATCTCTCTATGGACAATTCTTTGAACTGTTCTGAGTTTATTAAAACTGATAGTTTCTTTGAAATTTTCAGTGTTTGACACTGTATGCCTTAATAAGAGAGAGATTCCTTGTATATGAATGAAGAGGATTCAGCATTTTTACCAATTGCCCAAGTAATATTTTAAAATGTAAATGCATGCTTTTAAGTATTTATCTTATATATAAAGGAATATAACTGGCAACTTGAAGGTCACTTTCTGATTCTTATAAGGACTTGAATCAAGACTTGTAAATTGGGTCAAAGCAGTGTAATCCATTGTCTTCAGGACTTCCAAGGATTACAGAAAAAGCATTAAAAAAAATGAAGCTATAACCTAGCCAAATATTAAGCACTAAATTCACTATTATATCTGTATTGCTGCTTCATTTGTTCACAGAGTACTTATTGAATTATTCAGTGGCAGCCACTCCAGGATTCTTGCCTGGAGAATCCCATGGACAGGGGAGCTAGGCAGGCTACGCCTCCATGGGGTCGCAAAGAGTCGGACATGATCGCACGTCCTTAGCGACATAGCATGCACGTACACCAAGCTGTAGGCTGTGGGGATGGAGAAGGAGGCAAGCATATCAGTGGTACTAGTCCCCTTATGTTTCTAGCCAGAAAGCTGGGTAACACCCCGGTAAATGGTTTCTAAGTGTGTTCCCCAGACCAGCATCATCAGCAGCACGGAAACTTGGAGGTGGGGGTCTGGAAATCTGTTTTATTTCTTAATTGAGATGTAGTTGATGTATGATATTTTATAATTTTCAATTGTGTGTGCGTGCGTACTCAAACAAGTATACAGACTAGTAGTTCACAATTTTTAAAAGGTATATCCATTTATAGTTATAAAATATTGGCTATGTTTCCTGTGGTGTACACTATACCCTTGTATCTTATTTAGTCAGCAGTCTGTTTTGGGCTTCTCGGGTGGCTCAGTGGTAAAGAACCTGCCTGCCAATGCAGGACATGTGGGTTTGATCCCTGGGTCCAGACGATCCCCTGGAGAAGGAAATGGCAACCCATTCCAGTATTTTTGCCTGGAAAATCCCACGGACAGAGGAGCAACAACAACTGTTTAAACAAGCCTTCTAGTGATTCTGAGATGAACTAAAGGTTGAAAGCCATAGGCTCTTAGGGCTTCCGTGAGGAGAAACGTATTTTGATATTATTGTTGTTCAGTCACTAAGTCGTGTCCAACTCTGCAGCATGCCGGGCTTCCTTGACCTTCCTTGTCCCCTGGAGATTGCTCAAACTCGATGTCCAATGAGTCAGTGATGCCATCTGTCCATCTCATCCTCTGTCTGCCTCTTCTGCCCTCAGTCTTTCGTAGCATCTTTTTAATGAATCTGTTAGGGTCTAATGAGTCTTTCTAGGGTCTTTTCTGATGAGTCTGCTCTTCGCATCAGGTCACCAAAGTATTGGAGCTTCAGCTTTGGCA